>NC_062967.1:37049598-37110756 GCF_023119035.1 Salvia hispanica
CAGATTTACATTTTTAATCTTCATCTCTTTTATTCTCTACGATTATGGAGCTTTTTATCTTTTATATTTTACAGCTTCAGCGTGATTGTACGCAATTCCATCTCACTTTGCCCTATTTTGATTAGCCCCTTTTGTTATGAATTTGGGCGAATGATTGATGATTTGATGCTTTGCTGCACATTTTGGTTTTGCCCTTGATGAAATGATGCTAAATTTAGTGAATCGCTGTGGTTGTTGAAATTTCTTGGCTGTCTGTTGCTCTTGAAATAGGGATTGATTGTTTAAGCTTATTTTAGAGAGCTAATGTTTTTGTGAGTTTGCGAGCTGTTGAAGTGTTTGGATAATCGAGCTTATATGATAAGGGTCTGTTTGATACTTAAACTGTGAAATGGTAAAATAGTGAAGTGAAGTTAAAAGTGAAGAGAGTTAAAGTGTGGGACATGTTTACTTAAATATGGTAAAAGTGAAACAAGATATATAATGAAGGACATTCCGAAATGAAAAATGGAACAAGTAATGGCGACAGAGGGAGTATAAGATTATGAAAAACAAATTGAGATTCAAGAACTTGTTTTTTGGAGCTTGTAAGCTCTAATTTTTACTGTATAAGTTGTGTTTGAGCTTATTTTGACAAATACTTTTTCAAAAGAGCTTAATCCGATAAACACCTTCGTTGGATGAATTTCTGCTAAGATTTAGCATAGTTAACAGCAAGTTTGTTACTATCAACATTGACTCCGATTTGGAACTATTAGTATGTAGACTGACATTTCATTCATGCATAAGACTATCTGTTGGTTGCAAATTTGTGGTGTTGTAATAATCAAATCGAAAGTTATATACTGTTCACACTCAGCTTCTAGTCTGTAGTTTCTCTGCTTCAACAAAAATAATTTCGTTCCGAGCATATGTTAAAAGAAGCAATCGTAGTTTACTAAGTTTTTACACATTTCAGGTTCATAATGAAATATAATTGCTTTCACGTTTCTTCGAAACTTTAAGGCGTGTGTTGGCCTAGTTTTAATATTGGAACATGGCGTGTTCTTTAAATTTAATGTTGCAATTACCAGAAATAGAAACTGTTTGAATTCTCCCCTGTGGTGAATAACAGCTAGGTATGGCTAGTGCTCTAGAGACGACCAGTGGGCAGGCTTTCGGAGCCCAACAATACGAGAGAGTCGGAACTCAAACCTACACAGCCATCGCCTCTCTTCTCTTTGTGTGCGTTCCCTTGTCCCTCCTGTGGATATACATGGGGGACTTGCTCAAACTGGCCGGCCAAGATCCTCAGATTTCACACGAGGCTGGGAGGTTCTCAGTTTGCCTCATCCCGGCCCTCTTTGGGTACGCGGTTCTGGAGCCGCTCATTCGTTACTTTCAGATGCAGAGCTTGACCGCCCCACTGCTCGTGAGCTCGTGCACCACACTCTGCATCCATTTGCCTGTGTACTGGGTGCTTGTTTACAAGTCGGGGCTGGCGAATCTAGGAGGTGCTGTCTCCATTGGCCTTTCCACATGGTTGAATGTCGTCATCTTAGGTTTGTACATGGGGTTTTCGCCTGACTGCAGGAAAACGAGAGCTCCGATCTCGAGTAAGATATTCGAGATCCAAGGCATGAAGGAGTTCTTTCGCTTTGCAGTTCCTTCCGCTGTTATGGTGTGGTAAGTCGCTTCTTTGAACTTGTTATTGTTGAAGTGTGAAGTCTTAAGGTACTGAACATATGAATCTAGGAATACTCCTTCCGTCCTATTATAAGTGAGTAGTATCCTTTTTTATGCCGTCCCTCTACATACTCTTAAATAGCGAACCAAATATAATTGGACGAAGGGAGTAGTTGTTTCCCTTTGTATTCAGCATCTAAAAAAATATAATGATAAACTCTAGCTTGGTATCGACCTCAAACATAGTTACATATGGTAACAGACTGGCTAAACAGCTATTTCGCGTTCTTTATTACTTTTCGTGATTGTGGTGCGTGTTATTTCCCAACAGTTGGGCCGTCTTTTTGCAGTCTAGAGTGGTGGTCGTATGAGTTGATGATCTTGATGTCGGGGCTATTACCAAATCCTCAGCTTGAGAGCTCAGTGCTGTTTGTGTGGTATGTGTGGATGTGAACACGTCTGCTTCAATTTTGTAATTGTAGCTTTGTATGTTTCTTGACTTACTATCCCTTTTTTCGACAGCCTAAACTCTATCTCTACGCTCTATGCAATGCCGTTCGGATTTGGTGCAGCAGCAAGGTATACACCAACAATGACAAAAGCTCTTAGTTTTATGTTCATGTTCATGAGTTTCTTTGATTTAGGTTTTGATGCTTGCTTTTTAATCTTCAGCACCAGGATTTCGAACGAGTTGGGAGCCGGGAGACCGGAGGGGGCACGTCTCTCGGTTAGGGCGCTGGCGCTCCTTGCTGGTGTGAGCGCGTTGGTTATAAGTTCGTGTGTGTTTGCAAGCCGGGGTGTTTTTGGCTACATTTTCAGCAACGAGAAGGAAGTCGTGGACTATGTAGCGTACATGGCTCCACTTCTCTGCCTGTCGATCATAACGGACAATGCCCAAGGATGCCTTTCGGGTTATCATCTTTTCTTTCCTCGAGGTTTATTTTAATCAATACGAAGATTATGTATGTGATCATGTCGTGTTTGTGTTTGTAGGGGTTGCTAGGGGATGCGGGTGGCAGGACCTTGGCGCCTATATCAACCTTGCGTCGTTTTATCTTTTTGGAGTCCCTATCGCGATTGCACTGACTTTCTGGCTTGATTTTAGAGGGATAGGCCTTTGGATCGGGATACTGTCCGGTGCAACGCTGCAGACGATTCTGCTCTCGTTAATAACAATCTTCACAAATTGGGAGAAACAGGTGTGTCGTCTTCGTCTTTGTTTGTATACTATAATGTGTCCAAGTAGTTGCCAGTGGAGCTAACGTAACAACCCCGTTTTTTGTGAGAACACTGCACTGAACGTATAAAGTTAATTTATTCAAGCCGAAGTAACTACATAAAAATGGAATTTTTCGCACATAGGCAGATTCGAACCCAAGTTATTCATTCATCGAGTAAGAAGATGCATCAATCATAAATTTCAATTGTCACAAATCTTTATTTATGTAGGCTGCTGAAGCAAGGGAGAGGCTATTTCAAGAGGAGTCTTCACTTGTTAATAATAGGCTTTCATGAAGAAATGAAATCTACATTTTATAATATAGTTATTACAGTATTTTTTGACCAATTGAATTGGTGTAAATGTTTGTCCAATTGTATACTGTTATTTTTTGAAAAATAGTGAACGTTAATAATTTGTTATGTCAATTTTCTGCCCTGTTTATAATTTTCAAGATCTTGAATTGTTACTTCATTTTGATACTTTGCATCGTTTGTTCCATATGGTGTTTAAATTAATTAATTCAATAACGCTTGTAGACGAATATATTTTGTTTCTTTAGAAGGACTCAAATTGATCGAAAAAGAAATGATATTCACAACGAATTTATATGTTAATTATCATGATTATATTAAGATAGATGCTCTGAATTATCACCAAAATCTTTATATTTGTTACCATAATCATAGGATTGATTTATCAGGTCATATGTTGCAAAGCTGTTTATGGAACAGTAAAGTTAAGTTGTGATTCTAAATTTCCTATTAGAGTAATAAAACTGCCATTTTTTAATAAAACGATTAACGATAGTTAACACCACCCGTGAATAATTTTTATTATAATATATTAAAAATGATTATTTATAGTATTAATTTTATAAATAACATATATAGTTAAACTTCGATTTATCAATTTTTTATTTAATAACGTCCATTAATTTTCGAAATATAAAAATTAAATAAAAACAACTAATGCTTAGTTGGCCTAAAATAAAAGTTGAAACAATAATCAGAACGGTAGCAATTTTTCAAAAAATTACTTAATGATGCTCTTTAAAAATAAGCGCCACGTGTCACATTTGAACCCGTTCGCATTTCTTTGATCCTTTTTTATTGCTGAAAATGGCCCAAAACCGAAACTACCCCGTCGCAACAGGATATGCTTCATCCCAGTAAAAAAAAGGGAAACAGTAAAAGTTGAGAAGTTAAAAAATTAATTACCCCACTCTCTCTCTAGATTATAATCCCCTTCTCACACAAACCCTAGCACTCACTCTCTCCTCACCATTTCTCCATTTTCTCTCTCTAAATCTCCATCATCACCTCCTCCGCCATGTCTTCCCGGAGGCTCCTGGCCTCGTTCCTCCGATCCGCCGCCGCTAGACGCACTAGATCCCCAATCTCTCCGGCTCCGAGGCGTACCTCTCGCGCTTCCCCCGCCGGCCACTTCCTCCACCGATTCGCCAACCACTACGCCACCTCGGCGGCTCCGGCGGCTCCTCCGTCCAAGGCGCCGTCCAACGATGGGCACACCGGGAAGATCACTGACGAGTTCACCGGAAAGGGCTCAATCGGGAAGGTCTGCCAGGTCATTGGTGCCGTCGTCGATGTGAGATTCGACGACGGTCTTCCCCCGATTTTGACGGCGCTTGAGGTGCTGGATAATCAGATCAGGCTTGTTCTGGAGGTGGCTTCTCACTTGGGGGAGAGTGTGGTGAGATGCATTGCTATGGATGGAACTGAAGGGCTTGTTAGAGGCCAGCGCGTGCTGAACACTGGGTCGCCAATTACTGTGAGTTTTTTTAATGTGTTGACGTCGTGTTGGATTTACATTGTGTTTGATTTGGATTTTGTTGCTGAGCTTGATTGTCTCGATTGGATTGTTTGGATTAGGGTTTTGTTCTTTGTAATTATACTGGAATTGAGCTGAATTGATTTGTGATTATGCTGGAATTGAGTTGAATTGATTTGTGATGTTGCTGATTTTATCAGGTTGAATTGATTTAAAATTGTGTTGGTTTCACCTGGTGTTTTTGTTTGATGCTTAGATCTGAGGGTAATCTATTTGGTTCTCATGGTTGATTGATACTAAATGAGCTGTTTAAATGTATCGGCCCCTTTTATTCATATATAGGCCTGTCTGAGATAAAGCTTTATTGACTTGATAACCAAAGCTAAATTTGTTGTTCTCGTTTACTATGTACTTTACCGAGATTATATATGGCTGACATTTGTTGGGTCCTTGATATTAGTTGAGGCTACTTTATTGAGTTTGAGATGAATTGTCAGTGACTCTTTGTTTTCTTTGATTCAGACATTCTTAAAACAACTATATTTTGGTTGTCAATGTGCCAATTGCTCAAGTCACTGTTTTATGTATAGTAGTCTTCCTTATTGACTAAAGATGGTTTTACATGATTATAGGTTCCTGTGGGTAGGGCCACCCTAGGTCGCATCATCAATGTCATTGGAGAGCCCATTGACCACAAGGGTGATCTGAGTAAGTAATGTTGCCCTTTTCCATTGAAGTCACTTCTGTTTGGTGATTGGGAAAAATGCAGCTTTACTAATGAACTATCATTATGCAGAGACTGAGCACTTTTTGCCCATTCACCGTGAAGCTCCATCCTTTGTGGAGCAATCTACTGAACAAGAAATTCTCGTCACTGGTATTAAGGTACTTTCCTACTGTTCACGACAGTGATCCTGCTTGAACTACCAAATTTATTACAATGTTCTTTACTCCATGTGGTTTTCTCTTGACATTAGTTTTTCATTTGTTTATGAATTCTAGGTTGTCGACCTTCTTGCACCTTACCAAAGAGGAGGAAAGATTGGGCTTTTCGGTGGTGCTGGTGTCGGAAAGACTGTGCTTATCATGGAACTGATTAACAATGTTGCCAAGGCTCATGGTTAGTTCTTGTTGAATCGCTGCATTCTTATAGATGCTTATGTTCAACATGTATCTCATTGTTGTTACTTGTTTGTTCCTCAGGTGGTTTCTCTGTCTTTGCTGGTGTGGGAGAGCGTACACGTGAAGGTAATGACTTGTACCGGGAAATGATTGAAAGTGGTGTCATTAAGCTAGATGAGAAGCAGGTCAGTGACCAGCATTGCTTATTCTGGAAGTTTTCATTTATCTAGTTTGGTATTGCCTTTTGGCTACGGTTTTCTTATCCTATGTGTTCAGGCCGAGAGCAAGTGCGCCCTTGTCTACGGTCAAATGAATGAGCCCCCGGGTGCCCGTGCTCGTGTTGGACTCACTGGATTGACTGTGGCTGAACATTTCCGTGATGCCGAGGGCCAGGATGTGCTTCTCTTCATTGACAACATTTTCCGTTTTACCCAAGTAGGCTTGCATTGCTATATCTATTCATTTGTGTTGTTACTTTGCATTTTCTAGTTTGCTGAAGTTGTCTATTGTGTTCAATATTTTTCCAGGCCAACTCAGAAGTGTCTGCTTTGCTTGGACGTATTCCATCTGCTGTCGGTTATCAGCCTACTTTGGCTACCGATCTTGGAGGTCTTCAAGAACGTATTACCACAACCAAGAAGGGTTCTATCACATCAGTCCAAGCTATTTACGTGCCAGCTGATGACTTGACAGATCCTGCTCCTGCAACCACCTTTGCTCACTTGGATGCCACCACTGTGTTATCCCGATCGGTATGTTGTTTTTTTCAAGTTTCTTCAAGAAGTTTTTATATCTTGTTTCTTATCGATATTTCTGTCTGTATTTTGTAGATTTCTGAGCTTGGTATTTATCCTGCTGTCGACCCTCTGGATTCTACATCCCGTATGCTTTCCCCTCACATCTTGGGAGAGGGCCACTACAACACAGCTCGCGGTGTCCAGAAAGTTTTGCAGAACTACAAGAATCTTCAAGATATTATTGCCATTCTCGGAATGGATGAGCTCAGTGAAGATGACAAATTGACTGTTGCACGTGCTCGTAAAATCCAACGATTTTTGAGCCAGCCTTTCCATGTTGCAGAAGTTTTCACGGGTGCCCCAGGAAAGTATGTTGAGTTGAAGGAGAGTATCACCAGTTTCCAGGTACAAATTCTTATACTCTTTCGTTTTACAAGATTTGAAATATCTGCATACGTGTGAAATCTGTATTCTTACATTTGATACCCCACAGAAATAGATGGTTTTAGTTATATCTTATGTGAATATCGATTGTTGCCATACGTGATGTATATCTCTCGATTGTTCTGTTACAGGGAGTCTTGGATGGTAAGTACGATGACCTTTCCGAACAGTCATTTTACATGGTTGGAGGAATCGAGGAGGTGATTGCCAAGGCAGAGAAGATTGCCAAGGAATCTGCTGCTTAGATATAGGTCAAAAACTGTCCCTTTCGATGACTTCTTGTTCTTCTCTCTGCTGATAATTGCGAAAATAATTGAGCTCTAGTCACTGCCCACATGAAGGATTTTTGTATTTTTGGGGTTATTACATTTCTGTTTTAGTTCTTCTATATGTGCGGGAAAATGTTACAATGGCTGTTTGCCAAGCCCCCATTTTTATCGTGTGACATAATAAGGTGGGGGTGATTGATATCGGCGGACTTGTATATTTTTGCTTCAAGTTATTTTCTGAGAATTGGATTCACCCACTCACTCACTGCTATTGTTTGTTTCACTTGTGCTTCCATATATTTCCATTTCTGCTGCTGAAGAAATGATTCGGCCTTCATTTTTATCGAATCTCATGTTTTGTTAAATATTGTTGCAAGAAATGAAGAAACTAAGAAAGCCAAGTAATCTTTATAGTTTCAGTTTGAGATTATTTCATTCATCGAATTATTCAACTTTATGCGCCTATATATAAAAGGTAGCATGCCTTTTTTAAGTAGGAAGTTCGCTCCGAAAGGTATTATCACCACATATCATCAACCACTTTTGAATAGATTTTTTTTTTTCACATGTCATCAAACACTTCATGTCTAAATTTTTTTTTCTTTCATCACTTTGGTCTGCCTATTTTTATGTCTGAATTAATACATGTTATATGTATATGCTGGTGCATTTCACTAATATTTTTTTAATTAGTTTTTGTCTCTTTAATATGTATACGTACATAATTAATTTTACATTAAGACAAAATTCTCTTTAATACTGAAAGACTATGTTCAGTCCCAAATAGCTGCAAACAAAATTGAACTTAAAGGTTAATAAATGAACATAATCATTGAATTTAGTCGATTTGGTTTTTGGTTATACTATTTGATTTAGTTTGATTTTGATTTGTAAGACATTGACACAATTCGGTTTTTAATCACATTTGCTAAATTCCAATTTAAACATAATGATAACAACATAATATATTAGGACTTTTAAATCTTGACTGCAAATTACATTGCCAATAAATAAATAAATCAAGTAAATTATTGGAAAAATTATAAAGTCATGCCATATTGATTTTTTCTGCAAATTTTAAATTAAGTTGTCTACGTATAATATATTGTAAACATTTTTATGAATAGATAATACTGTTTAACTCGTCGACGGTTACAACTACGATGATTTCTCGATTTTAATAGCACATAATTTCACAAAAAAAGTAGATTCTCATGAATGATAAATGAATAACAGTCCAAAATTCATCATTTTCGTCGGAATAATAGAACATAAATCCAAAATTCATTATTTTAACAATAATATGAAAATTAGGCAAAAAAAATAAAATAAAAAGACTAAAAGTGAGGTCATATTGAAAAGTCAGGAATCAAACCGTTCAAAACACCGTATCTACGGTGAGCCTGTGCACACCAGAACCCCCCAACCCCACCGCCTGCGGCGGCGATTTCTGGTCTCTTCTTCCAAAAATTCCCACCCTCAGCTCCCATGATCCCTCCTCCACCTACCCATGACCGTCGCTAAATCCACCGCCCTTCGCCACCTCTCCCGCCTAATTCTCCACCGCGGCCTCGCTGTCTCCGCCGCCGCCCTCCGCCACGACACCACCGTCTGGACCCCAACACCGCTCGTCAAAGTCTCCCCCGCCGCCGAGTCGCTATTCCTCGTCACCGTCGACGTATCGAGATCCCCCGAGCTCGCCGCGTCCTACACCAGCCCCGGCCAGTACCTGCATCTCCGCCTCCGCGACCGCCGCACGGTCCTCGCCATCTCCTCGCCTCCTTCGATCGCCGCCTCCAGCGGCGTGTTCGAATTTCTGGTCAAGCCTATCGCCGGCTCCACTGCGGAGCTCCTCTGCGAGCTTCGGAGAGGCGATGTTGTCGAATTGAGTCAGGCGGTTGGTGGCGGCTTCGATGTGGATCGAATCTCGCCGCCGGAGAATTATCAGACGGTGCTCATGTTCGCCACAGGATCCGGAATTAGGTAAATAGATACATTTGTTTTAGCTGTACCAATTATTTGTTGTCAATTATCTCGCTGCAATTGTGGCTAATTATGAGCTGATGCTGCCTTCATTGATTCCTCTGCAATTCCATTGCTTGGTTGCCTGGTTTTGTTTCTGAATGATTTCAATGTTAAACTAGCACATCTATTGATTGAATCAAACATTCAAACTTTGTTTAGCTGGATTTGGCATAATTCATGAAGAATTATGTGAATAGAATTTCCATAACTAGAGAAGAAGCTGTTTAACATTGCCTGTATTTTCTTGTATGCTTCCATTCCTTATGTTGTGTGTTAACTCCACTCCATCTTGTTATACGCAGCCCAATTCGGTCTTTGATCGAGACAGGCTTTGGTGCTGATAAGAGAAATGATGTTAGACTCTATTACGGGGCCACAAACCTTAATAGAATGGCATATCGGGTACTCTTCTACTGCTTATTATTTCTGATTGGAGGGTTAAGAAATTGTAGTTGTCCTTGTTCTAGTTTTACTTTTTTTCATATCATAGATCTGTTCTGTAACCTCTGTAGGAGAGGTTTCAAGAGTGGCAATCAACAGGAGTCAATATTGTGCAAGTGCTGTCGCATCCTGATGATACTTGGAGAGGGGAACGAGGTTTTGTGCAGGTTGTTAAAAACACTCGGCTTCCATGTCTTATGCATATGTCTCCCTCGTTTGTGTAATTCATGATATTGTCTGCAGGCTGCTTTTGCTCGAGCAAAAAGAATCTTGAGCCCGGAGTCTACTGGAGCAGTGCTCTGTGGCTACAGAAAGATGGCTGAGGTTTGTAGTAGTTCCTCTTCAACTTTTGACATGCAGGGTTAAATGATATAAGTATGGCTATAAACACTGATCGATAATAAATTGAAATTTTGGGACATACCAAATTTGAAAAGATGGACTTTTTAGTTAAGGGGCGTAGAGGTTTAGGTGACTGACAATGACATGTAATGAGGTAACTCAATGTGATTCAAGCTGGTTATTAACTACTCCCTCCGTCCCATTAAATATGCAACATTTGTTTTTTGGCACAGGGTTTTAGGTAGTGTTGTTTTGTGAGTTAATGAAGAGAGAGTAAAGTAAGAGAGAAGAAAAAGTAGAGATAGTATTGTTTCCATTTTTAGAAACGTTTCATTTTTAATGGGACAAACTAAAAAGGAAAACGTTTCATTTCTAATTGGACAAATGGAGTATTTGTTTCGTTCTTAATAATAATTCAAATTTTGGGACATATCAAATTTGATGAGATGGGATTTCTAGTTAAGGTGATCTAGAGGAATAGGGTGACTGATAATTGACATGTAATGAGGTAACTCTACGGGGTTCAAGCTGGTTATTATAGGTAATATATTTCCTGATCTCTTGAAATATCACACCATTATACTATCTTTGGCCTCTCTAACCTGTAGGTTGGTTTTTCAAAGTATGAATGCATGTCTCTTTTGATTCAAACTGTCGATATTGATTCATAACCTTAATCTTGGCTGCTTGCAGGAGGTAACTTCTATTCTTGTATCCGATGGAGTAGCAAGTGAAAAGATTTTGAAGAATTTCTGACATTTACATGATTGGATAGTCAGCTTGTAACATTATACTACCAAGCCATTCATTTTTTGTGCTGAAAATCTGGCATGAGACAGAAACATATAGAATAAAACCAAGTTGTCAAACTTGAACATGTTCCTGCAATGGTGAAGTTGCATTTCCAAGTTGAGGCATGCAAGGAAGCATCTTAGATTAGCAAGATGCTCAAAATTTTGATGGTGTATTACATTTGTATTTTAGGCTATTGTTGTTTTCCAGCATCTGGGTAATCTTTATTTGTAAACCCTAAACCCTTTGTAAATCCATGTATTAGGACTAATATTTATCAAGACTTGTCATGTACTATTAGAAGTAATATATGAAGACTTAGTTTTAGTATGTCAAGAATTGTCATGTATTATCATGACTTTTTTTTCTATATGGCTGAGCATTGCCAAGTTATTATACCATTTGTAAATCCATGTATTAGAAGTATGTATCAAGACTTGTTTTCTAACCCATGTATCACTATGGGTAATATATATCAAGACTTGTTTTCTATATGGCTGAGCATTGAGGTAGATAGGTACCATTTGACCACTATGATAAATAAAAATAAGATAGATAATAGTAAACCAATAGAGGTTATCTTGAGACAAAAGAGGTACATAAGTATTTATAGTCTAGCTGCAGTTTCTTGCCAGCAAATACTCCCTCCGTCCCCCATTAGGAGTCATGGTTTGACCGGGCACGAGTTTTAAGAAATGTAAAGAAAAGTTGGTTGAAAACGTTAGTGGAATGTGGAACCCACTTTTTTATATTGGTTTTATAATAAAATGTGAGTGAAGTGAGTTAGTGGAATGTAGGACCTACTACTAATTATGGTAAAAATGAAGTGTGACTCTTAATTGGGGACGGACCGAAATGGAAAAAAGTGACTCCTAATGGGGGAAGGAGGGAGTAACAGTTAGATTCAAGGGATGCCAAGGAATCTAATCTTGATAATTCAGTTAAGCATTTTCTGGGGCATTATATCTTCAATATACCCATCAGGAGAACTGCAAGGTTTCATCTTTGTTGGATGTCGTCGGCTCACGTGACTGTTGACGACCATTAGTGTGGTGATGGTGGTTGTGCCTATCCGAATCAGACGTGTCGTGGCTGTGTGACCGATGAACATGTCCATGGTGCTTGCGACGATGTTCCCTTCTGCCTGCATCATGCTCCTCACTCGAAGAATCAGGATCATGTGCTCGTTCATGATGATGGTGATGTTTATGATGCTTTCTATTGCCTTTTCTTCTAGCATAATGCTCATCCTCGTCACTTTCGGAGTCAGAACTTGAACTTGGGAGTGAATCATGCCTGCGTTTCCTATGGCCATGCCGCCTCCTTTTCTCGTCAAAGTCGCTGCCATATCCATCACTGCTGTCATCATCCAAATCAGAGGATCTTCTCTTTAGCTTCTTCCTAAGTTTCCTGTCCTTGCTCTTTTCATGGTCCAAATCGTATCCATCACTGCTTTCGTCATCAGAATCATACGACCGCCTCTTTGGCTTCCTCTTGGATTTCCTATCTTTCCTCTTCTCATGGTCTGAATCGGAGTGGCTCTGCTTTCTTCGCTTCTTGTGGGACCTTTTCGTCCTTCTTCTCCCTTCGCCACTATCACTATCACTATCACTATCAGACACCGAGACAGACCTCCTCTTGTGCTTGCCAGCTTTTTCCTTCCTCGCCTTGGCTTCAGCATCAGCTCTTGCCTTTGCAGCGGCTTCAAGCTTTTGCTCCCATTTCAGGGGCGCCTCCTTCTTCGCCAAAACTCTCCTTTTCTTCTCCTCAACGAGCTGCATAAATGTCTTGGCATCCATAAACACAAGTCTAGCTGCATTTGGTATGATGATGACCAGAAGGGCATCTCAAAGAGAGAAGGAAACAATGTTAGTTCCTCCAACACTAAAACCAGACTATCAGAATACAATACAAATAACAAATGCTATACGCAACTACCAGAAACTTATCATGCCAATGGCTATTCAAATTCTTGATCATAAAACAAGATTCAACCAATAAAATGAGTTTAAGATTCATCATATAACCAGAAACTTATCATGTCTATGGCTATCATCATAAGTGTCAAAATTCAACCAATCAAATTAGTCTAAGATTTACATATACAGCTACCAGAAACTTATCATGTATTGATCATAAGTGACAAAATTCAACCTATTAAACCAGTTTTAAATAATAGTAAACAATAATATTCTAAAATTCTTGAGACAGATAAAATGAGAACTCAAATAGGGATTTCTTACCTTTTCGACAAAAAGGGGAAATCACAGAAGCCAAGAACAAGGGCAAGCGCACCACCAAATCAACCACTGTTCAAACAAGAACAAGCTTCAAATTATTACTACTAACCCAATAATTTTTGGGGGAAAATTCCAATCAAAGCCCAAATTAAAGAGGACAATTTCATACAACATAAACCACAGAAACGGAAAACGCCCAAATAGAGTAATTGACAGCTCAAAGATTCCGATTTTTCACAAAACCCTAAATTTCATAGTCCGTTATAAGAAAAGTACAGATCCAAGGCAGAAGAAGAAACATATAAACTCATGAAATTCTCAATTTCGAAAACCCTAATCAGAACCCGAAGAATCTAACAAAATTGAATTAAACACAAGCAAACTAAAAATCTCGAATAAAAAAGAAACAAGTCGAGAATCCACACCTGAAAATACAGATAAAGAAGAGTTCGGAGGAGGAGGAGCCGCCGATGATCTTGACTAAGCTTGAGAGCTGACCGACCCTTTTTTCTCTAGAAAGAATTTGATCTAATGAACTTCGTTTATATTTATACAATAAATTAGTACTCCGTACTACTAGTTAATCTGGTTAATTAGGAGTAATAAATTTACTTACCTAGGAGTAACTAGTTAGTAGTAGTATTATTTTTTATTTAATTAACTACAATAATTAAAATAATACTGTAGTAATTTTTTTTGTCTGTTTTCTAACCATGGAAACTTTTTTTTAGGAATATTTACTTTCTAACGTGATGAAATTCATTTTACATGACATATTTTTCTTTATGTCTTTTATTTTATTAATTTTGTATTAAAATTTGTTACCTTTTAAATATTTTTACTTTTACGGGAGGAAGAGAATAATAACATAGATTAGTTTTATAATAGAATATAAGTAAAATGAGTTAGTGGAAAGTGATGTGTACCTACCATTTATAGTAAAAGCGAATCAAAACTCTTAATTGCGAAGAGACAACACAATAAAAATAATTTTATATTCAAAATCTTTTATACATTTACATAACTAGTTAAATTAGTTTATGCAATATATTTAGATAGTTTAAGGTTTTATTGTGAGAATTATATAAGTATTCAAGGTAAGTAATCAAAGAAAATAATTAAATTAATATTAGTAGAATAGAAAAATCAAAACCCCCAAATACGATAGGGACAAAAGTCGAATTTCCAATCCATTGACCTGGAAATTTTCATCAAACACTGCGTTAAATCCCAAAATCAACTGAATTACTTCATCAGATTTCTGCCGAATTCATCGGCGATCGTTTTCCGATAATCTGCCGCCTCTGCGCCGTCAACGATGGCGGTCCCGTCGTCCACTACCACCTCGAATATCATGCTCGCGATCTTCGAGAAGAAGACCAACTCCGTCGACCTCTACCGGCCTCTGCGCAATTTCATCGTGATCAATTATTCCGAGCGCGAGGCTCAGAATTTGGAGGACGATCTCCAGACGCTGAAGCAGCTGCGCTCCGAGGTCGAGCGCGGCGGCGCGGCGGATTCGCCGACCGCGCGGCGTGATCTGCTCCAGAACTACTACAGAGCGCTCTGCGTGGTGGAATCTAGGTTTCCGATATCGCCGGAAAAGGATCACGTCAATGCGGTGTCGTTTATTTGGTATGACGCTTTTAAGAATAAGCAGAAGGCTACTCAACAGAATATTCATCTAGGTTGGTATTTCTAATGAATTTGATCAGTTAAAGGTATTTAGTTGGTGCAATTTTTGAGAGGAAACTTCGTTGTGTGGCTTGTTGAAAACGAATTGGATTAGCTGTTTATTTTGCACTGTGTTATACTTTCATCTGTTGCAGCTTGAATGAGTACTACTGAATATATTGAACAATGGGAAGATATTGATCTAAATTAATCGGGGATGATTGATCCCTGGAAATGGACAGTGTTTTTTTTTAAAAACTGCATCAATTTAGATGAGTTGAAGACTGCTCTTTTTTGGTAGTATAGATGTATCTCTTTAACAGTCTTCTCTTATCTTCTTAAATTAATGTAGAAAAAGCTGCTGTCCTGTTCAATTTGGGGGCAGTCCACAGCCAAATTGGACTGAGTTGCGATAGATCCGCAGTTGAAGGAAGGAAGCAGGCTTCACATTCATTTATGGCAGCAGCTGGGGCATTTGCGTTTTTGAAGGATAATGTGGCAATGAAGGCATCAGCGGGAGGCTCAACTACTCTTGATATTTCGGTGGAGTGTGTTGGGTTGCTGGAGAGGTTGATGTTAGCTCAGGCACAGGAATGTGTGTATGAGAATACCATAGCTAAGGGAAGCAGTCCTGGAGTATGTGCAAAGATTTCAAGACAGGTATTGAGAAGTAGATATGTTTCTTCATCCTCATGTAATATTTATTATTGACTGGAGAATCAGTTGGCCTTGTTAAGCTATCAGGTAAAGTGACAGGACTCAGGAGGACACATAGACTACAACCTATTTAAACAAGAAAAATATTTAAGTGATTTTTAACATCCAATTTGAAAAAAGAAAAAAAAAGAAGTGTTGGGATGCTCTGTTGGTGTATGAATGAATTCATTTTGACTTTAACTTGGACAAATCTTGATTACAGGTTGGGCTATTCTATGAGGATGCGTTGGCAGCACTTACTGTTACACCATTGAGTCAGCATTTTGAAAAAGGATGGATTTCCCATGTTCAACTTAAGGCAGCCATGTTTCATGGGGAGGCCTGCTACAGGTACAGTTTGGAGCTGCATGGGAAGGAAGAAATTGCTGAAGAGATCGCACGTGTAAAAATTGGGATTAGTGCCTTATCCGATGCAAGAAAGTCAGCTCCTAGAGGGGCTGCTCAGCAGCTCTTGGATGCAGTCACTAAACTAGAAACTATATTAAAATCTAACTTGGAGAGGGCCGTGAAGGAGAATGATAGAGTGTACTTGATGAGGGTTCCTCCTGCCAGTTCTTTATCAGCACTTCCAACATTTTCTATGGTTAAGCCAATGGTAATGAATGAGATATTGGATGCTAGCAAAGAGAAGATGTTTGCCAGTCTTGTCCCTGATAGCAGTGCGAAGTCCCTTTCTAGGTATACTGAAATGGTGGATGACATCATTAGGACACAGGCTGAGAAATTGCAACAGGGAAGTGAACTAGCTCGGGTGAGGCTGAGGGAGATGGATTTGCCTGATTCAGTTCTTTCACTGGAAGGGAACACTCCTTTGCCACCTGTTCTAAAAGAAGATGTTGAGGCAGTACAGATTTGTGGTGGCCCGGCAGGTTTAGAAGCTGAGCTGCAGCAACTTAAAGATTTAAGTAGGGTGAACCATGAAATGTTGATTCAAACAGAGGAGCAGTTGCAGAAAGAAGCAACCGAAGATGCACAGTTCAGGAACCAATTTGGAACTCGGTGGACTAGGCCACAATCCAGTACCTTAACGAAGAACTTACAAGATAGGTTAAATAGGTTTGCAGCCAATCTGAAGCAGGCTGCAGAAAGTGATGCTCGGATAGAGAGATCTGTTCGGGAGCATTTAGTCCTTATGTCAATCCTTGACTCTCGGCCTGTAAGCTTTTGAACCTCCTCTCATTCGGTTTTTACCGCACACATTTTCCTTTGATTGATATCATTGCAATAATATTAATTCTTCTGTTAATCTATTTTAACTTTTTTAGATTGAATCTGCCCTGCCAAGTCTTTCAAGGCCAATAATGTCGCTGGATGCTGGTGAAGATGCTATAGTTGGAGCCCTGAAGCAGAGTCTGGTTAGTTCCTCTCACTGAAGCTTTAGTGTATATGTTCGACCTATGAATTCTTTGTCTTTCTCACGATTCTTCTCTTTCAAAAGTTATTGACGAACGGTCCTGGAATTGTGATGAGATTCTGTGAAAGAACTATTCTTGTTTATACTTCTGTATCATGATTCTTTGTAGAGGCAATTGGAGACTCTTGGTGCTCAAAGGGCAGGTCTTGAAGACATGCTCAAAGAAATGAAGAGGAAGGTGAGCTTGACTGGTCATATGCTTGTTTTTATTTAGGTTTAGCATTTTGTAAGCATTGGGTGCTGTTACATTTTATATGTACTATAAACATAACTCACTTAATTTGGAGCTTGGTTTTGCCAGTTCCGTTGTCGTTTTTATTTGACCTTTTCGGCTTATGGTTTGTGAGCCAGGATGATATATTACCCAAGTTGATGGCTACAGCTGGCTCTCATGAAGATCTTTTTAGAAAGGAGATATCCAAGTATGATAACATCTGTGAAGAAATTGCGAAGAACCTTGGAGCTCAAGAGCAATTATTGATGCATATTCAGGTTTAAATATAATTTATTGTGTTACTAGTCCCCTTTGAGTGATTTTAACTTGCATGATTTCCATGTGAAGTTGATTCAAAACTGATACTCCATCAAAGCATTCATTAACTTGATCCTTCATATTATTCACAGGCTCAAAATGATGAGTTTGCTGCTATCTTTAACCTTGAAGACTATAAAGGTATTGCTTGCTGGATGCAATTTGTGCCATCCTTGTCTTGCTTCTTAGTCATTCATACACTTTTTCATCCCGAGAGCTTTTCACACACCTTAAACACACGTTCACTTTGATTTGTCCTTTAGATTTTGGTTTCTAGTGATTTACCATGGAACCCCTGCATTTTTTCTGCGAGCATATGGAAGATTAATTTGAGCCTAAGCTAAAGTTTTTTCTGGCTTCACATACCAGCCAATATCTTCAATTCTTGGCATTTCGTGATATTGCCTCGAGTTTTGGATTCTGGTCTTACTCTCTGCTGATAATCCAGTCTTGTAACTTTCAGCGTCTCGTGAGAAGGCCTATAAACAGATCGAAGCTGCCATAGCTAAATATCGAGAAATCAAGGAGAACATCAATGAAGGACTGAAGTTTTATGTTACTCTTCAGGTAAGAAATTCTTCCATCATTATATCCCTACATAACATATATTTTTACAAGACTGTAGCCATAAGAGTTTCTAAACATATGCGATGCTGTTTGGCTGCGGAAACAGGATGCTATAACCCTCGTAAAGCAACAATGCAGCGATTTCGTGATGACTAGGAACATGCAGTGCCGAGAAATGATTGATGATGTTCAGAAGAAACTAGCTGGTCTTAATTTCCAAGACAGCAAAAGCAGTAGCTATTCTTTCCTGCCCTCGTCACAGCCTCATCAAACTCAATCGTCCAACCCACAACAGCCCTTGGATCAAGGACGTGTGCCCCACACGTCATACCTCCAAACACCCCCTACCTACCAGCCACCTCAGCACCCGACAATGGCCTCTCCCTACCAGCCCTCTCAGCACCCGACAACAGCATCTCCCTACCAGCCCTCTCAGCACCCGACAACAGCATCTCCCTACCAGCCATCTCAGCACCCGACAACTGCCTCTCCCTACCAGCCATCTCAGCACACGACAGCTGCCTCTCCCTACCAGGCACCTCAGCACCCGACAGCTGCCTCTACCTATCAGCAGGCACCTCAGCACTCAACGCCACCCGCCTATGCTCAGACTCCTCCTTACGGATACTCACAACCACCGCCAGCTCCATACCAGCCTCCCGCTTCAAATTATCCATACCCACCTCCCCAACACCAGCAGCATACGAGTGCTGAATACGGGCAATCCCCATATGGTGGCTGGCAAGGCCAATACTACAATGCACCACCGCAGCAAACCGGTTCGATGCCCCGCCCTCCGTACCCGGCTCAATCTCCCTATCCACCTCCCAACCAAAGCGGCTACTACAGACAATAATGGTATGCTTATCTTGTATCTGTTAAACTAAATTCAACATCTAGTTATTGTTTTTTGCGATATGCTACATCATTTAGTTTAATCTACACAGTTCGATTTCAACTGTAACACTTGAGTTCCAAGCTCCTACACAATCACCTTGAATATGCATTGACTTGATTCATAAATACAAATATAATATTTCACATTTCTATTAATTTAGAATCGACATCTAGCTAATTTTTATGTTATAAAATACATACACCTTACCTCTTTTCGTGAAATAATATGCAGATTGCTTTTCCCTTCAATCTTCACATTTTTATCATTTTCAACATCAAAATAGATTTGGTCACATGTAAAAGTAAATGCGAAACTCCTAGCTTGCTTAAACACCTTCGATTTTGTTCCCCAACTATTTATAGCAGGGCCGGAGTTGGGTAGTTTAGACACTCAGCACATTAATAGTTAGATGTTTTGATTTTTACTAATAATGGAAATGGCTCAACAAAGTTGAGATGGAGGGAGTACTTGGCTAAACATAATATCCGTAGCAATTTTGGGCGGTATGAGTGTGTCGTGGGTGAGACTAGGTCCTTGTGGGTTGCTTTGGTGTAGGTGATGTCGGAGGAATCGTGCCCTAGTCAGTTGGGCCGTATCACCTTATTTGATTGTGATGTAGTAGAATGATTGATAACTCATACCAACGACAACCGTGACAACAGACTAAACATTGTTGCGCTTGAGGATAGCAACAACCACAATAGTTCTATCATTAGAAGGATCTACGTAAACTAGTGAAGCCCAGAGTCTCCTCTTAAATAGGTCAAACGTTTCATTGATGGTTTCATCTCCAAATTCATATGTAAGCATATCTTGATGAAAAAACTTAATTAGATTAGATGTATAACAAACACAAGCAAAAACATAATTTTGCAAGATAAAATTCATATTACAATATATAGATAGCCTAAACCCCAAAACCCCACCTTATTTTATTGTGATATAGTAGAATTATTGATGCCCCCGAGTGTCCGACCAACAAAAACGTGACCAAAGTACTAAATATTGTTGCACTTGAGGATAGCAACAACCACTAGAGTTCTATCATTAGAAGGATATGCAGAAACTGGTGAAGCTTGGAGTTTCTTCTTGTAAAGGTCGAAAGTTTCATCGATGGTTTCAGCTCCAAATTCATACGTAAGCAAATTATGTAAACCTGCCCTAAAAATTGCCACGAAGCCATCAACATTGAGCAACGTCCCACTCTTCAAAATCTCCATTCTTTCTATGCTAAAACAATTGCTCTTTTGTAATATGGCCCTCAGTTCTTCAGGGGTGGGACAATGGTATGGAAAGTTAAATGTCTCTGTCTTTGCCTTACTCAATTTCCCCTGCGAAAGTCAATATAGTTGTCAATTACATAGAATTAATCAAAGCTGTCCCTCACTATTGGCTCAAAGAAAAATGTTGTTACAAATGAAAATAAGAATGTAAGTGAAAATAGTAGATTTGACCTTTTTGGCCATGTCGAGGAGGGAAGATCTGAGAAGATCGGTCACCGAGCCAACGGTATACTCTTTTTGTGGGTCCAAATAAGCAGGAACTGAAGGAATTAAAAGAGCCATAATCCCACCTTCCACCATTTCCACAGCCCTACACTTCAAGAATGATTCCAAATCCCTCTCAAGCTGACTCAAATAAGCATCATAAACCTCCTCTCTCTCCTCTCCACCATGCCAAACAAGCCTGAGGCCCTTGGCCGCCTTGGGCACCTCCGTCAGCCACTGGAGCGCCCAAGAAGAGTACGCAAAGTGGACAGACGAAGGCGGGAGAAGGCGACCGTGGAAGTCTCCGGCTACTGCGGCTGCCTTGTAGCTCCTGTCGGGTGGGAGGGAACTGAAGAGGGTGTTGAAATCGTTGGAGACTAAGTCGTTGAAGCACACGAAGAATTCTGGGGTTTTGAGGTACGAGGATTCGTATCTCCGTTTGATGGCTTCGATGATCGTGTGCATGGCCGGAAAAGAGTTGCTTCCGGTTGAGCACCCGAAATCGACAACGCATAAACTATTAGTTGAAATCTCTAATTTCGTGGCGATTTCGTCTTCGATGATTTCCTTTGCAGCCTCCAGGACTCCTCTCTTCAAAACATGAAATATTTTTGCAAAAGGTAATTCCTTTGTTATTTTGTGTATGAGCTCAAATGAATTTATGCGATGTAAACTAAGCAAGAGTTATATATTACTATATCAAAATATAGATTAAAACCTGGTAAGATGAGTTTTTTACATAGCTGAGAGGTCCATTGCCACTATTCATGGAAAAATGTCCATTATCTTTGGAAATGGAATCCATCACGAAACTATAAAGAGATGTGAATCATATGTAGGTATATATAGATAATATTATAATGTTCTAAGCTACAAATGAAAACTCTTACTTCCTTTGTCCTGCCATAGGCAAGACTCTTCTTTTGGGCACGAGATTTAAGAAATTGATATTTAAAAAGTTAAGTGGAGACAGAGTAAAGTATGAGAGAAAAAAAAAGTAGATGAGTGAAAAGAGAAAAAAAATTAAGAGAGGAAATGTATAAGTTTTACCTAAAAAGGGAAATAGCTCATTTATGGCGGGACACCCAAAAAGGACACCCAAAAAGGAAAGTGGCTCGCTTGCGGTGGATAGGAGGAATATTCACTAATTAAGTCAAGTGTTGCAATTGATAACTCAACCGTACGCCAAATCTGATCTAATAAGCGATTGGATTTGATTCTTAGATTCATAAAAATATCGTTTTTATGTGGATTGTGGGAAATCGGCTACAACAGCAAAGTTTATGATATTTAGGACCAAGTTTTAGTTTTGTGAAAATATCTAGAATTCGTCTAAATTTCGTTAGCAACCAATCGCCCTTTTATTGAAGTGCAGATTGTGACACACAAAACTCGAAAGCCACAAAATATAATACTCCGTCCGTCCTCAAATAGAATGAACTATTTCCTTTTTCGTCCGTAAAATTATGAACTTTTTAGTTTTGGAAAATTCAAACATATTACCCTTACACATCATTTTATTTACAACTTATACCAACAATAGTGTAGTGTGGACCCTACTTTCCATTAACATTATTTTCACTACCCTTCTCTCTCTCTTACTTTTTCCTTTATTTATTAAAACGCATGCCATACCCATTGTTCATACTCTTGTGGTATGAAGAGAGTAGTATTTAAGCCCCCATTCTTTTTGTCATAACATATGAGCACATAAAGCCTATAGGCTATATGTGTACATTTTTGGATCTCTTATATTGATATGCGCCTTTTAAATCTCCAGCATCACAAATCCAAACATTACCAATGCCTATTTTTAATCTTCTAGCTAGTTAATATCCTAAGCTAGTTTCTAGGTATGCATTTTAACTAAACCAGAGTAATTTACAGGCGTAATCACAGTTAGGAAACTACTCTGATTTGGCCCATGGACGACTTCCTGTTGGCATCTGTATGTCAAAACTCTCCTCCATAGGAGTGTTTAATTAAGTCGAAGGAATCGCCCCCGCTGCTGGTCCTCGTAAACCGGGATGAACTTCAGGTGATCCTTAAATATGCATCGACTCGTATCATTAGTTCAAATTTAAAGTTTCATTAGTATTATATTAGATCATTCGGCATCCAGCTATTATTATATGTTATAAAATGCATACACCTTGCGACTTTCCGTGATATAATATGCAGATTGCGTTTGCCTTTTAGTCTTCACATTTTTATCATTTTCAAAACTGTGATGGATCACAATCTATTCACATTTTTTTTCATTTTCAAAACTTGCTATGGACCACAATCTACATAGGGGCCTAAGTTGGGTACTTAGACACTCCACACATTAATATGAATTAATGCCCAAGTCTGAGTTGGTTTATCAGCCGACCTGTTAATATTTATATATTCTCAAGATCTATCAAAAGCACGACGTTCAACTGTCGAACTGGGCAGCGCGGTTTTGTGCACGATTTGGAGCAATCGAGATGTAATTCCAAGGCAGAATTGTTTTAGACTGTGAAATTGATTTGGGGGATTGGTAATGTAGGTCGAAGTGAGTCCAATTCCATGGTCTCGATTATCCCAAAATTGGCCAAGATTAAACATGCTTCAACTTGGAATTCTTATGAGATAGGACACTAGAAAACAAGATGAAGCTGCAATCTTGTTAGTATGAGTAGCACCTATCGTTATCGGTTAACTGCCTATCAACTTGGATTCTAGAATATGTATATTAATTTCATGGAATTAATTCAAGTATTTTTTTTAAATCATCCAATGAGATCCTCAGGAACAAGGATCTTCGATATATCCTCAACAAGATATGCGTACGATTTCAATAAGAGTTTAAAATACAAATAGAACTTTGTAAGATAAAATTCTCATTACACTATATAGAGATATTATGAAGAGTGTCCATTACTATGAAGTAGACATAGACATTTAAATTGACCCTCCACCCCAACCCCTACTCTCCTAAGGTGATGTTTGGTACGTTGGATAAGATAATACTGAGATACAATATGTGACAAACAAAAATAGACTTTATCTTGAATTAAATTAGTCAGGGGTTACATCTTAATTAGCACTTTGGAGATAAGCCGAGATGCATTATCACGACCTAACTTTTTGAGAGAAAGTAAAACCAAACAAAATATAAGAATAAATATTACTTCTATCCAAGAGTAGTAGTGGTAACCGAAAGGATCCTAAAAAGAAAAATAAAAGAGGAAAACATATCTTACTTAACAGAAACACTTTATGTGATTATGATCTTAGACCAACGAAACAACAACCGTGACCTATACTAAACATAATTGCACTTGAGAATAACAACCACAACAGTTCTGTCATTAGAAGGATTTGTGTAAGTTGGTAAAACTTGTAGTTTCTCCTTCAAAATGTCGAACATTTTGTTGACAATTTGGTCTCCAAACTCATGTGTAAGCATATTTTGTTTAACTACCCTAAAAAATGCCACGTGACCATCAACAGTGAGCAATGTCCTCGTCTTCAAAATCTCCATTTTTTCTATGCTGAAACTATTGCTCTTTTGCAATATGGCTATCAACTCCTCCGGGTTCTCAGACTTCTCCTTATACAATCTTCCCTGATAAAAACATGTTGTTTGGCCATTCGTCCCGCAACTATGAAAATCAACTAGAAAACCGAATTTTAGATTTGTTCACAATTATCTATGATAGAAATTTCTGGTCACTTACATGTATATTATTTATATTTTCAACCATGATTTTTAGATTTATAGTGACATCTATTCTTCTCATTCTACTTCGCAAATTTGTCTCATTGAAGAAATACTCTCACAAATGTTGAATATTGAATAACTCGATCACTAATCAGACTTGGATCACTTGAAGTTATCATTCCTTAATTTTTAGAAAAATATCTATATATAACTATAATCATAACAACAAGAATTTTTAGATAATATTATTTCCTATATTAATAAATTTATTGACTACTATAAGAAACATAATTTTATAGTATGCCACAAGTTGCTAGTATGCTATAGGTTGCTAATTTCTATATAACTCGACTAGATGCCTGTTACTAATTTTAATCTACAATTGTAATGTGTTTTTAAAGTTAAAATTTTTTCTGAAACATGGAAAATATGGATTGGATATATGGGCTTCATTGGACTCAAGGACATGATTTATTCTTTCAAATTTAGTTTCATATTTGTATGAAGATGTCCACTACTATAAAATACACATACATTTAGATAACATAATATTGAGATATACATTTAGATAAGATAATACTGAGAGAGAATATTGAGATGCAATGTGCTAAACCAAAGCAGACTTTATTTTGAAAATTAGTCACTAGGGTGGGGTTGGAGCAAATAATTGTGAGACGCAGTGTAATGTTAGCACTTTCAAGACGAGCCGGGATACATTATCACGTGCTAACTTTTTGAGAGAAAATACAACTGAATAAGATATAAGAGTAAACATGGCTTCTAGTCATGGGCAATACTGGTAATGAACAGATCCTAAGAAGTAAAAAGGAAAGACTATACTCCCTCCGTCCCCCATTAATTGTCCACTTTTGTCATTTTCGTTCATCCCTCGTTAATTGTCAACTTTCACTTTTGAGTATAAATGATAATAGGTCCCACATTCCACTAACTCATTCCACACACATTTTATTATAAAATTAATATATAAAAGTGATACTCATATTCCACTAACTTTTTCAAACCACTTTTCTTTACATTTCTTAAAACCCTTGCCAGAACCAAAGTGGACAATTATTGGGGGACAGAGAGAGAATATTTCTTAACAGAAACACTTTATTTGATTGTGTTCTCTGAGCAACAAAACAACGACCGTGACCACATACTAAACATCATTGCGCTTGAGAATAACAACAACCACAATAGTTCTATCATTAGAAGCATTTGCGTAAGCATGTGAACTTTGGAGTTTCTTCTTCAAAAGGTTGAACGTTTCGTCGATGATTTTGTCTCCAAACTCATGTGTAAGTATATTTTGTTTAACTGCCCTTAAAGCTGCCACGTGGCCATCAACCGTGAGCAAAGTCCGAGTCTTCAAAATCTCCATTCTTTCTATGCTGAAACTATTGTTCTTTTGCAAAATAGGTATCAACTCCTCTGAGGTGGGAATATAGCATGGAAAGTTAAAAGTCTCCGACTTCGCCTTGCACAATCTTCCCTGTTAAAATTGATTTCATTACAAAAAGGGTAAATTTGTAGGAAAAATATGAAGTTTGACTGTTCGTTCCGCAACATTGAAAACCAACTAGAGAAACCATGAATTTTAGAGTTGTTCACAATTATCCTATGATGAAAATTTCTGGTCGATTACGTGTAATATGATGTTCATATTTTAAAACTAACTGATGACGTTTTCTTTATTAATAGAAACCAATTTTTTTTACCATTGAATAATTGATAATAAATCCGAACTTCGTGATTTTTCTAGGTAGTTTTAAAGTTATGGAATAGACTAAAATATGCCAAAAATTTATGTTTTTGCGATAATCTACCCTAATAAAAGTCGTATTTTTCGAAAAAAGTCAAAAGCATAGATTTGACCTTTTTAGCCATGTCGAGGAGGGAAGATCTGAGAAGGTCGGCCAGCGTTCCAATAGTAAACTCTTTTTGTGGGTCCCAATAGGCCGGTAAGGCCGGAATGAGAAGAGCCACAATCCCATCTTTAACCATTTCTACAGCCCTACTCTTCAAGAATGATTCCATATCCCTCTCAAACTGCCCCAAATAAGCTGCATAAACCTCCTTTCCCTCTCCTCCGCTCCAAATTGAAGACTTGAGGCCCTCTGCCGCCTTGGGCACCTCCGACAGCCATTGGAGCGCCCAAGAAGAGTACGCAAAGTGGACAGACGACGGTGGGAGAAGGCGGAGGTGGAAGTCTCCGGGCACTGTGGAAGCCTCATAGCTCCTGTCGGACGGGAGGGAATTGAAGAGGGTGTTGAAATCGTTGGAGACACTGTCGTTGAAGCAGACATAGAATTCTGGGGTTTTGAGGTCTGAGGATTCGTATTTCTGTTTGACGGCTTCGATGATCGTGTGCATGGCCGGAAAAGAGTTGCTTCCGGTTGAGCATCCGAAGTCGGCAATGCAGAAGGTACTAGTTGAAATATCTAATTTTTTGGCTATTTCTTCTTCGATGATTGCGTTTGAAGTTTCCAATATTCCTCTCTTGAAAACATAAAATGTTTTGCTAAAGTTAATTTCATAATTGATTAGCAAACATGAAGAACTATCGATAAATATCAACATATGAATGGAATTGTTAACTTATGATAGTAATAGATGTATACCTGGTAGGATGAGTTTTTGACATAGCTGTGATATCCATCGCCACCATTCATGGAAAAATATGCATTATCTTTGGAATCCATCACGAAATTAAGCATGTAAATTTTGATTTGTTTTCCTGAATTATAAATAGAATAAAGTTCAAAATTAGTTACTCTACATTTGACCTAAAAAACTCTTTAGTCATACTCCCTCCGTCCCTCATTAATTGATACCTATTTTCTTTTTACGTCTGTCCCCATTGATTAACACCATTACTTTTTACTACTTTTGATAGTGAACTCCACATTCCATTAACTCATTCTTCTCACCTTTTATTATAAATTAATATATTAAAGTAGGACCTATATTCTATTAAAGTTTTCCATTCACTTTCCACTACATTTTTTAAAATTCATGCCAAGTCATACCGGTGTCAATTAATAGGAGGCGGAAGAGTATACATTAAGTTTGTTACCTTTTAGTCTCTAATATGTTTTGATCCAAGTTAACAATCTCGTTAATAACTTTTGACCAAATTTGTGATTTAATTTTGAATTTAAATAATCCAATTAACCTAATTAATATTAATCATTAGGTTAATCAAGGTTGATTAGATAATAGGGCTGGGCAACAAGACATAGACTTAAGAGCATCCACAATGGATGTCCGATCTCACACCGGATCGCCTGAGATCGCACTCGGGTGTCGTCGGGCATCCATTGCAGACGTCGGGCGCGCCCGAGGACGACCGAACGTTCGGTCACGACCGATCTCCCGCCCGATCCATCGGGCGTGAGATCAGGCGCCCATTGCGACACAACGCCCGAGCCTGATCTCGGAAAAAAATTGACTTTTAATTATAAACACCGATTTTTAATTTAAAAAATCGATTTTTAAATTAAAAAATCATTTTTTAACTTGAAATAAAAAACTATAATTTCACAATGATCCATACTAAAAGACGGATCCGTGAATTAGTGAAAAAATATATTTTGTAGAATATATTTGGTAGAATATATTCCTTCACACCAAATGAACAAGTTTTGCATTACTTGAGTAAACCTTTTAGAGATACGTTTTCAACTCCAACTTTTATTGTGACTTCGATGTGGGACAAATGGTAGTTTTATAGATAGGTTTTCAACTATCTAGGAAAATTATAGAGGTTGTGTGTTCAAGCCCCAAACTCAACATATCTTTTTAATTTTGACCTTTGCTCTCACTAGCTTCCACTAGGGCATCCATTGTGGATGCTCTAAGACCATCTCCAAGGGTAAACTAAAACTTAAAATGAGATAGGTATTTAGCTCCAATAGTACTCAAAAACCAATCCCATTTTTGGTTTTTGAGAAAAAAATACCTATCTTTAGGTTTACACTAAACTCAAACCCAAAACTTTTTCAAATTTTGTGAGTAAAAAGAGCATAATAGAGAGAATATTCTTTTAAGTTTGAGTTTAGAGTAAATGGTTGGAGTAAAATCATATTTGGTGTGACATTTACACTAAAATGAGTTTGAGTTTAGTGTAAATGGTTGGAGATGCTCTAAGTCACAGTTTTTTTTGTGTGATATGGTCAAGCGGTAGAGATGTTAATGCTTGAGACTAAAAGTTTCAGTTTCGAGTCCTATGTGGCTGCAATATTTAAGTTTAAATTCATTTACCCAAAAAAAGTCACCTTTCAGCCTTTTCTCCAGCTAGTTATCCTAAAACTAGCATTTAAGTTTTCTATATACTTGCCAATCAGATTTAAGTCTACTGTTAAGATGTCAATTAGTTAGGCATGAGATTGTACAACTCTTACAAGCTCTTATGACCTTGAAAGGTTCTAGCAACTGAGTATTTAAGTATCCTTAAACTGTTATTGGCTCTTTGGCTTCCATATTAATAAATTCTATATTTGATCCTAATAAGAAAAGAAAAATATCTCACTTAATAGAACACTTTATTTGATTGTGATCTGAGACCAACAAAACAGTTGACCACACTAAACATCGTTGCGCTTGAGAATAACAACCACCACAATAGTTTTATCATTAGAAGGATTTGCGTAAGCTAGTGAATATTGGAGTTTCTTCTTCAAAAGGTCGAACGTTTCGTCGATGATTTCGTCTCCAAACTCATGCATAAACATATTTTGTTTAACTGCCCTAAAAAATGCCACATGGCCATCAATAGTGAGCAATGTCCTCGTCTTTAAAATCTCCATTTTTTCTATGTTGAAATTATTGCTCTTTTGCAACATGGCTCTCAACTCCTCTGAGGTGGGAGTGTAGCATGGAAAGTTAAAAGTCTCCGACCTCGCCTTACATAATCTTCCCTGTTAAAATTGATTTTATTACATATAAAAAAAGGGTAAATTTCTAGGAAAAACATGTTGTTTGGCCGTTCATCCAACAACTTTGACAATCAACTTGAAAAACCATGAATTTTAAATTTCTTCAAAATTATCTATGATAAAAATTTCTGGTCACTTACATTTAATATATTGTTCATACTCCCTCCGTCCCCCATAATTTGTCACCATTTGACCCGGCACGAGTTTTAAGAAATGTTATAGAAAGTGGGTTGAAAAAGTTAGTGGCATGTGGGTCCTACTTTTATAAATTAGTTTTATAATAAAATGTGAGTGAGAATGAGTTAGTGGAATATGAGGTCCACTATCAAAGATGGTAAAAGTGAAAGGCAACAAATTTTTAGGGACGGACGAAAAAAGAAATAGGTGACAAATTAGGGACGGAGGGAGTATTTTTCAACCATGAATTTTAGATTTGCAGTGACATCTATTTATGATATTTCGAATAATATTTATGGTTTCAAATAAAAAGTGAAAGACATAGATTTGACCTTTTTGACCATGTCGAGGAGGGAAGATCTGAGAAGGTCGGCCAACGTCCCAACCGTAAACTCTTTTTGTGGGTCCCAATGGGCAGGTAGTGCAGGAATTAGGAGAGCCATAATCCCACCTTTCACCATTTCCACAGCCCTACACTTCAAGAATGCTTCCAAATCCCTCTCAAATTGATTCAAATAAGCTGCATAAACCTCCTCATTCTCTCCTCCGCTCCAAATCAAAGACTTGAGCCCCTCCGCTGCCTTGGGCACCTCTGACAGCCAGTGGAGAGACCAAGCAGCATACGCAAAGTGGATGGACGACTGTGGGAGTAGGCGAGGGTGGAAGTCTCCGGGCACTGCTAAAATTTCGTAGCTCCGATCGGGTGGGAGGGAACTGAAAAGGGTGTTGAAATCGTTGGAGACGATGTCGTTGAACCAGACGTAGAACTCTGGGGTTTTGAGGTCTGGTGATTCATATTTCTGTTTGACAGCTTCGATGATCGTGTGCATGACTGGAAAAGAGTTGCTTCCGGTTGAGCACCGGAAGTCGGCAATGCAGAAGGTATTAGTTGAAATATCTAATTTTGTGGCTTTTCTTCTTCGATGATTGCGTTTGAAGTTTCCAACACTCCTCTCTTGAAAACATAAAATGTTTTGCTAATGTTAATTTCATAATTGATTAGCAAACATGAAGACCTATCGATCATATCAACATATGTATGGAATTGTTAACTTATGATAGTAATAGATGTATTCCTGGTAGGATGAGTTTTTGACATAGCTGTGATATCCATCGCCACCATTCATGGAAAAATATGCATTATCTTTGGAATCCATCACGAAATTATGTATGTAGAAAGGTGAGTGAATCATATATGCATATATAGACCATATGAAAGGGATATCTTTTCTACATTATCTATTTTTCATAATGAATCTAAAAATAGTTTGTATTATGGTTATTATTCATTTCCATAAGTAGTTAGGATTTTGATTTATTTCCTGATTTATAAATAGAATAAAGTTTAAAATTAATCTTCTACATTTGACTTAAAAAACTCTTTAGTGATACTCACTTGTACTCTATTAATTGACACCAATTTTCTTTTTTCGCCTGTCCCCATTAATTGACAACCTTACCTTTTTACTACTTTTGATAGTGGATCTCACATTCCACTAACCCATTCTACTCATATTTTAATAAAATTAATATATAAAAATAGGATCCATATTTCACTAATCTTTTCCATTCACTATCCACCACATTTCTTAAAATCCGTGCCAAGTCAACCAGTGTCAATTAATGGGAGACGGAGGACTATATATTAAGTTTGTTACCTTTTAGTCTCTAATATGTTTTAATTCAAAGTTAACAATCCCGTTAATAACTTCAGATCAAATTTATAGTTTAATTTGAATTTAAATAATCCAATTAACCTAATTAATATTAATTATTTGCAATGATAATTCATTTGGATAATCAAGGTTAATAAGATAATAGGGTTGGGCAACAAGACATAGACTTAAGTCACCATTTTTTTTTGTATGTGATTTGGTCAAACGGTAGAGAGGTTAATACTTGAGACCAAAAGTCTCATGAGTTTCAAGTCCTCTGTAGTACTCCCTCCATCCCTCCCTCTGTAGTAGAGACATTTCTTGTCGGCTTGAGATTTAAGAAAAATTGTTTAAACGAGTTAAGTAAAAGGAGAATAAAGTAGAAAGGAAAAAGGTACAGATGAAGAGAGAATAAAGTAAGAGAGAGTAAAATACTTTTTGCCAAAAAAGGAAATAACTCAGCTATAGTGGGACAACCCAAACACGCATACGACTCAGCTACAGAAGAACGGAGGGAGTACAACATTTAAATTTAAATTCATTTACCTTAAAAAAAACGCCTTTTAGCCTTTTTTCCACCTAGTTATCCTAAAACTAGATACTCCCTCCGTCCCACATAATTTGAGACATTTTGACCTGACACGGGTTTACGAAATCTAATGGAAAGTGAGTTGAAAAAGGTGGTGGGATGTAGGTCCTACTTTTAAAGTATTAGTTTCATAATAAAATGTGAGTATGAATGTGTTAGTGGAATATGAGGTCCACTACCAAAAATGGTAAAAGTGAAATGAGACAAATTATGTGGGACGGCCCAAAATGGAATACTGGATCAAATTATGTGGGACGGAGGGAGTAGTTTTCTTTCCTTAAAAAAAAGTCACCTTTTAGCCCTTTTTCCACATAGTTATCCTAAAACTAGATTTAAGTTTTCTTTTTTACTTGCCAATCATATTTAAGTCTACTCTTAAGATGTCAATTAGTTAGGCATGAGATTGTACAGCTCTTACAAGCTCTTATGACCTTGAAAGGTTCTAGCAACTGAGTATTTAAGTATCCTTGAACTGTTATTGGCTATTTGGCTTCCGTATTATTAAATCCTATATTTGATCCTAAAAAGGAAAAAAAAGAGAAGAAAAATATCTTATACACTTAATAATAGAACACTTTATTTGATTGTGATCTGAGACCAACAAAATAACAACCGTGGCCACATACTAAACATAGTTGCGCTTGAGAACAACAACCACAACAGTTCTATCGTTAGAAAAATTAGCGTAAGCCGGTGAAATTTGTAGTTTCTCATTCAAAATGTCGAACGTTTCATCGATGATTTCATCTCCAAACTCATGTGTAAGCATATTTTGTTTAACTGCCCCAAAAAATGCCACGTGGCCATCAACAGTGAGCAATGTCCTAGTCTTCAAAATTTCCATTCTTTCTATTCTGAAACTATTGCTCTTCTGTAATATGGCAACTCCTCTAGGATGGGAGTATAGCATGGAAAGTTAAAAGTCTCACACTTCTCCTTACACAACTATAAAGGAACTTCTCAAAAATGAAAAAAATGACTCAACTATAAGGGAACGGAGGAAGTATTAAATAATGCCCAAGTCTATGTTGGTTTATCAGCCGTCCTATTAATATTATGTATTGTCAAGATATTTTGAAAGCACGACGTTCAACCGTTGGACTAGATGCCTGTTTTAGTGCACGATTTGGAGCAGTCGAGTTGTGATTCCAAGGTAGAATTGTTTTAGACTGTGAAATTGATTTGGGGGCTTGGTAATGTAGGTCGAGGCAAGTCCATTTCCATGGTCTCGATTATGCCATTAGAAAGTGTTGACATAATTTGATATCACATGAGAGTCTCCAGTTGGTCAAATTTTGACCCTGACCAAATTCTAATGTAATGACCTAACTCCCAGACTGACCGATGTCCTTACAAACCAACACAAATGTTTTCGGTGTGCTTTGTCTCTACTCTCACGTTACCTGAAACTTTTCATGGGTCACCAATCCCAAATACCACAAGCTATAAGCATACTTTATTGCTTAGGAGACCACCTATCCCAAAATTGCCCCAGATTAAGCATTCTTCAACTTGGAATTCTTATGAGAGATGACCACTAGAAAATAAGATAGAAGATGCAATCTTGTTAGTATAAATAGCACCTATCATTATCGGTTACTGCCTATCAACTTGCGTTCTAGAATATATATTAATTTTGTGGAATTAATTCAAGTATTTTTTTAAAAAATCATCCAATGCGAAAGGATCTTCGATATATCCTCAACAAAATATGCGTACGATTTCAACAAGAACAGAACTTTGTAAGATAAAATTCTATTTACACTATGTAGAGATATTTTGAAGAGTGTCCATTACTATAAAGCACACAGACATTTTAGTTGACCATCCACCCCGACCCCTACTCCCCTAAGGTGACATTTGGTACGTTAGATAAGATAATACGAAGATAATACTGCGATACAATATGTGATAAACAAATTAAAATAGACTTTATCTTGAATTAAACTAGTCATATGGGTTGGATTGGAATGAAAAAATTGCGAGACACAATGTAATCTTAGCACTTTGGAAATGAGCCGAGATGCATTATCACGACCTTACTTTTTGAGAGAAAGTACAACCAAACAACATTTTAGAATAAACATGACCTCTAGTCAAGAGCTGTAGTGGTAACTGAATGGATCTTCAAAAGAAAAAAAGAAGAAAATATAACTTACTTATTAGAAACACTTTATTTGATTGTGATCTGCGACCAACAAAAAAACAACCGTGACCACATACTAAACATCATTGCGTTTGAGAATAACAACCACCACAATAGTTCTATCATTAGAATGATTTGCATAAGCCAGTGAATTTTGGAGTTTCTTCTTTAAAAGGTCGAACGTTTCGTCGATGATTTGGTCTCCAAACTCATGTGTAAGCATATTATGTTTAACTGCCCTAAAAAATGCCACGTGGCCATCAACATTGAGCAATGTCCTCATCTTCAAAATCTCCATTTTTTCTATGTTGAAATTATTGCTCTTTTGCAATATGGCTCTCAACTCCTCTGGGGTGGGAGTGTAGCATGGAAAGTTAAAAGTCTCACACTTCTCCTTGCACAATCTTCCCTAATAAAATTGATTTAGAAATAAAAAAAAAGGATTAATTTCTAGAAAAAACATGAGGTTTGTCTGTTCGACCCGCAACTTTGAAAATAAATTAGAAAAACCATGATATTTAGATTATTTCACAAGTATCCCATGATGAAAATCTTTGATTGCTTACGTGTAATATATTATTCACATTTTTCAACTAAACAATGCTGTTTTCTTTAATAATAGTAGAAAATATTGTTTTACTTACCGACAGTGTCAGCTACTTATGATTTTACGATTGCCACACTAGACACCAATTTTTTTCACCATAACATAACTAAGAATAAATCCAAACTCCATGATTTTTCTAGCTAGCTAATTCTTAAAGTGAGTTGGCATGCTAGCTAATTCTTAAAGTGAATAAATTAGCTAGCTAGCTAATTTTTTTCACCATAGTTTTTCCGACAATTTACCTAAAAATAGTAGTAGTACTCCCCTACATCCCTAATAATTTGTCACCTTTTGACTTGGCATGAGTTTTAATAAAGTGAGTTAGAAAAGGTTAATGACATGTGAGTCCTACTTTTATTATATAGTATGAATTAGTTAGTGGAATGTGGGTCCACTACAAATCTGACCTTTTTGGCCATGTCGAGGAGGGAAAATCTGAGAAGGTCGGTGACATACTTGGATTTTACATGGTTTTAGAGGATGGTTTTGTATGAATTTGATCATATTTTGTCTATTATTGGGCATGTTTATATCCACTTCTCTATTATGTTGGTATGTTGACCATTTTGTTAAGAATGTGTAGAAAAAAGTACAAAATATGTGGATGTGCAGCAACCTTGGTTTGAGACAATATTAACTGGAGATTTTGAAGTTCAATCAGCCCCTAATGCATATCAATCTCTTCGTCTTCGAAAAAACTTCGCGTTGGTATCTCGCAAGCCTCAGTCGGAGTTAGGTAGAAGAAGTTATTTCCGTTATAATAACAATGCGCGTTCCAGAAAATTTCATGCGACCGGGTGAATTTTATTCTCAATAATTCCACCCGGCCGGGTACGCTATTTTGGCGTATTTTTATGCCAAAAACGCGATTTTTGATTGGGGATTAAAAGGAAGAACGCCCAGGGTTCACACATTCTACTCTCTACCGCCTACCACACACTCTACAATTCCCTAAGAACACTTTGAAGAGAGATTTGAAGATTGAAGACTGCAAATCGAGAGATTTAAGTTTGCAATCTATAGAATCGTTCCACAGGAGTATCTATTTGTTTTCTTTTATGTATTTGATTGAATTCCCTGTTTTGGTTTTCATGAAGAACATGAGTAGCTAAATTTATTGTGGAGTTAGATAGTAGTTAAAGTTTGTTCGGGGTACTTGAGTTGATACAATCTTGTCTCTGTGGGATACGATTCTCTTACTTGTTTTATGCTACACTAGCCCTGTATACTTGCGGGTAATTCTCGTGTTAAAATAATTCGAGTCAAGTTTTTGGCGCCGTTGTCGGAGACAATTTTGTGTCATTATAGCTTAATATCGTGATAATAATTGAGATTACTAGTCTAGATTTTATTTGCTTTATTTTTATTTTTTATTTTTGTGTTCTCCAATCTTTGAGTTCTAATTGGTGATATGCCCATGTTTGCGAGATACGCACCTAAAGGTTGACCTCCAGACGAGATGGATCTACTGAAGGAGCTGGCTCGATCTCTCGATCTCATGGGCCAACACAGTGGGATGCAAGTTACTGAACCTGAAGATGTTCATGAAGATATGAATTATGTATATCCAAATGACCAAAGCTGGAGCTACGGTGATTACCACCCTAGTCAAGGGGGTTACAATTTCTACACCGAAGGCCACTCTCGTTCCATCTTCTTGGACGAGCCGTTAGATGGAAATATGAAGCCAACCCTAGAAGAGACTCTCGCCACCTTTGTGAAGCAAACTGAAGCATGTATGTGAAAACATGAAGCATATAAGGATCCATCGCCCAAACTATTCAGAAGTGAACAAATAATGGAACCTCAAGGGAAGGTTGAGTATGTTAATTATATTCAGCAAGTGGACCAAGACAGAGCTATTGACGGATACTACCTCAATCAAACGGGTAGTGATGATTATAGTCTAACCAAGTCCACTCATAACTCATCATTTGGATATTCCGATCATGCTCAGGAACCCTCACATGAGTTCATTGGTGAGCCTAAGAAGAATTCTTCGGAGGAGTTGTTGATTGCCTTCATGGAAAAAACTGAAGCTTACATAGAGAGCTCATCCCAGAGGTTAGACAGGCTAGAGAAAACCATGGAGGAGTTGAGCTCACACATGAAGAATATGACGACTCATATCAGTCAAATTGCTCACGCTACCATTCAACAACAGCCAGGTCAATTTTCGGAGTAGACAATCGTGCACCCGAAAGAGGCAATGCTATCAGTCTAAAGAGTGGTATCGGTCAAGAAATTTCACGAGGAAATCCAAAATAAATCACGATGAAGATGAAAAAGGCGTGGATGATAGAGAAAAGAAAGAGATGAAGGAAGAAGTGACTGCCCGATTGAAAAAGAAAAGGCCTCGAAAGAAGAATAAAGTGGCCAAAATGAGTGGAGTTCTACTTTTTCAAAGCTCAATGGTGAGTTGGTGGATGAAGCAAATGGATAAGCTTATTCATGCGATAGTGGCAAAGAGCAATGATGCGGATTCCATTTTCCGGTTCAGAATAAACTGAGAGAGCGTGAAGACATCGAGCCAACGACGATAACCAAAGGCACTATAGAGGAGGTAACCCCTAGTAGGTAACTTCTAGATTGTTTCCGTTTTAGTTTGTCTATCATAGGTCTCACTTCTCCACCAACTTTTCAAACTTATTCTTTGCATAGCCTTGAATAAGTTTGGGGGGTGATATGGTGGATAGTGAGCCTTATGAGGTACTTTACTACTTTATTTTTGTTTCAAATTGATTAGTTGTCTTTTGTTGCTTTTATTTATGTTTTAGGGTAGATTTGTTTTGCTTTAGACCTCCGTGAGTTGTTTTGGTTTTGGGTTGTTGTGGATTTGAATTTGAACTTGTTTGAATTTTCGTTTCTTGGGGTAAAGACTACTCCCTCCGTCCACGAATAGGAGTCCCAGTTCACTTTTACCATAAATGGTAATAAGGTCCCACCTTCCACTAACTCATTTCACTCACATTTTATTTAAAACTAATATATATAAGTGGGACCCCTATTCCACTAACTTTTTTCCACCCACTTTTCTTAACATTTCTTAAAACCCGTGCCACCCACAAATGGGACTCCTAATGACGGACGGAGGGAGTAGTTGTTAATGATAAAAACACCATCCATCTTTTAAGCTATCATGGTCTTTGGCTTAAGAGTTTGAGTAATAGGTGCATAAGTAACAAATTGCTTGTTTGTCTTGATTCATGCTGTTACCCCGGTGAGATTTGAGCCAAAACTTCGTTTTTGTGTGATTTTATCATATGCTTGTTGTTGTTTCTAGAACTTGCTCCTACTCATATTAAGTCTACATAGTGAATGTGAATTTAGGAGATGACGTTAGACATTCTTTGTTTTCCCCTTCACAAGTGTATATATTGTTGTCTTAATCCCTAGTTAGCCCTCCTAGCCTAAAAAATGTTCCAATATCAAATAATTGTTGAGTTACCATTGAAAGTGATAAGCCTACAAACTTGGAAGCACATATGGGGCTTTGTAAAAAAAAAATAATGGAGGCCAACGTCCCAACGTTAAACGGTTGGCACCGAGCATCGAATAACATCATACCAACCAAGTCGAAGATCATATAATATCATATCGGAAAGGCCGAGCGATTCACAATCCACTCAAGAAAAAATCACATGGTAAGGTCAATTTCACTTGAACATATACTTGAAACATACTCCCTCTGTCCCGGATAATTCGTCCCAGTTTTCCATTTCGGTCCGTCCCACATAATTTGTCCCACTTCACTTTTACTATTTTTGGTAGTGGGTCCCATATTCCACTAACTCATTCCTACTCACATTTTATTATAAAACTAATATATAGAGGTAGGACCCACATTCCATTAACTTTCAACCCACTTTTCATTACAATTCATAAAACCCGTGCCCGGTCAAAGTGACCCGAATTATCCGGGACGAAGGGAGTAGATCACCACTTAATATTGCATATGATATAAAAGAGCACACATATCATTATCTTCAGTATAACCACACTTGAAACATAACTGCAATTAGCCCTCAGTAAAACCTTAGTTCGAAAGCCCACAATAAAACTTTAGCTCGAAAGCTCACAGTTAAACTTTAGTTTGAAAGCTCACCTCATTTGTTTAAAATTCCTTAACTCGAATTTCTTTAATCTGTCCTTAATTTGCAGAGGCCATCCTTTTTCTCTTTCGGATTTTTCGTGGCCACCCGAGGCGTCGCGGGCGACGCCAGCCGGCCATTCGTGTCCTCCGTCCATACGTGTAACATCTTCAACATTAATTTTCAGCCCAACTAATTATTATTCCAGCTCAAAACTTCCTTTGATAAATTCGTTGGCTCAACTAAAATTAATTGACTTAGGCCCAACCAATTAAATAACTCAAGGCTCAAATCAAAATTTTAGTACTGCAGCTCAAATCCCAAAATGAGTCTCACTCATTTTTGAAAACTCAAAACAGCAACCCCTTATTCTCTTCTCTCCAAATCTCACGTCTCCTTCTCCTACATTATCCCATTTCAGAGAAATCAAAACGAATAATTACCATGACCTTCGTTTCCCTCTACTACCTCACGCCCTCCACGTCGTCGTGTCCATCCGGACCAGTCACCTCGTCGCTGCTCATCTTTTGCCAGCGACTCCAGCCCGTCATCGCCTTCGTCGTCTCCTGCTCGAAATCAGGATTCTGTTCGGTGCCCCGCCATTCGCTGCTGTTACTGCATCGAGACCAGCCACTCACCGCTCCAGGCTGCTGCTCGCCCTCGGTCAGAACGCAGCGCTGCTGCTGTCACGGTGCAGTTGGCGTCGTCTCCGTCAGCCGCTGCTGCTGCTCACCGACTCGGAGTGCGGAGGTTGCGATGCTGCTGCTGTCTGCACGTTCAACTCGCTGCCACCGAAAACCACCGCTGCTGCTGGGCACCCAGCAGTTCGCACTGCTGCCCCTTGGTCGATCACAGCGTGGCTTTCGTCGGTGTACAGCAGACGCGCCTCTTCGAGCCTACGCAGCGCCGTCACGCCGTCGCCGGGTCAAAATGCAGCGTCGCTGTTGTTGGTGCATCGTTGGAGTCGTCCCGTGCTGCGGGAAGCAGCGTCGCATGAAACCTCTAAAAGGTAAGTCTTTGTTCTTGCTATTTGGTTGCATTTGGTGATTGTGTGAACGTTGCTGATTATTGGTAGACGTAGGATTTATAAATCATGTAGAGGCATGTTGATGCAGTATTGGAAGAGATATATTTTTGGTTTTATTTATTTCCTAGTTAATATAATTAGTAGATGAAAAAATATTAGAAGTAATTGTTTTTCCTTCTACAAATTAGGTTTTCCTATTTTGCTTATTTTCCTTTTAGTTATTTTCCTTCTAGTTTTATTTTCCATAAGTTTAGGATTTCCCTTTGCCTATATAAAGGTCTCATTGTTGAAATTAAAAGACAGATTTTGAATATATAATTTTGCACTGAGTTTTTATACTCCGAAGTACTCAATTAGTTTGAGTTCTTTATATATCAGTTCAGTTAATCATTCTCATTGTTTCTGCGTCATTTTGCAGAAACCAAAATCTTTGCTAAATTTCCCAAATCTTCAATGTTGGAGAACTCAACTTTATCAAATATATCATTGATATAAGTTTTAAGTTGATATGGAAGAGACATACATTCTATAGGCGATAGTCATCCAGATAAAGTTCTGCAAGACGAACCAACTTGTCAACATTGAAGCTAGCAAATGAATTTTTTGGACTAAGGCAATTCATGCAAATAAGCCATTCCGTATTCACTTCTGGAAAACGATTCTCCATCTCTTGACTAAGTAAATCAAGAACCTAACAATTGCAAAATGTGAGTTAAGTATTTAATAGATAATTAATTGTAATCATAAATGAGAATAAAATGTGAATCTTACTTGACAATAAATCTCCACTTTATAATGATGATAATTAGTAACACGCCCATCCCGCTTCATACGCACACGATGATTGATGGTATCATTCATACTAATGACATCAATGGAATTAGCCACACAAAACTCTTCAACTTGTCCCAAGAAATCATTCCACCCATTCTCTCTCAAATCTCGCAAAGTAATCAAAGATGTAGCTTGAACAATATTTTGATCTCCAAGTTGTAGAATTGTTGACAAATCGTTGTCCCAAGCAACTCTATCATCAAGTGCAAAATAAAAACAAAGTCATAGCTCACCATCCTCATGACCAATGTTTTTGATATACCTCTATTATCAGGATTACAACCATCTTCAAACACATTTTCAAGCACTTCAATTATCAACGACCACATTTTTTTTTAAACGAAGCAAAGTAGTAAAGTGTGACCCCCCATCGAGTGTCGCTCGGTCGCTTTAAACTCATCTCTTGATTTAAACCCCTTCCATTTTTAATTTCTCCACTTTCTATAGCTTCGACAAGCTTTTCATGCTCAATCTGCCGTAGTTTGTCCTTTCTTTTACAAGATGAACCACATGTGGTGACAATCATAGTGGCAATGGTAAAAAAATCACTTACAACACCATGCGCTTTTGTAACATTTACCACAACTAATTGGAGCTGATGGGCAAAACAATGAACGTACTTGGCAGATGGATTTTCTTTCAATACAAGTGATTTCAAACCATTGTACTCACCTCGCATATTTGATGCACCATCATAACCTTGACCTCTTAAGCGTGACAAAGATAAACCATGCTTAGCAAATACAAAGTCAATCCCTTCTTTCAAAGATTTTGCCGTGGTATCGGTGACATGAACCAAAGCCAAGAATCTTTCTGCAATCTCTCCATCATTGTTAACATACCTCAAAACCAATGCCATTTGTTCTTTTATCGATGCATCGCGCGCTTCATCAACCAAAAGAGAGAAATTGCAATTTTTAATATCTTCCAAAATAACTTTTGTAGTTTCAACAACACAACAATTTGTCAATTCCTTTTGAACTGAAGGACAAACCATCTGATTATTGCGAGGAACATTCTCCAATGTCACCACTGCTACCTCAAGTTTTTGCTCACGCAACCAATCAAGTATCTCTATAAAGTTTCCCCTATTTTCAGACTCCAATGATTCATCACTTCCACGAAAAGCCAACCCTTGTTTCAACAATATTCGAGTCACATTTAAAGAAGCAGTCAAACAAATTCGATAGTTGACTTCGTCTTCCTTATCAAATTTCATCAAATTATACCCAACACTTTGTCTTTGATTTTTAAATCCTTCAAAAAGTATTCTTGCCTGATCATGTGTGCTATTAACTGAACCCTCGTGTTCTCTAAAAATAGCAAGTGCTTTTTCCAATTTTTACACCCTGTGCTCACAAAGACATCATCACCAAACCGATTGTCATTAATAGGCCTAAAAATATAACACCAAAAACAAAATGCTGCATCTTTATCCACACTATACTCTAACCAAGCATGTCTTTCAAACCATTTATATTGGAAACTCCTTTTCTCCTTGGCAAATGAGCTTTTCTTAAACACATGACCTTTTGGTTGGAAAGGTCCCTTCAAGATATATTCTCTTCGAATACGATCCCTATCTTGGACATCATACTCAACAATAGGTCTCCCTCTTCCCGGGTCACAATCGATGTTTTCCACAATAGATTCAACACTTGCAACATTAATTCTTTCTTGGTTCATGATCGGATTCGGAATTGGAATACTACTATCATTTGAAGCATTTGTAGTAGTTGAATCATTCCTTGGTCTTTTGGAAAAATATCGATGCATAACTACAATCAATAACAATAAAATTTCTTAGTGCTAGATGATATATATTCATATAATAATAACTTTACAAACATACTATTTGGACAATGTAAATGATTTTACACTAATTCTATTTTTACCTAACTATCAAATCCAAGCCAAAATCAATTATGAAGATTGAAAATTGAAGCATACCGTACAAATTAAATTAAAAAGCATTGAGGCAAATAAAACTTGAGAAATTGAAATTGAGCCTTGAGATTTCACAAATGGGATATACTGCACTAAGCCCTAAATTACATACCAAGTATGATATATCACCTATTTACATGAATTCTTACCTAAATCGCGCTGAAGAACTCCGGCGATGGTGGAGGAAATCTAGTACTTCGAAAATCCAGGCGAAGCGGCGAGCTCCAGGCGTGAAGTTTTTGTGAAGAATTGGGCAATTGGGCTAATTGTGTAAGGGCTTAGGGTTGGCATTATTGGATTGATACTTAGTTTATTAAGTTAAAAAGCCCAAAATAAATAAGCCCACTTTTCACTATTCTTCTTCCCCAATTTTCAGTTTCAGATTTTAAAATTGAGGCGGAGACGGAGTCGGCTCGGCGGTTCGCTACGGGGCGGAGACGGTCGGAGCACGGCATAATAAGGGGGGTTCGAGGTCCGGCGCCGGGCAAGCCCCTGCTGGCGCGGGGGCTTGGCACTGAGTAGATCCGTGGCTGGTAACAACAATATATTGTCGATGCCGGTGTATGATACGCCCGTACACGAAGATGATATATACTCGATGCCGGTGTATGATAAGCCTGTATACGACGAGGATATATTCTATGAGCTCCCTGGATTGATGAGCAAATCTTCGCCTCCTTCCGTGAAATTTGACGATGTTGCCGAAGACAAGGGCGTTGTCGTCTATGACGATGAGGAGTACGATGAGCCTGAAGGGGGAAACTGTCTCCTAGGGTTCATGTTTGGGAATGTTAACGGTGTTGGTGATCTTCCAGTTGAGAAAGATATAGCACCAGAGGATAGTATATCTAGCTTGAAAAGTTGTGTCACTAATGGTCGGTATATCTCTAACAATTTGCATTGGTTAGTAGGCTTGGATCTATCCAATACTAGTTCTACAACTGTAGATACTAGCAAGATAAATGATGGAAACTACATGACAAATCTGGCACAAATTCTTTTGGGGTACTACTGTGATGTTTATAATCGTGTCAGCCTCTTGGTGGTTGAAAGGAGTTGGGAAGAGCCTTTACGGATTGATTTCTTGCACATAAGAGATGATCTAGTTTTCGCTGTGAAGGATGCTTCTCTTGATTGTGCAAGCGTGCTGATTGGAGAAATTTTGATTAGATTAAGATGTTATTTCAATAAAGACTCGAGGACGAGTCTTTTTTCAAGAAGGGGAGTATGATGCAGTATTGGAAGAGTTATATTTTTGGTTTTATTTATTTCCTAGTTAATATAATTAGTAGATGGAAAAATATTAGAAGTAATTGTTTTTCCTTCTACAAATTAGGTTTTTCTATTTTGCTTATTTTCCTTTTAGTTATTTTCCTTCTAGTTTTATTTTCCATAAGTTTAGGATTTCCCTTTGCCTATATAAGGCCTTATTGTTGAACTTAAAAGACGATTTTGAATATATAATTTTGTATTGAGTTTTTATACTCCGAAGTTTTCAATTAGTTTGAGTTCTTTATCAGTTCAGTCATTCTCATAGTTTCTACCGTTCATTTTGCATCACATGTGGGGAGTTAACGAAATTGATGGTGATTAATCGTATAATAAAAGGTGGGCAATAAATTGCACGTAATGGAGATTAATGGGAAATAATGGTGCTTAATTGAGTTTGATTGCCATTGAATTGAGTTGATGACTATTTATTGGTGGAATTGATTTCCTCAGGTGGTGGGAGTGAATGAAAAAAAAACGCATGGAACGGCAGTGAAGAGGAATCGCTTAAAGACTCATAGTCTGATATTTGGGCTCAAGAAAAAAATTTATTTATTTGGCTCAAAAAAAAGATGGAAGGATTTTGGCTCACCAAAGAATAATACTTTCTTTTAAAATTATTAGGCCCATAAATAAAAACTAAAGAAATTCTTCGGTGTTATTCCATGTAGTATCCGCAAATTGAACTCCTCTTGATCGATCGTACTATCCAATACTCCTTTAATCGAGCCTAGGTAACTAAGAAAAATCTGGCTCCCAAACTCGACCTCCTTTCCAGAACGATTAAAAGAGATAGAAAAAGTCGGGGTGTTACATACAAGCAGTGGAGAGACCAAGCAGCGTACGCAAAGTGGATGGACGACTGTGGGAGTGGGCGACGGTGGAAGTCTCCGGGCACTGCTAAAACTTCGTAGCTCCTATCAGGTGGGAGGGAGTCAGGGAACTGAAAAGGGTGTTGAAATCGTTGGAGACGATGTCGTTGAACCAGACGTAGAACTCTGGGGTTTTGAGGTCTGGTGATTCATATTTCTGTTTGATAGCTTCGGTGATCGTGTGCATGACCGGAAAAGAGTTGCTTCCGGTTGAGCACCCGAAATCGGCGATGCAGAAGAAGCTATTAGTTGAAATCTCTAATTTTGTGGCGATTTCTTCTTCGATGATTGCCTTTGCAGCTTCCAATACTCCTCTCTTGCAAACATAAAGTGTTTTGCTAACGTTAATTTCATAATTGATTAGCAAACATGAAGAACTATCGATCATATCAACATATGAATGCAATAGTTAAATATGATAGTAATAGATTTATACCTGGTATGATGAGTTTTTGACATAGCTGTGATATCCATCGCCACCATTCATGGATAAATATGCATTATCTTTGGAATCCATCACGAAACTATGTATGTAGAGAGGTGAGTGAGTCATATATATGCATATATAGACCATATGATAGGTATATTTATTTTTCTTAATGAATCTAAAAATAGTGTGTATTATGTTTATTATTCATTTCCATAAGTAGTTAGGATTTTGATTTATTTTCCTGATTTATAAATAGAATAAAGTTTAAATTAGTCTTCTAAATTTGACCTAAAAAACTCTTTAGTGATACTCCCTCTCTCTGTCCCTCATTAATTGACACCAATTTTTTTTTCACTTGTCCCCATAAATTAACACCCTTACTTTTTGGTAGTGGACCTCATATTCCACTAACTCACATTTTATTATAAAATTAATATATAAAAGTTGGACATTTATTCCATTAACCTTTTTTATTCACTTTCCACTAACCTTTTTTATTCACTTTCCACTACAGTTCTTAAAATCTGTGCCAAGTCAACTGGTGTCAATTAGTGGGAGGCGGAAGAGTATATATTAAGTTAATTTGTTACCTTTTGGTCTCTGATACTTTTGGTCTCTGATAATATGTTTTGATCCAAGTCAACAATCTCGTTTATAACTTTTGACCAAATTTGTGATTTAATTTTAAATTCAAATAATCCAATTAACCTAATTAATATTAATCTGATTAATTAGGTTAATTAGATAATAGTGTTGGGCAACAAGACATAGACTTAAGTGACATTTTTTTTTGATTTGGTCAAGCAGTAGAGAGATTAATGATTGAGACCAAAAGTCTTAATTTCAAATCCTCTGTGACCACAATATTTAAATTTAAATTCATTTACCTAAAAAAGAAGTCACCTTTTAGCCTTATTCCACCTAGTTATCTTAAAACTAGATTTAAGTTTTCTTTAAAAAAAGTAACCTTTTAGCCTTTTCCCACCTAGTTATCCTAAAACTAGATTTAAATTTTCTTTATACTTGCCAATCAGATTTAAGTCTACTGTTAAGATGTCAATTAGTTCGGCATGAGATTGTACAACTCTTACAAGCTCTTATGAACTTGAAAGGTAGAGCAACTGAGTATTTAAGTATCCTTGAACTGTTATGGGCTCTTTGGCTTCCATATTAATAAATTCTATATTTGAGCCTAAAAAGAAAAAAAAGTAAAGAAAAATATTTCACTTAATAGAACACTTTATTTGATTGTGATCTGAGACCAACAAAACAACAACCGTGACCACACTAAACATCGTTGCGCTTGAGAATAACAACCACCACAATAGTTCTATCATTAGAAGGATTTGCGTAAGCTACTGAATTTTGGAGTTTCTTCTTCAAAAGGTCGAACGTTTCGTCGATGATTTCGTCTCCAAACTCATGCATAAGCATATTTTGTTTAACTGCCCTAAAAAATGCCACATGGCCATCAATAGTGAGCAATGTCCTCGTCTTTAAAATCTCCATTTTTTCTATGTTGAAATTATTGCTCTTTTGCAATATGGCTCTCAACTCTTCTGGGGTGGGAGTGTAGCATGGAAAGTTAAAAGTCTCCGACCTCGCCTTACTTAATCTTCCCTGTTAAAATTGGTTTTATTACATATGAAAAAAGGGTAAATTTCTAGGAAAAACATGTTGTTGTTCATCCCGCAACTTTGACAATCACAATCAACTTGAAAAACCATGAATATTAAATTTCTTCACAATTATCTATAATAAAAATTTCTGGTCACTTACATTTAATATATTGTTCATATTTTTCAACCATGAATTTTAGATTTGCAGTGACATCTATTTATGATATTTCGAATAATATTTATGGTTTCAAATAAAAAGTGAAAGACATAGATTTGACCTTTTTGGCCATGTCGAGGAGGGAAGATCTGAGAAGGTCGGCCAGTGTCCCAACCGTATACTCTTTTTGTGGGTCCCAATAGGCAGGTAGTGCAGGAATTAGAAGAGCCATAATCCCACCTTTCACCATTTCCACAGCCCTACACTTCAAGAATGATTCCAAATCCTTCTCAAATTGCCCCAAATAAGCTGCATAAACCTCCTCATTCTCTCCTCCGCTCCAAATCAAAGATTTGAGGCCCTCTGCCGCCTTGGGCACCTCCGACAGCCAGTGGAGAGACCAAGCAGAGTACGCAAAGTGGATGGACAACGGCGGGAGAAGGCGGCGGTGGAAGTCTCCGGGCACTGCTAAAACCTCGTAACTCCTATTGGGCGGGAGGGAACTGAAGAGGGTGTTGAAATCGTTGGAGACGATGTCATTGAAGTAGACGTAGAACTCTGGGGTTTTGAGGTATGAGGATTCGTATTTCTGTTTGACGGCTTCGATGATTGTGTGCATGACCGGAAAAGAGTTGCTTCCGGTTGAGCACCCGAAGTCGGCAATGCAGAAGCTATTAGTTGAAATCTCTAATTTTGTGGCTATTTCTTCTTCGATGATTGCATTTGCAGTTTCCAATACTCCTCTCTTTAATTTGTGTATGAGCAATCATGTAAAATTATAGAATATGAATGCAATAATTTAATTATAATAGTAATAGATGTATACCTGGTAGGATGAGTTTTTGACATAGCTATGAACTCCATCGCCACCATTCATGGAAAAATGTTGACTATCTTTGGAAGAATCCATGAAGAAAAACTATGTAGAGAAAGAGTGAATCATACATCTCTATGTATAGAGAATTGAAAACTTTGAAACAAAAAATTCCAAATATTTTAATGGAGATTTGATATATCACGAGGCACGCATATAACAAGAATGTCTAACTATTTTAAGTTGATTCTTCGTCGTTTTTTTGTGTCACATATCTTTTTTTATCGAAAATATTATTCGAATCTTTTAGGTCAGAATTGGCACCTTGCTTTTTCTCAAGAAAAACAATTATTTGTAGAGTTATGATGGAATCCATGTGCCACGTATATTATACGTGATCAAGTAGTATAATATCTAATTTTGACAGATTGTTTCCATGTGGAACTGTTTAATACCACAAATTTTTTTATTTGGCTGGCATATATGAACAACATTATGAATATATACACTACAAAAAAAAGCGCCTGTTTGCGACCATACCTATAGTGCTCGATAGTTTGCGAGCAGAATAGCCAGCATAAACAAAAACAACATCCATTTACACCCATATTTTGCCAGCTGGAATAAAATGAGGGATTTTGCGAGCACACCTATAGTGCTCGAAAGTTTGCGAGCAAAGGGTGATTGCGACATGACAACTAAGTAGAATTTTTTCCATTTTGCGAGCACGTGAGTGTGCTCGAAATTATATTCTTACCAATTTCTCTCGCAAAATATACATGTGCTCGCAAATTAGTGAGCAATAATAGTTGCTAGCAAATTAGTGAGCAGAAATAGGTGCTCGCAAACTTTAATTCTTATCCAGATCTACTTTCTTGTTTCTCATTTGTTACCTTTCCCCATATTTGTTATCACCGTATGATTCCATCCCTTCTGCCATCGACTGTCGAACCAAGCCTCCACTCGTAGCAAAAATTTTTGCCAGATCTACTTACATAAAAGTTGGGAGAAGAGAGATATATGGGGAAACAAGCTCATCAAATTTTGATATTTTCCAATCATTGAAAGTTAGGGGTAGAGAGATGTGGGGAAGCAAACTCATCGAATTTTGATATTTTTCAATTATTGAAAGGTAAAACTTTGATTTGCTAGTTATTCTTCTAAAGTTGTGGGCTAAATTATTATACTTGATTTGTTAGATATTCTTTAAAGGTGTGGACTAAATTATTATACATGATTTGTTAGCTATTCCTCTAAATTTGTGGGCTAAATAAACCAAAATATTATCATATTTGATTTTTTAGCTTTTCTTCTAAATGTGTAGGCTAAATTATTATATACTTGATTTGTTAGATATTCTTTTAAATTTGTGGGCTAAATAATTCACAATATTATTATACTCCCTCCGTTCCATAAAAGTTGAGACAAAACTTTTGGGCACGGAGATTAAGAATTTATATTAAATAAATAGGAGAGATGAAAAAAGTAGGAAAGATAAAAGAGAGTAAAGTAAATGATGGAATAAAGTAAGAGTGATTAGATGTTTTGTCTTTAGTTAAAAAAGGAAATGACTCAACTTTGTTGGGACGGACTAAAAAGGAATACGACTCAACTTTTATGGGACGGAGGGAGTACTTGATTTGTTAGATGTTTTTCTAAATTTGTGGGCTTAATAATTCAAAATATTGGTCTACTCGATTTGATCTATATTATGATACTTGAATTGTTAGTTATTCTTATTTGTGGGCTAAATAATTCAAAGTATTATTACACTTGATTTGATTTATATTGTTTCTTGCCTAAGATTTCTGCGATTTGGAGGTGTTTCCGCTACCCGTGGTCGGCCCAGCTTGGCATTTTCCAATTATTAAAAGGTAAAACTTTTATTTGATAAATATTCTTTTAATTTGTGGGCTAAATAATTCAAAGTATTATTGTACTTTATTTGATTTATATTGTTTTTGTATGATAGATAGTAAAATGAATCAAATTCCGGGAAGAGAGTGCAACATCCCTCTAGAATGGATGGTTCGAATATTAGGTGTCCATGTGCACGATGTGATAATAAAAATTTTCTTCATATGGACATGGTGAAGGAGCATCTTGTGAAAATGGGGTTTACTAAAAATTATTATGATTGGAGATTTCACTATTGAAGCGTCGTCCAGCTCAAGACAAATAGAATCCATGCATTGTGATCCACCATTGAATCCGTACCAGCATATGGTGCACGATGCGTGGGGACATTCAGGTGCTCATGAGCATTGGCAGTATGTTCCGCCTACATACATGCCAAAGCCCCCATTCAATGAGTCGCAACAGTTCTATAATTTGTTAGAAGCGTCTAAGTCTGATTTGTGGGAGGGGTGTGATTATTCTGAGCTGTCAACAAATGCTCGAATAATGACTATGAAGTCTGAACATCGAACGTCTTTGCGAGCTGTTGACGAATTGTGTCAGTTTATGGAGGAGCGTTTGCCAAAGCCAAATCGTATGCCTAACAGTTTCTACAAGTGCAAGAAACAAATGCAGACTTTAGATATGCGACATCTGAAGTTACATTGTTGCAAGAAAGGATGCATGATCTATTGGAGGGAAGACGAGAATATGACTGAATACAAAGTTTGTGGTCAGGCTAGATTCAAGGATAATGGCAGGAGTCCATTCAAGAAGATGTACTATTTTCCTCTGGGCCCAAGATTAAGACGATTGTATGCGTCTGAAGTTACAGCTCAATCCATGCGATGGCACGCCCAGACTCCAGGAGAGATGCGCCATCCAGCTGATTCTATAGACTGGAAAACATTCGACAAGACACATCCCTGATTTTCTTATGAATCAAGAAATGTCAAGTTGACACTTAGCACAGATGGATTTCAGCCATTCGGCCAACGTGGTTCACAATACTCATTATGGCCGGTAATTTTAACTCCATACAATTTGCCGTCGTGGATGTGCATGAAAGATCCATACATGTTTCTCACTGTGATCGTGCCAGGTCCGAAGAGTCCAAAACACAAAATTGATTTATTTCTACAACCCTTGATTGCAGAGCTCAACGATTTATGGGCTGAAGGAATTCCAGCATACGATATATCCAGAAAACAAAACTTCCAGTTGCGTGCAGCACTGATGAGGACTATCAGCGACTTCCCCGCATATTCAATGTTATCAGGATGGAGTACATCTGGGCACCATGCATGTCCGTATTGTATGGAGGACTCACAAGCTTTTTCCTTGAAGGAGTCTCGGTTGAGTTCGGCATGGGTTTTAAGAAATGTAAAGGAAAGTTGGTGAAAAAAGATTGTGAAATGTGGGTCGTACTATTTTATATTAGTTTTATAATAAAATGTGTGAGGAAAAAGGTTAGTGGAATGTCGGGTCTAATACCATTTATGGAATATTTCAACCGGGACTCTTAAAGTGGGACGCCCAAAAATGGTAAACTGGGACTCCTAAAGTAGGACAGATGGAGTATTAATTAATGCCCAAGTCTAAGTTGGTTTATCAGCCGACCTATTAATATTTCCTCCATTCATGAAAAATAGTCTTATTTTGTCATTTTTGGATGTCCACAAAAAATAATCTCGTTTCAAAAAGAGGAAATTTATAGTATCTCATATTTTACATACTTTTTCTCCTCTCTCAATATTTTATTCAATTTTCAATCTATCTTTCTAACTTTACCTATTTATTCTTTTTTTCTCTCTTAATTTGCCAATTTCTCATAAAATCCGTGCCATCCACAAATTGAACTATTTTTTATGGGCGGAAGCATGACGTTCAACTGTCGAAACTGGGCAGCCTGGGCAGCGTGGTTTTGTGCACGATTTGGAGCAATCGAGTTGTAAGCACAGTGGTGCCGTTGTCCCAATGACGGAATCTAACAGTTAAATAAGGCAATGCTGAAATTTAAAAACATAATAGTATTAAAATATTCAATTTTTCATATAATGTCAATACAAATCTAATGAGACGTGTTAAATGATAATCATTTCCGATGAATCACCATGTCTTGATGTGATCGAAGAATAATCTCATTTTTATTTTCAAAAAAGTTTCACTTAGTATGTATAATTAACAGATCATTCATCTATTCTTCTCCCACCGATTCGCAAATTTGTCTCATTGAAGAAAATACTCACAAATCTGGAATATTGAATAACTCGACTATATCATTATATCACTAATTGGACTCGGATCACTTGAAGTTATCATTCCTCAGCTTTTAGAAAAATATCTATATATAACTATAATCATAACAACAAGAATTTTAGATAATATTATTTTCTATATTAATAAATTTATTGACTACTATTTGCATAAGAAACAAAATTTTATAGTATGCCCCAAGTTGCTAGTATGCTATAGGTTGCTAATTTAATTTCTATATAACTCGACTAGATGCCCGTTACTAATTTTAATCTACAATTGTAATGTGTTTTTAAAGTTACAAATTTTTATGAAACTTGTAAAATATGAATTGGATATATGGGCTTCATTAGACTCAAGGACTTGATTTATTCTTTCTAATTTAATGTTTCATGTATATATTTGTATGAAGGTGTCCACTATTATACAATGTGATAAACCAAAATAAACTTTATTTTGTAAATTAGTCAGTAGGGTGGGGTTGGAGCAAATAACTGTGCGATACAATGTAATGTTAGCACTTTCAAGACGAGCCAGGATACACGGTCACGTGCTAACTTTTTGAGAGAAAATACAACTGAATAAGATATAAGAATAAATATGGCTTTTAGTCATGGGCAATACTGATAACTGAATGGATTCTAAGAACATCCATAATGGCTTTAGGCTAGCTATAGGCTTGCCACAAACTCCTCCTGCCACATTATCAGCATTAAAATTCCTCCTGCCATATCACCAGGACAAGCAATAGGCTAGCCATAGGCTAGCCACAACAATCAAAATTAAAAAACAATTAAATTTACGGAATTAAACACAAAATACAGAATTAAATTTATGACACATGTAAGGGAAATTTCATTAATTTCATTAAAATAATCAAAAAGTACATTTATTAAAAAAATTTACATAATAATAAAAAATACATAAAACAAAAAAAACTATCGCCGTACAGTCCTCCGCGCCCATAACTTTTCAATTAAATCCTTTTAGAGTTGAATATGAGCATCCACTTGGCGCATGTCGGCATGTGCCTGAAGGCGGCCGATTTCGTCGTGAGGTACCCCCTTCATACCTTGGGGGTGGCCACGCCGTGGCTTGGATCGGCTTCATCATCATTGGCCCAACTAGTCAGTTGTACACCTTTATCTTCAACTATCATGTTGTGCATCCTAAAACGCCGCCTGAAAATGTTGGCCCCATACCGCGCAATGGCGGCGAGCGGATCGGCGAGCGCTTCGGCTAGCGCCCGGGAATCGGCGAGCGCTCGCCGATTCTCTAGCCGATTCCATGCTAGCCGCTTACAATGGTTCGGCGAGCGGACCGGCCAGCGCCAGGAGTCGGCTAGCCGGTCGCTCGTCGACCATTGTGGATGCTCTAAGAAGAAAAAAAAGGAAAGAATATACTCATCTGTCGCCTATTAATTGTCCACTTTCACTTTTTAGCATAAAATGGCAATATGTACCACATTCCACTAACTCATTCCACTCACATTTTATTATAAAACTAAGAGTAAATGCCAAAATAGGTCCTGAATATATGTCAATTTTACGATTTTGGTCCTAGATATTATCTTTTGAATTTTTGCATCCCAAACATTTTAAGTCGATCACAATCGGTCCGAAACTAACTTTTCCGTCAAATTGTAACGGTCAACATTTTTAATCCTGATTTTGACCAACTTAAGCCGTTAAATATGATTACTAACTCCCTAATTATATCATTAATTATTTTGAAATAGAAAATGATTTTCGGATGCCACTTCGAAGACTTTGAGGTCGATATAGAGGGTGTAGCCGACGAGGGCGGGGCAGGAGGCGGAGTTGGAGTAGGGCTCGATGGTGGATTTGGCCGCGGCGGGTGTGATTGAGGTTAGGAGGAGGAGGAGGGATGCATTTTGATGTGGGAGAGTGGAGAGGGCAGAAATTGAGAATCAAAAGAGGGGAAGTGGGAGGGGGGAAAGGTGAAATTTTGAAACAGTGTGGGAGAGTGACATACTTGAATTTTACATGGTTTTAAAGGATGGTTTTGTATGAATTTGATCATATTTTGTCTATTATTGGGCATATTTATATCCACTTTTCTATTATGTTGGTATGTTGACCATTTTGTTAAAAATGTGGAGAAAAAGGTACAAAATATGTGGATGTGCAACAGCCTTGGTTTAAGACAATATTAACTGGAGATTTTTAAGTCCAATCAGCCCCTAATGCATATCAATCTCTTCGTCTTCGAAAGAGCTTCGCGTGAGTATCTCGCACGCCTCAATCGGAATTAGGTAGAAGAAGTTATGGTCGTTATAAGAGCACTGCGCGTTCCAGAAAATTTCACGCGGTCGGGTGAATTAACCACCCGGCCGGGTACGGTGTTTCTACGCGAAAAGAGTCAGAAATTGGTCCAAAATGACCACCCGGCCTGGTGAATTTTACTCTTTAGAATTCCACCCGACCCGGTACACTATTCTAGTGTATTTTTATGCCAAAAACGCGATTTTTGATGGGGGATTAAAAGGAAGAATGCCTAGGGTTCATCATTCTACATTCCACCACCTACCACACACTCCACACTTCCCCAAGAACACTTTGAAGACCGATTTGAAGATTGAAGACTACAAATCGAGAGATTGGAGTCTCTAATCCATAGAATCATTCCACATGAGTATTTATTTGCTTTCTTTGATGTATTTGATTAAATCCATTGTTTTGGTTTTCATGAAGAACATGAGTAGCTAATTTTATTGTGGAGTTTTGGTGAAAACTACAATGGGTGTTTGTGATTAATTCAATGACTTCTTTCGATTACTTAGCTCTTGTGATTTCTTTGTTCATTCTTGTGCCGTTTCAATTCAATTGCTTAGCTACCAATTGAGTTTGTTTACCTTTATAGTTGTAATCGAGAGATACCTATCTAGGTTTGATAAAAGAGTGAGCATCACTTTGAAAATCTACACTCGAGAGAGGGGAACCTTAGTGAGGGCTTGGGTCTTTTGTTCTTTGGAGTTAATCTAAACATATTAGAAGGAGACTTCAATATTAAGGGTTAATCAACAGGGTGAGTACACTCGCGAGGGGGCTCAACCTAGACTAGCGACTTTCCTAGTAATCCTAGAGACATAAAATGGGTAATCGAAGTTGTTGAATCAATCTGTAATGCCCCGACTTTTCCTATATCCTTTAGTTGTGTTTTTTTTTTTTTACATATAAATTTCAAACGTTTAGTAGAATATTATCTAGAATCCCAAGTTCCCTTTGCGTATTAATATATCGTTTCCTCAACCAAACTGAAAGATAGGAATGAAAAAAAAAGGAAGAAAAGAAGAACCAAGACATAAGTTTACATATGTGAACATCCCTACATCTAGGGCTGGCAATTTTTGACACGACACGATAATCCGACACGAATCCGCACGAAATTATTGGGTTTGGATTAAATCTTATTGGATGCGGGTCATTATAGGGTCGACCCACTATGAATAGGAAAAATTCGGGTCGGATGCGGGTTGGATGCGGGTAACCCGTTAAAAATTAATATTTTTATTTTTATTTTGAGTAAAGTTGAATTTACAAAAATTATATACACAAAATGCCCTTCAAATTTTAAAAAGGATAATATTAATTTATTTTGATTAGATAGCATCATTAATTACATATTTTTGTGACTAATTTGACCTTATTTATAATTTTTCATTATTCATTTGTATTGTTGTACCTTATTAAAAGATAAAAGTTTAGAAAGAATAACTATCCATAATATTTTAATGGAGTAATAATGGAATAATTTTTTATTCATTTTATTTAAACTATCACAATGATATAAAGATAAATAAATTATTTTTTTTTACAAAGTATAAATTAGGAAAACACTCTTTTGTTTGGAAATTCTATCATATTATTTTTGAAACCATTGATATTTTATCATTAGTTTCTAACTTTTAATTTTGAAAATAATATTATACATATTGGTTGATTATTCTATCTAAAATTATTAACAATATAATATGGGTCATTCAATAATGAGACATTGTTGGACTCAACACATATAATAGTAATGCAACATTCAAATGTATAGCACTTGCTGCATAAATTGATAAGATCATGAAAAATTATTGTTGCTATATGATAAATCACAATATTTTCAATCTTTCATTTACTGTATTATTTTAATATTACTTTTATAATTATTTTCATAGTGCGTAATAATATCATAATAGAGATGGTATGAGGATAACAACATGTGGAACCCAATGTGTAAGTTGTAACACATCCTTTAATTATATGACTGCTATATAAATTGATATATTTAAATATTATGATAAACCACAATAAATTTTAGACCCATATTATAAAATTAATTTATGATTAATTATCTTATATATTTTATAGTGCATCAAATGATACATAAGAGCTAGTTCGACGATAGAAGGTTGTTGCTCTCAACGTCCACCTAGGCCTGTGACACAATCTTCAAGAGTATTAGTTATTATATACAAAATATATAATTATGTCTTCATTCATGTAATCTTGGATAATAATATTAAATGACCAGTAATGACTCTACTTTGCATATTTCTCCATATGTTATAATATATAGAAAATATTTGAAATTACAAGCTTCAAATTATACTTCAAATTACAAAAATTAAAGTAGTTGAAAGAAATGAAATGAAATAAAATACAATCTACGTGAGAGATCCAAATGAAAAATAGTACTAAATCAATTAGTATTTAGAATAAAAGGATAATTTGAATAAATTTATGAAAAATAAGTTTATACTTATAGATACAAAACGTAATTCAGATATTATGTAATAGCAAAACTAATCTACCAATAATTTAATAATATAATTTATTACTATTATATTCTTTTTATTTTGATTTAATAAATTTAATTTAATTATTAGTATTTTCACTCTTTTGTTTTGTTCTTTTTACTTCTTTAGTTCTTTTAACTTGTTTCAAATTTTTTTGGTAAAACTAGAAAAAAATATGATGTAAAATATTTTTCTAAATATAATAAAACATTTTTGTTAAAATTATATAAGCATTTTTGTTTTTGAATTCTAGCTGAAAGCATGTTCAAATTTTAATCAACATTAGAGGCTATAATGTGAAATTAATGCTATAACTAAAATAGGTAAATTCCTTTAACTTTTGCAAATGATAGAAAATGACAAAAATAGTAAAATACCCTAATTTTGTATATCGTGTTGTTATCGTGTCGGGTCAACCTAAAGTGGTTAGTGCCGGTATCGTATTCAGGCCGATATCGTGTTGTTATCGTGTCGGGTCAACCCAAAGCAGTTCGTGTCGTTATCGTGTTCAGGTCGTGTCCGAGTTTGAAGGTGGCGGGTTGGATTCGTGTTCAGGTTTGGAGTTTCCTTAACAGGTTGGGTTCGAGTTTGGCCTTATTGAGTTGACCCGATAACGACCCAATCTGCACGATTTGCCAATCCTGCCTACGTCTCCAAAATAGAAGAAATGGAAATTAAGAAAATTGACATCTAGGTTTTGGGCCTATCAACCATTTATTTTAGCCCAAACTTTCTTTTAAAACCACTATTGGGAGAACCCATCTCCATGCCCTCTTTATTTCTGTTGGCAGCCCAATAGAGTTTCCAATATGCCAACTCCCCAACTCCACGCGTCCTCTGCAAAATCTGCCAATTTCTCTCCACCGCCTTAAAATATCTAGTAACACATACTCCCTCCGTCCCAATAAATATGAAACGTTTGTTTTTCGGTACAGGATTTTATGTAGTGTTATTTTGTGAGTTCAAGAAGAGAGAATAAGATAAGATTGAGGAAAAAGTAAATAAAATTATTTGTATTTTAAGAAACGTTTCATTTTTAATAGGACAATCCAAATAGAAAAACGTTTCATTTCTATTGGGACAGAGGGAGTATATCATATTATCATTCCCCACAATAGCTTTCACCACATCCAAATCCAAATTCTGAGAGAAGAAAATAAGGGTTAGAAAAAAAAAAAAAGTAGAGACAGTGAGCTCTACAAGTGTTTTTATACGGTTGCAAAATCTTTTCTCCCAACAACAGGGTATAATTTCTGTCAGTTCCCGTATCTATGTTTTTATTTCCATGGCATACCTTTTCATCATTCACAGTAGTTAATTCATGAGATTTTTGTGCAAACATCGAAATAAGTTCAACCTATTGAAACCAAGTCAACTCCAATTTCTTGAGAACAGTTGCAGCGCCGATGGTGCCTCGAACGGCGACACCTGCGCCTGCACGGCAGCAACCGGTCCAGAGATGACTTCCGACGGGGCTCTAAATCGAATGGGTTTCCGGCAGCGAGAATTAGAGAAAGAGAGAGATGGGAGTTTGCTGAGGGGAGGCAGCGCCGCCGCCTGTGCGTGTCCGGTGGTGGCGGTGCTGCGTTTTTGTTGGGGAGAGCAAGAAGAAGGGATTAGATGGAGTCTTCTTTTCAAGGATTTTGATTTAGTTGAGAGAAAGAGGGATAGAGAGAGAGGAGTTTGAATTTGGGAATTTTTGTGTGATGAAGGAATAAGAGTAATTTGGTGGTGACGATGGTGGGGAAAGTGGGCTGCTCTATTTTGAATTGTAATTGGGTTTCTTTTAGGGAAAAGAGGATTGGCTAAATGGAATAAAATAGTTGGGCTAAGGAATATCATTTTAAGATGGGCTATGGATTTTAATTTGGGAATTGGGGGCCAGAATATTAGAGTAATTTGAGAAATTTACTTTGGGCCGAGAATTATTTGTTGCACTAGAATATCTTTGGACCAAAATAAATAGTTGTGGGGACTTTGTGATAATATGCTAGACCATGTTTTAATTTTCGAAATAATTAATTCGAAGGAAAGCTGAGTTTTTTTAAGTTAAAGGAAACTATGCTAACGAGGTGGGCTTTCTATCCTATATTATTATGTGGGCTTTCAAGTATGATTTTAGTTATTTAAATTCTAAGTATGTTTTGTCTGACCATATTTTATTTTTAGCAATGTCTGTTTGTTTGTCTAGCAAGGGGTGTCTCCCTACTAGACTAGGACAGTCATATCGAATTCGGGTCCCAGTAGGGCCGCAAGCCTTACTCGGATTAGTGTACACCAGGGGATCGTCAGCCATCCTTTGAGTTGGCCGGTCCAGTGACTCGGAATGTGGCCACATTCCCGATTCACACAGGTTCAGATATGGTATATGCTACAGGAAAATAGACAGACCAGTCATAATTTACAAAAGAAAAGAGTATAGTGTACTCGGGCCTTTTTAAGATAAATCCCGAGCTCACTCAATGATGGCTTGACAAAACTAGTTTTAATATAAAGCATAGTTCGATAAGTGTTCACTGAGTATATCAAGTACTCAGCCCTACATGTATTTTTTTTAAATGTGCAGGTTGACCGATGATGGGCGGGTGGGTGTTGAGCAAAGCCGATGAAGAATTTGTCTTAACTTTCTGGATATGTCATGTCTTCACACCTGGCATATTTTCTTTTACCCTGAATGCTTCCGCTGATTATTGCTTCTTTTGAGTTTATACTTTTTCGAGATGATACTACGATTTTTTTTAAGCTATTCCAATTATTTCAAGTTATGTTCAATTCCCCGCTTCTTTAAATCCCCCCCTTGTCGCGGTAAGCATACCTTGCTACCCTTAGCTAAGTGCGGTCGTGACACAATCGCATGACAATTCCATTGTAATTGGATCCAAAACTCTACTCTCCTCTTTGTGGTATCTTTTCACTTATGTTTATTTCCTCTTGTTACTTTTAATTTCTTTTTAATTGTTATATGCTTATAGTAGTGTTAGAACAAAACCATTTCTCTTTGGATTGTCTAGATAGTAGTCGAAATTTGTTCGTGGTACTTGAGTTGATACAATCTTGTCTCTGTGGAATACGATATTCTTGCTTGCTAATTGCTACACTAGCCTCGTACACTTGCGGGTATTATTTGTGTTAAAATAAGTTGAGTCAGAGAGAGAGTGGGAATTCAGTGATATAACTAGGTGATTTTAGAGTGGGATTAAAGTCAGATCCCTAGTACTTTTTTAATTTTAAAATAATTAATGATATAATTAGGGAGTTAGTAATCATAATTTAAAACGTTGACCGTTACAGTTTGATGGAAAAGTTAGTTTTGGACCGATTGTGATCCGAGTTGAAATGTTTGAGATGCGAAAATTCAAAAGATAATGTTTATGACCTAAAAATCGTAAAATGGGCATATGTTCATGATCAATTTGGCCTTTACTCTAAAACTAATATATAAAAGTGACACTCATATTCCACTAACCTTTTCAACTCACTTTCCTTTACATTTCTCAAAACCCGTGCTGGAACCAAAGTGGACAATTATTAGGGGACGGAGGGAGTATCTTTCTTAACAGAAACACTTTATCTAATTGTGATCTCTGATGATAAACAAAACAACGACCATGACCACTTACTAAACATCGTTGCACTTGAGAATAACAACAACCACAACAGTTCTATCATTAGAAGGATTTGCGTAAGCAGGTGAACTTTGGAGTTTCTTCTTCAAAAGGTTGAACGTTTCATCGATGATTTCATCTCCAAACTCATGTGTGAGCATATTTTGTTTAACTGCCCTAAAAAATGCCACGTGACCATCAACCGTGAGCAATGTCCCAGGCTTCAAAATCTCCATTCTTTCTATGCTGAAACTATTACTCTTTTGCAATATAGATATCAACTCCTCTGGGGTGGGAATATAGCCTGGAAAGTTAAAAGTCTCCGACTTCGCTTTACACAATCTTCCCTGTTAAGATTGATTTCATTACAAAAAGGGTAAATTTGTAGGAAAAATATGACGTTTGACCGTTTGTCCCGCGACATTGAAAACCAACTAGAAAAACAATGAATTCTAAATTTGTTCACAATTATCCTATCACCAGAATTTCCAGTCGATTACATGTAATATGATTTTCATATTCTTCAACTAAATGATGACGTTTGATCTATTAATAGAAACTATTTTTTTTACCATAGAATAATTGACAAGAAATCCAAACTTAAAATATGAACAAAATTTATGCTTTTTGATAATTAACCCTAATAAAATTACTATTCCCTCCGTCCCTCTATAGAAACGAGATTTAAGAAAAAATGTTTTAAATAATTGAGTAAAAGGTGAATAATGTAGAAAGAGAAAAAATAGAATAAAGTAAGAGAGAGTAAAATACTTTTGACCAAAAAAAGGAAATGACTCAATTGCAATAAAATAATCCAAAAAGGAATACGACTCAGCTACAAAAGGACGGAGGGAGTAATATTTTTCGAAAAAAGTCAAGCATAGATTTGACCTTTTTAGCCATGTCGAGGAGGGAAGATCGGAGAAGGTCGGCCAACGTTCCAACCGTAAACTCTTTTTGTGGGTCCCAATATGCCGGCAAGGCCGGAATTAGAAGAGCCATAATCCCATCTTTTACCATTTCTACAGCCCTACTCTTCAAGAATGATTCCATATCCCTCTCAAACTGCCCCAAATAAGCTGCATAAACCTCCTTTCCCTCTCCTCCGCTCCAAATTGAAGACTTGAGGCCCTCTGCCGCCTTGGGCACCTCCGACAGCCATTGGAGCGCCCAAGAAGAGTACGCAAAGTGGACAGACGACGGTGGGAGAAGGCGGCCGTGGAAGTCTCCGGGCACTGCACAAACCTCGTAGCTCCTGTCGGGCGGGAGGGAATTGAAGAGGATGTTGAAATCGTTGGAGACGATGTCGTTGAAGCAGACATAGAATTCTGGGGTTTTGAGGTCTGAGGATTCGTA
>NC_062967.1:37110856-37153132 GCF_023119035.1 Salvia hispanica
GTGTATATATACATATATGTTCACCTCTCTACATAGTTTGGTGATGGATTTCAAAGACAATGGACATTTCTCCATGAACGGTGGCGATGGACCTCTCAGCTATGTCAAAAACTCATCCTACCAGGTTTTAAATTAAATCCGCACATCTATTAAATTATTGCATTTATTCATGTGTCCCCATGAAAAAATTAATAACATTTGCGAAACATTTTAATGTTTGCAAGAGAGGAATATTGGAAGCTGCAAAGGCAATCATTGAAGAAGAAATCACCACAAAATTAGACATTTCAACGAATAGCTTCTTCTGCATTGCCGATTTCGGGTGCTCAACCGGAAACAACTCTTTTCCCGCCATGCACACGATCATCGAAGCCATCAAATGGAAATACGAATCCTCAGACCTCAAAACCCCAGACTTCTACGTGTGGTTCAACGACGTCGTCTCCAACGACTTCAACACCCTCTTCCGTTCCCTCCCACCCGACAGGAGCTACGAGGTAGCCGCAATAGCGGGAGACTTCCGCCGCCGCCTTTTCCCGCCGTCGTCCGTCCACTTTGCGTACTCTTCTTGCGCGCTCCACTGGCTGACGGAGGCGCCCAAGGCGGCCGTGGGCCTCAAGTCTTCGGTTTGGATCGGAGGAGAGAGTGAGGAGGCTTATGAAGCTTATGTTAATCAATTTGAGAGGGATTTGGAAGCGTTCTTGAAGTGTAGGGCTGTGGAAATGGTGGAAGGTGGGATTATGGCTCTTTTAATTGCTGCGGTGCCTACCTATTGGGACCCACGAAAAGAGTACACTGTTGCATCGGTAACCGAGCTTCTCAGATCTTCCCTCCTCGATCTGGCCGAAAAGGTCAAATCTACGACTTTCACTTTTTATTCGGAACACTACTATTATTATTCGTAATGATAGTGGATGCAGCTCGGAATGGCGCGAAATCCGTAAATTGGAATTTAGGCATCGGACATCGTTTAAAGGACAAAAAAGACAATTTAATGATTTTCCTAACTTATTTTCGTTTTCTAGTTTTTGTTTTATTTAGCTTAACCTAGGGTTTCCTAGCCGCTTATATATAGCAAATGTCTTTATTTTGAACTCATATTTTGATTATTAGAATATTTTCATTTTTTTCAAAAAATCAGGGTTTCTTTGATTACTTATCCGTTAAGTCATTATCTACCTGCACCAATAATCAATAATAACACACTTTTTAAATTACTATAACAACAATGACTATTTGTTTGAGCTCGAGGTGAGAGTGAGCTTTGGTTTGTTCAGCAAAATTGACAACTATATTGAATTTTGCAGGGAAAACTGAGTAAGGCAAAGTTAGAGACATTCAACCTTCCATTCCACTTTCCTACCACAGAGGATGTGATGGCTATACTACAAAAGAGCAACAATTTTACAATAGAAAGAATGGAGATTCTGAAGAATGGGACATTGCTCAATATCGATGGCCACGTGGCTTGTTTTAGGGCAGCTTTTCAAAATATGTTTACGCATAAGTTTGGAGCTGAAACCATCGATGAAACGTTTGGCCTTTTGAAGAAGAAACTCCAAGCCTCACCAGTTTACGCAAATCCCTCTAATGATAGATCTGTTGTGGTTGTCGCTATCCTCCAACGCAACAATGTTTAGAACATGACCACCGTTTCAAAATAAGAGAGAAAAAAGATTGATGAGTATTTACGACCATTCTTCATGTATAATCGTAGTTCTTGTTATTTGTACGTGTTCATCGCTTTAGCTTTGTCACGACCGCACTTTGCTAGGGATAGCAAAGCCGGGAAGCCGTAACTAGGGGTGGGAGATAAGAAGAGGGGAACATAAACAATGACGGATCCAGAAAACCGAACTCGTGGGGTCGAAAAATAACAAATAATATATAATATAGTATAATATTTAAATAATTATTATATATAATATAATTTAATATTGCATTATTTTTGTCAAAGCAGAGTAATTATTTAATGCCATATCATTTTTTTGAAGATATGAAAAAAATACATCACACAATAATTTAATTTTATTTGTAATTTTACAAATATTATTGTTATTAAACTACAAATAAATATAAAAGTCAAATTAATACGAGTCACACTAAATGAAAATTATTTATAATATTTTATATCATTTTTAAGGATACTTGGTCTGTTAATACAACATTAATTAAATCAAACACACACATGTTAATAGTACTATGGAGTATTTAAGTTTACAACTAAATGCAAGAAACAAAATAATGCCGTATTAAAAAAAAACTCCCTAGGTTTACTAAAACAAAATTACAACTAGCCTTGCGCCGCTTTCTTCTTCGTTATCTTCTTTTCCAAATTTCTGCAAATTTTCTACTTTTTCAATTTTCTCATGAAACTTTATTTCACTTCTCCCCTAATCTATCTTCTTCTAATTCTCTTCCATGGAGATGAATTAGCCATAGCCTGGGGTCAGAGCTGATGCAGAGCTGGGTCGACGGCTAATTTTGGGAGGTACTCGGTGGTATTCATGGACCGGCGGTGGTGTCGGCCGACCCCATCCGACCCCACCTGGGTCCGTCACTGAACAGAAAAGGGGGTAAACAATATCTGAATATCCACTCAGAAATAAAGAGGGAAACAACTTCAAATTAACTCTTGATCACCTGAACTTGAATGGAAATCTTACTCTTCAATAAATAATTATCAGGGTATAGAAGAACAATACGCAGCGGAATGAACACGGTCACATGTATGGAGACATGCGCCTCTGAGAGCCTCTACTTAAAATATAAAGAAAATCATAAACTCTGCTCAGCATTCCCCACCGTCACTGCTCAACCTGCACATTTAGAAATATATGCAGGGCTGAGTATAAAAATACTCAGTGAACACATTGCCGAAATATACATACATAAAATGAAAATGTTATCATGCCATCACAGTAACACTCGAGAGTTTTCTCTTAAAAGGCCCGAGCTTACTAAAATCTTTGTTCGACTACGCAGTCTAAGTTCTTTCTTTCTGTTCGCCATATCTGAACACCAAGTGCCGTGGAGATGGTGCTCTCCCACGGTCACCTACATCTTTCTCCAGCCGGGGAGGTGGCCACCTCCCAACGGCCTCCACTATATCATCTTTGTGCCGTGGAAGGTGGCCACCTTCCACGGTCACCTGTGTACACTAGTCCGAGTAGGGACACCACCCTCACTCGAACCCGAATTCGATTCTTACGTTCCAACCAAACAGATAGGCATAAAACAAATCATTTATGGCAAGACAACATCATTTTCACAAATAACAAAACATAAGTTTATATTTTCATCCACATTAGTATGTAGGATAGAAAAGTTCACCTCGTTCGTTTAATTTCCTTAACTTGATTTTCTCGTTCCGACCTTAACTTGCGGAGATAACCTTTTCAAAAATAAAAACAATAAAACATAAAATACTAATCAGACTTCAAGAATTTCTTAGACTTTAATATGAATGCATGCCTCCTAATTAAAGCCTTTTATCTCGCTTTTCATCTTTCGCATATTTTAGATTATTGGGCGGCTCAAGAATTTCTTAGACTTTAATATGAATGCATGCCTTCTAATTAAAGCATTTTATCTCGCTTTTCATCTTTCGCATATTTAAGATTATTCGGCGGCCGCCCAAGGCGTTGCGTGCGACGCCGGTCTGCCGTTCACGCCCATATTTCTCTGTTGGCGCCTCATAATTTCCACCACAATATCGAAATAAATTCCCCAAAATTATTCAAGCTCACGGTTAAATTATCGCAGTTATTTCCCTTCGCATTTATATTTATTTTGTACTTGGAAAAAGATTATTCGTAGTTCGCAATTTAATCCGGGACTTAATTTAATAATTCCCCCTGATTTAAATTAATTTATTGGCCCAAAGAATTATTAAAGGTCCAAGACTTAATTATTTTACTTGGCCCACCTTATTTCTCCACAATTAAAAGAATTGAGCCCAAACACCCAAAGCCAAGGAAGGAGGCCCAAATTTAATTGTATACTCCCATCCTCAACACCACACGGTCAACCCCTCTCTCTCTCTCATCCGCCGCCACGTCGGTCCTGCCTCATCCCCCGGCCATCGCCGCTGTCCCTGCTTCTCGCTGACGCGGGGCCTCTTCGGGCGCTCGCGGGGCAGCAGTAGCGCCGTCCGCCACTTCTCCTGCTGCTCGCTGTGTCGCTCCCGTTGGCACTTGAGACGGCCAAAGCCACCGCTGCTGCTGTGTCTCCGTCGTTGTTCGACCGTGGACAGGACAGTGGTTCTCCGGCGCAGTGAGCTGTTGTGCTGTTGGTCCGTCGCCGGGCAGCCACATCCCATATCTAAAAGCTAAGTTCTTTCTTTATATTTTAGTGAACTTCTATCTAGATTTTGATTAACAAGAAGAAAGCTTTAAATTCATAGTTGAAGTTGCTCTTGTGGTTAGGAAACTGGTTAGGAAACTTCTTATGCGATTGTTGCTTCTAAAAATTAAAATTGTCTATTAGATGATGATGCTTGAAATAAAAGAAGTGGGACTGGTGATTACCAGGAGCTGGAATTGAATTTGCTTTTAAGAAAGGAACTTTCTTTACTCTCATATCTCTAATTCTTGATCTCTAGCCATTTGATGAAACAAAATTGATGAAGGAAAATTGTGGACAAAGCATATATTGTTAGGACTCTTTGTGATTAAGTTTTTGATTTAGTGTGCAGGAGGTGATTGTAATCTAAGCATGAGGTGGAGGATAGCTACGTACGTGGCTTGATGTGGGGAAAGTAATCAAGCATGAAGGAGGTGGTGGAGATCTATCTTTATAAATTGGTGTTGGACCTTTTTGGGCTCCAAAGAAGAAATAATTTTAGTGATTTGGATTTTAGAGAGTGGACTCTTAAAATGATGAAATTATCTTTTTTTTATGCCCACAAGAAATAAATTCTTTTATTTCTATTATATTTTATTTCTTGAATTTAAATTTATTACATAAAATTTATAGTTAGTACTTTAGGGGCATGCTAAGTACTAAGCATGATTTACGACATTTTTTGATCGATTGTAAACGTCTAATACTCTTTTAATTTTCGAAAAAGGATTGAAGATTAAACAAGAAAAAAATAAAAATTCGGATACTCATTTAACGTCTTTTTAAGATCAACTAAAAAGATAGGAAAAAAAAAGATAGGAAAGATTCAGGATGTTACAAGCTTATAGTCTAAAATGCTCATAGTTTACACATTTTCTTGTCAAAGTCAGAATCAGTCTCTTACAAAATTCAACGCTTAACATTTATTTCTCTTGGTATTTTGTGTTCATGGGTTCATTGAATGTGTTAGAGTGTTTAATCTGACAATTGTCGATCGCAAGTTAATTGGTAGAAGGAAGATAGCTAATATAGCTTTTGGTCCATGTTTATAAATTATTTCTCATAACAAAAATGTCCAATTATTACACATTGATTTTTCATCGTGTTTTGTGTAAGATATCTTTTCTATATCCAAAATATTATCCGGATGTCATTTTTCCAAAAAAAATAAAAAATATATACTCCATGTATAATTATTTGTATAATTATACTGATGAGTTCCATGTGCCACCGGTATATGAGATCAGAAGGTATAGTATTTAATTTTGAATGATGGAGATATAGGAGTAGACAGTAGTATTTAATTCTGAATAATGGATCCATGTAGCATTGTATAATACCAACAAACAAATATATGTTCTGTGCTGGAAATTTATATTAGAATTTTTTTTAACTGTAAAATGATGTAATCAATTATGTCATTAGTGTAACACACACAATTTATAGCATAAAAGTTTATTCGATAATTTAATGATAAATTTAACAACATCGCTATTTCCATATTTTCAAGCCAAAAAGTTCTAGATAATATGTCGGATATGTTCATATATTTTCGAAAATAGTCAAATGCATATGAATTGAACATGATGTTACAAATAGCTGATATGTTTTGTGTTGAAAACTAATATATTTCAATGATATAAAATATATTTATTTTTTATCTGAACATATGCAATTGGAATTTTTTTAGATTCCTCATAAAGTTACAATTAATTTGGTAGTACTATATTTTATGTGAAAAAATTGTTTAAATTGAGAAAGTTACGCTATACTGTACTTACTATAAAATAGTGCTATTATTTTTTTTTTTTTTAAAAAGAGAAAGTGGTTACGAACTGTTTGTAACGTTAGTTGCATTTTACTCCAATATTATCCTTGAAGTAGATTGATATTTAAAAAGAATCATTAGTTTGAATCATAATTAATTAAATGTCACGTGACATGTGCATAATCCGTTGGATTAGATATCCCAACGGATGAGAATAGTTCCTAGTTGAACACCAATCTCATATGGTCTATATATAGATATATGATTCACGGGGTGTGATCAAATACTAACTAAGTTATGGTAATAACTAATAACTAATATCAATTTTGTATGTTAAAAACATCTACACAAAGACATAAATTTATCAATCTTCTTGTGCTGATAAACTTATGTTTTGTGTTGATATTTTAAATTTACATATTGTATTGATATAATTATGTCTTTGTGTTGATAATTTTAATACACAATATTGAAAATTATTAGTTATTACTGTAAATTAGTTAGCACACTAACACAACCTCTCTACATATATACTCACCTCTCTACATATATACTCAAGTTGTGAGACGGAACACAATTTGACCATTATGATATTACATCAGTTTGTCATTTTATAAATGATGGATGACACTTTCAATGGTTGGCAATTAGGTCATTCTTAGGCTAAGGTGAACAATCACAATGTATTCGTTAGATATCTTTATCAAGGGTGGTAAATTAGGTCACTCTTTAGCTTAGAGGAACGACTACTCTTCTAAGCACCACATATTCATCATATTTGATGGACATGACTAATCATGATTTTAAGTAATCATTGTATTTGTAAACCTTGGATTATAATGAATACCGCCTCCGACCAAAAAAATAGACTAGTTTTGTCATTTTGGACCATTTAGCGTTCATCAAAATTAGACTAATTCTATAAATGGAAAGTTTTAAATCAATGCTAAACCTACACATCCATCTAAATATGCACCCAACAATTCACTAACACTACTTCCACCACATTTTCTCTCAATCTCTCTTACTTAACCAATGGTACATTAAAACTCGTGCCGTTTTCAACTTTGTATATTTTTTATGGAAGGATGGAGTATTTGTTTTCAATTCTCACTCAGAATATATATGGTTTATGATGCATAACTAATTCTTAATGTCGACCCGTCCAACTAAATATAGGTCATTATTAGACAACACATAGTTCATTTTAAAATTGTTGTAGTTCAGTCTTTCTGTAATGAAATGAAGTAAAACAATCAAATAATAAAGTTTGTATAAAATGAAGTAAAACGATCTAAAAATGAAATATATCATTTTGCTTGATTTATTTTATCCACTAGATCAGAAAAATGGATGACTGAGATTTGGTCTCTAGTTAAGTCCTTTAAAAGAAAAATATATATTCAAATTTTTTATTTAAACAGATGCAATAAGGATTTTTTTTAAACTCCCCATAAAATTAAATTTAATTCGACATATTTTATGTGAAAAAAATAGTTTCAATCGAGAAAATTATGTGATATGCAATGGATTAGAATAGTTCCTAATTCTCATTTAAAAGAAAGGCTCTTATTTGATTACAACTCTCTATAGACATTCATATGTATAATACATGTAAATGATACGCTATGTGAACACCATTCTCATATTGTCTATATATAGATAGACATAAGATTCACACCTATCAACATATGTAGTTTCTTGATGGATTCCAAAGATGATGCGTATTTTTCCATGAATGGTGGCGATGGAAATCACAGCTATGCCAAAAACTCAACCTACCAGGTACACATCTATGACTCTCATAATTTAACAATTGCATCATATTCTGATTTGATCTATAATCATCCATTCATAAATTAACATAGGAATCAAGATTAATTACAGAATATTTTAGGACAGTTTGGTAGAATAGATAACTCACCTATCATAGTGTTCTTATCATGTTTTGTTTCAAAGAGAGGACTATTCGACGCTGCAACGGAAATCATCGAAGAAGAAATCGCCACAAAGTTAGAGATTCCAACTTCAAGCAAGCACTTATGAATTGCCGATTTCGGGTGCTCAACCGGCAGCAACTCTTTTCCGGCCATGCACACGATCATCGAAGCCATCAAACAAAAATACAAATCCTCATACCTCAAAACCCCAGAATTCTATGTTTGCTTCAACGACGTCTTCTCCAACGATTTCAACACCCTCTTCAGCTCACTCCCACCCGACAGGGGCTATGATGTTGCCGTTTTGCCCGGAGACTTCCACCGCCGTCTACTCCCGCCATCGTCCATCCATTTCGCGTACTCTGCTTGCTCGCTCCACTGGCTGACGGAGGTACCCAAGGTGGTCGAGGGCCTCAAGTCTCCGCCTCGGAGCGGAGGAGAGAGGGAGGAGGTTTATGAAGCTTATTTGGGGCAATTTGAGAGGGATTTGAAATCATTCTTGAAATGTAGGGCTTTGGAAATGGTGGAAGGTGGGATTATGTCTCTTCTTATTCCGGAGTGCCTACTTATTGGGACCCACAAAAAGAGTTTACCAATGTGTCTTTGGCCGAACTTCTCAGATCTTCCCTCCTCGATCTGACCAAAAAGGTCAAATTTACGTATTTCGATTTTTATTTAGAACATACATTTACTTTTATTTATAACAACAATTATTTTTAATTAATTTGGTGAAATTAATGACTATAACTTTTGCAGGAAAGACTGAGTGAGACAAAATTAGTGAAATTCAACCTTCCGTACTTCTTTCCTACCCAAAAGAGGTGAGGGCTGTCTTGGAAAGGAGCAAGAGTTTTAGCATAGAAAGAATGGAAATTTTGAAGAGTGGGGCACTGCTCAGTATTGATGGCTACGTGGCATGTTTCAGGGCCGCTCATGAAAACATGTTTTCACATAAGTTTGGAGCTGAAAATGTCAATAAAATTTTCTAATGTTAAAGAAGAAACTCCAAACTTTTCCTGTTTACGCAAATCCTTCTAATGATAAATCTATTGTGGTTGTTGCTATCCTCAAGCACAACAATGTTTAGTACTTTGTTAAATTTATTGTTATTACATCATTAATTCTACTGTATCACAAACCATTAGCTATCTCTTGATCTCAGCATCTTAAGTTTGCATTTTAGGAATACTTTATAGCTAGGTTCTCAACTCGATATAAAGTCCACGGTACCTATGAATATGAGGTGCTTCTACTCAGGAGGAAAGTCTTTTCATATTTGAGGAAAGTCTTTTCATATTTGATTGTCAGTGGCCACATGGCATGTAGCCATCGGCTGCCTCAAATGTGTGTTTTGCATGGATGGATGTAGAAGCACACGTGTTCGAGACAACCCAGTGATGGAACCACCGTTCCAAAGGGGGCTTGGCCGGTGCGAGAACCAGAATCCCCTCGCCATGGCTGCCCTCTGCCGAGTCGCAAACCGATAGTGCGAATCTATTAGACCATTGAACTTATTAGTTTTGGGCCATTAATATTCCTATTGTTGGGCTTACTTGTTCTATAATGAAGTGCTTGCATCTGATAAAGCCCAAATATCCAATCCAGATTTTCTAAGTTTCAGAAAAAAATTGTGACTTTAAAAACACATTACATTACAATTTTAGATCAAAACGTCCACGATTAGAGTCTCATTTCCATTTTATTCCGTCCGCAAATAGGAGTTCTGATTCAAATTTACTATAAATAATAATAGTTTTTACGTCCACTAATTTTTTCTACCCACTTTTTCTTAACATTTCTTAAAATCCGCGCTGGAAAGAAATGATACACCTAATGACGAAGGGAGGGAGTAGAAATTAGCAACCTAGCATACTAGCAACTTGTGGCATACTATAAAATTATGTTTCTTATGCAAATACTCTCTTTGTCCCACCTTAGCATACTAGCAACTTGTAGTTAATAAATTTATTGATACAGGAACAAAATTATCTAAAAATTCTTGTTGTTATGATTATAGTTATGCAGATAAAATTTTTAAAAATTAAGGAATGATTCAAGTTCAAGTGTTCTGAGTCCGATTAGTGATATAGCTATACAGTCGAGTTATCCAATATTGAAGATTTGTGAGAGTATTTTCTTCAATGAAATTTACAAGACAAATTTAAGAAGTAGAACGGGAGAAGATTATATAAATGATAGAGCGTGTGATTTGTATGTTAGATGAAATTTCTTTGAAAAAATGAAAATGAGATTGTTCTTCTTCAAAAGATTATGGTGATTCGTCAAAATTCCACTAGTTAGCTGTATTTTCACTATTTACTTTAGTTTTCTTTTTCCACATTCGCTGTCCATCATTAAGTACTCACTGCGGTCCTATTAGATGTGTCATATTTGACCAGTGCCCGGTTTAACAAATTATTTGACTTTGTTAGTAAATTGAACAAAAAATAATAATAAAATATGGATCCTACTTTTATATACTCCCTCTGTCCCATTATAAATGAAATGTTTTCCTTTTTAGTCTATCCCATTGAAAATGAAACGTTTCTAAAAATGGAAATAATATTCTCTCTACTTTTTATTCTCTCTTACTTTACTCTCTCTTCATTCACTCACAAAACAAGACTACATAAAATTTCGTGCCGAAAAGCAAATGTTTCATATTTAATGGGACAGAGGGAGTATTAGTTTTATAATAAAATGTGAGTGAAAATGCATTAGTAGAATGTAGGGTCTACTACTAAAAATGAAAAAAAAGTGAAATATGACTTTAATTGGGACCATCAAAATAAGGGAATATGAGTCATTTAATTGGGACCGGAGGGAATATCTCATAGTTTTTTTTTTCCTCCGCAATTAAATGTTTCATTTCACTTTTATTATATTTGATAAGTGTTCCCTATATTCCATCAACTCATTTCACTTGCATTTCATTATAAAATGAATGTATAAAAGTACAACTCACGTTTTACTAATTTTTTCTACTCACTTTTTTTTATAAAGCAAACAAGACAATTAAAATCTGCACTAGTCAGATATGAGTCATTTAATCATGGAGGGAGTAGAATTAAATTTACATTTTGATTAAGCTTGGTCTATACATCTCTTTAGATTTCTTAGTCAATTTTTTTTTTTTTTTTTCTTAGTCAATTTTAGGTCTAAGTCTTAGTTAGAAAGCAACACATATAAGAGATATTATAAAGTTATTTGAGCTGAAACCTTACTTCAATCTTCAAGAGATTTGGTAGATAAACTATTGTCAATTACCAAGTCGAATAATTATATTAACACGATACGGATATAGGAATGAAAATAGAATGGAGAAATCAAATATTGAACTAATCATAAATAAAAATATACCAACTTAATTAATTCCAAGAAACAGCGAATTATACAAGTGCTTTCTCTCAGAGCTAGTTTTTTCTTCAAAATGCTGTATAACTTAATCTTGGATAAATATGGAGTATGTAATTAGATACGAATATTTAGTTTGATTTAACTTTCCTAATGAATATATTTATTTAAAGTATAGATTATAATTATAAAAATATTACTAACATAGAGACGTTATGTGTAACATCTCGGAATTTAGAACCCTAATTTTAGAGCCCTAGAATTTATTGTTGATGACGTGGAATCGAGAATGCATTTATTTCATGAGATGATATGGTCGAATTGAGTTTAGGGTTTGTGTTGAAAGTTTGAAAAGTCAAACTATTTGATTTAATGATGTGACATGTGATATATTAAGTTATGAGATTATGTGGCAAATTATTTGTTTAAGGGTGAGTGAGAATATTAGAGAAAATTTCCATAAATACTTGTCACCCTAATTCTTGTAATTTTCGAACCCTAGACCCCCTTTGAAGAGAAATTCTATTTCTTCCGGAATTGATTTAATCCTTGGGATATTTATCCAAATTAAAATCCAAGAGCCAATTATTTCCTTATTTTAAAAGAGGAAAATCGAGCCCTTATTTTTCCTAGGTGATTTTCGAAAATCACCCATGTAGGGAAGGAAATATTATTTTGCTTATTTAATTGATCCCTTATTTGATTTCCTTCCATACCTAGAATTTAAATATTCTACCAAATCTTTCCATACTTCAAGAGATTTTGCCTTACTTTATTCTAGGCAATATTTAAAGAAAACCATGCCTTATTTAAATAGGCATAGGGACGCCTATTACCATCCCGAGTTGGGAGAATCCTTATTTTATTTTGCTCCGTGATATTTTATTCTACTCCGTAAAATATATTCAAGACAAAATCTTGGCTAAATAAATAGCCTAATTTTCGAAACCTATGAGATTTGCCCTAGGATCTATTTTTGTTAATTCTTCTTCCCTACTTCACAATATTATTTTATTTAATTGGGGAGAATGAGATCTTACTAAATATTCTATTCTAATTACCTAAAGATCTTGTTGGACTCTATAAATAAGAACCAAAACCCCAACCCTAGACCCCAAATTTTCGGCCCCCACCTTTCCTCTCTCTCTCAAATTTTCTTCTTCTACTCTCCAATATTTTGCTATCTTTTGGAGAAGAATTTGAAGTTTAGTCCAAGAACTTTGAAGAATCAAGGCTAATACTTGTTTTCTACCGATCGTTTTTCTCAAAAAGGTATTTTTGTTTAAGAGTTATGCTTTTTCTTCTTCTACTTCTTCTTTCTCTTCTTCTAACCGATTAATCGGTCTTCTTGAACCCTCATGCATCTTGGTTGAGTGAAAGAGGGATAAAAAGGGATGTGGGAACATGTATGTGTGTGTGCCGTGTATGTGTGTGTGTGTATGCGACGTGTGTGTGTGTAGTGTTTGTATGGTGTGTGTTTGATGGTTAAATAATCTTGTGTGATAAACATGATCTTGATTAATTAGTAATGATAAGATAAATCGTTGGGAAGAGGGAAAAGTAATGAGACATGCATGAGTAAGAGTAGTATTGAACCAAATTTGTGATATGTGCCTATGTGATTAAAAAGGTGAAACTTTGGTTGCGAAGCCGGATAACGGAAAAGCGAAACTACTTGAAAACTAAGCAGTCGAGGTGGGCTTTACTCTTAAAACTCTCTTTTATTTTGTCAAAAATATTGATTGGTGTTATAAGGGTGGTTTAACTGTTATGTCATGCCTATGTCTGTTTTATTGTGATATTGTGCGTCTGATGCCTAGTTTGTGAGTTCGCTCCATTGGGCTAGGGCTATGGATATGTTAATACGAATTCGGGTCTGAGTATGGGCCGCAAGCCCTACCAGGCTGTGTACACGATGGGATCGAGAGCCGTCCTTGCTAGTCGGCCGGTCTCGTGGGCGAAAAGTGTGGCCACACTTTCGTCGCACCATGGAATGATTGTGATTGTTATTTTGATGAGGAAAATGAGGAGTTATTTTGACTGGCCAGTCTATAGAAAATATATTTTGTGATACTCGTGATATATCTTTTATAACTGCTTAAAACTCGAGTTCACTTGGTAAGGATGGCATAACTTATAAAATGTTTTGGCAACGAGCTCACTGAGTATTTCAAAATACTCAGCCCTGCATGTGTTTTCCTTATGTGCAGGTTGAATGATGACGAGCGATGGCGGGTGTTGAGCAGATTAATTAATTAATATGGATATGTTGAACTTCAAGCGTAGTTGTGTTTCATACATAGCTATACTTTCTCTTGGTCGCTTTCCGCTAAATTTTGATACACTTTAGAATTTCTTTTGGAATATTTGCATCTTGCCTTCGGTTTGAGGCCTTAGCCTTTTTCTTGTGACTTTGTCTTGGATATTATGTCGTACTCTTAAGATATTTTGATCGTCATTTATGATATATTCTTTCCTTTAAACTACTAGCTTAAGTTGTTGCATTAAATACTCTGATATTCCTTCTAATTCTTTTGGTCAGTACTCTTTAAATGAAACCCTAGCCTATGTTTATTTCTTTTGAGTCGATTTTGGGTAGCAGCCGCCGCATTTATTGTACTTTTGGAGGGCAGGCTGTACATTATGACTCAAAATTATTTCTCATAACAAAAATGTCCAATTATTTCACATTGATTCTTCATCGTGTTTTCTGTAAGATATCGTATCTATATATATCTAAAAAAATTTATCCGGATGTCTTTTTTCCGAAAAAAGCATATACTCCATGTATAATATTTGTATTATTATACTGATGATTTCCATGTGCCACGGTATACGAGATCAGAAGGGATATAGTATTTTATTTTGAATGATGGTGATATAGGAGTAGTATTTAATTTTGAATGATAGATCCATGTAGCATTGTATAATACCAACAAACAAAAATATGTTCTGTGCTGGAAAATGATATATTTTATATTGTAAACTGATATATTCAATTATGTCATTAGTGTACACAATTTATAACATGAAAAATTTAACAAATTAAAAATAATTTTACAAGGAATCTAACAATATCCTTATTTCATATTTTCGAATCAATAAATTCTAGTAATAATATTTTGTATCATGTTCATATATTTTCTAAAATAGTCAAATGCATATGAATTGATATTTGATGCTACATATAGTCGATACGTTTTGCGTTGAAACTCGATATATTTTGCATTGTAAACCGATAGGCTCTTTGAAAGGGAGCAAACCATATCCCACATCGGAGAATGAACAAGACTTGCAAGTGTATAAATGGGCTACCCCTACTCTATTAGTATGAGGCCTTTTGGGGAGTACCCCAAGAGCAAAACCGTGAGGGCTTTGCCCAAAGCGGACAATATCATACTAATGTGGAGTTCGGGGTGTGCGCCACCGAGACCTAACAGTGGTATCAGAGCCCTGGTTCAGGGCTGGGCCTGTGTGGCTCGGGGTTCGATGGTTGCGCTTGCAAGTTCTCCGATGTGACGAGCTCGACCAAGACCTATGGTGACCTGGTAACCTGTAACATGGGGTAGACATGTGGTCTGTGGTCTGGTGGTCTTGGTTTGAGGGGAGGATTGAAAGGGAGCAAACCATATCCCACATCGGAGAATGAACAAGACTTGCAAGTGTATAAATGGGCTACCCCTACTCCATTAGTATGAGGCCTTTTGGGGAGTACCCCAAAAGCAAAACCGTGAGGGCTTTGCCCAAAGCAGACAATATCATACTAATATGGAGTTCGGGTGTGCGCCACCGAGACCTAACAGCTCTAATTATACGATTAATTTGATATATTTTTTGTGAAAGTATATACTCCCTCCGTCCACGAAAATTTGTCCCAGTTTTCCATTTCCGTCCGTCCCCCAAAATTTGTCTCATTTCACTTTTACCATTTTTGGTAGTGGACCCCATATTCCACTAACTCATTCCTACTCATATTTTATTATAAAACTAATATATAAAAGTAGGACCCACAATCCACTAACTTTTTCAATTCACTTTCCATTATATTTCTTAAAACCCGTGCCCGGTCAAACCGGGACGAATTTTCGTGGACGGAGGGAGTACAAAGTAGTAAAATATTGTTTAAGTACAAAGAAAGTGGTTACTAATTATTAATTGCATTTTACCATTTAATCCTGAACTGATAATCTTGTATAGATTGATATTTAGAAGAATCATTAGTTAGAGATCATAAATAATTAAAAGTCACGTGACATGTGTATAATCCGTTAGATTCGATATCCAATGGATGAGAATAGTTCCTAGTTCTCATTTTTAATAAAAACCTCTTTATTTGATTACAACTCTTTTTCATATGGTCTATATAAATACATATATGATTCACTCATCTCTCTACACATATAGTTTGGTGATGGATTCCAAAGATGATGCATATTTTTCCATGTATGGTGGCGATGGAAATCACAGCTATGCCAAAAACTCAACTTACCAGGTACACATGACTCATCTATTGCTATCATCATTTAACTACTGCATGCATCATATTTTGATATGATCTATAATAATCCATTCACAAATTAACATAGGAATAAACATTTTGGGAATACTTTAGTACAGTTTGAAAAAACAGATAACTCATCTATCGTCGAGTAATATGACATTTTTATTTATAGAATTTCATTCCTGGATGAGTTATAGCACTACCAAACATGCGCTTAAATGAGTTCTTATAATGTTTTGTCTCTAAGAGAGGAATATTGGACGCTGCAACGGAAATCATCGAAGAAGAAATCGCCACAAAATTAGAGATTCCAACTTCAAGCAAGCACTTCTGCATTGCCGATTTCGGGTGCTCAACCGGCGGCAACTCTTTTCCGGCCATGCACACGATCATCGAAGCTGTAAAACGCAAATACGAATCCACCAACCACAAAACCCCAGAATTCTACGTCTGCTTCAACGACGTCGTCTCCAACGATTTCAACACCCTCTTCAGCTCCTTCCCACCCAACAGGGGCTATGAGGTTGCCGCAGTGCCCGGAGACTTCCACCGCCGTCTTCTCCCGCCATCGTCCATCCACTTCGCGTACTCTTCTTGCTCGCTCCACTGGCTGACGGAGGCGCCTAAGGCAACGGAGGGCCTCAAGTCTTTGTTTTGGAGCGGAGGAGAGAAAGAGGAGGTTTATGAATCTTATTTGGGGCAATTTGAGAGGGATTTGGAATCATTCTTGAAATGTAGGGCTGTGGAAATGGTGGAAGGTGGGATTATGGCACTTCTTATTGCCGGAGTGCCGGACTCGTGGGACCCACAAAGAGAGTTTACCGGTGCGTCTGTGGCCGAACTTCTCAGAGCTTCCCTCCTCGAACTAGCCAAAAAGGTCAAATCTACATATTTCGATTTTTATTTGGAACACATTGTTACTTTTGTTCATAACAACTACTCCCTCCGTACCAACTTAATTTTCACACTTCGTAGGTCCCACATTCCAGTAACTCACTTTACTCACATTTTATTATAAAACCAATATAAAAAAATGGGTCTCACATTCCACTAACTTTTCCAACCCACTTTTCTTTACATTTTCTTAAAATCCGTGCCCACTCCAAGAGTGATAATTAAGTTGGAACGGAGGGAGTATTATTTTTAATTAATTACGATTAAATTAACTTTTGCAGGGAAGACTGAGTGAGACAAAGTTAGAGAAATTCAACCTTCCACACTTCTTTCCCACGCCAGAGGAGGTGAGGGTTGTGTTGGATAAGAGCAAGAGTTTTAGCATAGAAAGAATGGAGATTTTGAAGGGCAGGACATTGCTCGATATTGATGGCTACGTGGCATGTTTTAGGGCCGCTCATCAAAACATGTTTACGCATAAGTTTAGAGCTGAAACCATCGATGAAACTTTCGATCTTTTGAAGAAGAAACTCCAAACTTTTCCTGTTTTCGCAAATCCTTATAATGATAGGTCAAATGTGATTGTTGCCATCCTCAAGCACAACAATGTTTAGTACTTGGTCAACGTTATTGTTGCATCAATAACTGTATCACAAAGCATTCTTTATTCCCCATCTCTAGATCTCAATTTTTTATGTTGTATTTTAGGAGCATTTTATTGTTCGGTTCTCGACAAAATATAAAGTTCGTTGATGCCTATGAATATGATGTGTTTCTACTCGATAGGAGGAAAGTCTTTTCTTCTTTGATTTTCAGTGGCTAGATGGACCATCTACTCAATGTGTGCTTCAGCTTGAGCTTGGCCGGTGCCAGAATCAAAATCCCCTCGTCATGGCCGCCCTCCACCCCGAATGGCCTGATCCCTATGCAAACCGAAAGTGCGAAGAAGACCATTGAATTTATTAGTTTTGGGCCATTACTATTATGATTTTTGGTTATATGTATAATGAAGTCCTTGAGTCCAATGAAGCCCAAATGCCCAATTCATATTCTCCAAAGTTTCAGAAAAATTTGTAACTTTAAAAACACATTACAATTGTAGATTAAAATTACGTAACATGCAGGCATCTAGTCGATCGAGTTATATATATAGAAATTAGCAACCTATAGCATACTAGCAACTTGTGGCATACTATAAAATTATGTTTCTTACGCAAATAGTAGTCAATAAATTTATTACTCCTAATATAGGAACGAATATTATCTAACATTTAACGTCTCATTAAATTTGTATTGACATTATATGTAAAACTGAATATTTTAATACTATTATGTTATTAGGGGAGTGATCAATTGCTAACTCATCATTTAATTGCTAACTACAACTAATTTAAGGCCATAGAATTTTAGAAAACGTGTGGTCTACAATTTGCCACGTGTAATTTTCATTTTTATTAATTAAATCGAAAAAGATAAAAAAAAACTCCAAATTAGGGTTTTGGATGAAAATGTCAATATGTTGTTCGAAAATATCAACATAATGCTTGAGAATGTCAACACAATGCTTTAAGAATGTTAACTCATTGCTTATATTGACATTCTACATGTATTATATTGACATATTTTATATGGTATGTTGACATTTCTGCATTGTACGAAAAAATTAAAAATTTTCAAAATTTTTTCAAATTTTGACGTCGGAACATATGCATGTATGATATCGTTGGAATCCTTATGAAATTATCTTTAATTTGATATATGTTATATGAATTTCAAGTTTTGGGATTTCTTTTAAAAGTTAGTTATAACTAAACATGTAGTTAATTGACATTAATACCCTTATTGATATTTTTTAGAATTAATCATATGACCTTATTGACATTTATGGATTAATGATCTAAGCCCTTAATTTGAATATCTAATGGTTATTATTTAGTTATAGTCAACAATTAAGTTATGAGTTAGCAATATAACACTCCCCTATGTTTTTAAATTTCAGCATCGCCTTATTTAACTTTTCGATTCCGTCACTGGGACAATGGCACCACTGTGTTTAGGCGTTGCGCATGCAAATGCGTGCTTCGGGCACCTCGTGATCACTGTAGATACCTTCAGTAGGCATTATTAATCATGTGTAGATTGTTTTTGGCTCAAAATTTAAAGTTGCGTAGCATGATAAAATACCTAAAGCTGTCCACAAATTCTTTTGCATGTGCTCTTACGTTATGACAAAAAGTGATGGGGCCATATTATTAATTTTATGTCTGGGTGTATTGTACGACGTTGTTCTGCATATTAATGAAGTGCAATACTTTTCATTTTATTTCATTGACAAAGAAACGTGCAATACTTTTCTTTTTATTTTGTTGACAAGTAAATGTGCATAGAAAGAATGGAGATTTTGAAGAGTGGGGCATTGACAAGTAAATGTGCATAGAAAGAATGGAGATTTTGAAGAGTGGGGCATTGCTCAGTACTGATGGCTACGTGGCATGTTTCGGGGCCGCTCATGAAAAACATGTTTTCACATAAGTTTGAAGCTGAAACTGTCAATGAAACTTTCGATCTTTTGAAGAAGAAACTCCAGACTTTTCTTGTTTTCGCCATTCCTAGTAATGATAAATCTATTGTGGTTGTTGCTATCCTCAAGCACAGCAATGTTTGGTACTTTGTCAACGTTATTGTTGCATCAATAATTCTAATATATCACAAAGTATTTTTTATTCCCCATCTCTAGATCTCAATATTTTATGTTGTATTTTAGAGCATTTTATTGTTCGGTTCTCAACAAAATATAAAGTTCCTTGATGCTTATGAATATGATGTGTTTCTATTCGATAGGAGGAAAGTCTTTTCATCTTTGATTTTCAGTAGCTACAGCCTACATGGACCATCTATTTCAAATGTGTGCTTTGCATCTTTGCATGCATGGGCCATCTAAGGCCAAGCCACCGCTTCAGTAAGAGCTTCGCCAGTGCCGGAATCAGAATCCCCTCGCCATGGCCGCCCTCCACCCCGAATGGCCCGATCCCTATGCAAACCGAAAGTGCGAAGAAGACCATTGAACTTATTAGTTTTGGGCCATTAATATTCGTATTGTTGGCTTGCTTGTGCTATTATGATTTTTGGTTATACGTATAACGAAGTCCATGAGTCCAATGAAGCCCAAATATCCAATTCATATTTTCCAAGTTTCCGAAAAATTTGTAACTTTAAAAACACATTAAAATTGTAGATAAAAATTACTCCCTCCGTCCCACATAATTTGACTCAATATTCCATTTTTGGTCGTACCACATAATTTGTCTAATTTCACATTTACCATTTTTGGTAGTGGGCCCATATTTCACTAATTCATTCCTACTCACATTTTATTATAAAACTAATACTTTAACAGTAGGACTCACATCCCATCAACTTTTTCAACTCACTTTCTATTAGATTTCTTAAAACTCATGCCGGGTCAAAATGTCCCAAATTATGTGGGACGGAGGGAGTACGTAACAGACATCTAGTCGAGTTACATAGAAATTAGCAACCTATAGCATACTATTACTAGCAACTTGTGGCATACTATAAAATTATGTTTCTTATGCAAATAGTAGTCAATATATTTATTAATGTAGCAACGAATATTATCTAACATTTAACGTCTCATTAAATTTGTATTGACATTATATGTAAAATTAAATATTTTAATAGTATTATGTTTTTAAATTTCAGCATCGCCTTATTTAACTTTTTGATCCCATCACTGGGAGAATGGAACCACTGTGCTTAGGCATTGCGCACGCAAATGCGTGCTTCGGGCACCTCGTGAGTTCTGTAGATACCTTCAATAGTCATTATTAATCATGTGTAGATTGTGTTTGGCTCAAAATTTAAAGTTGCGTAGCAAGATAAAATACCTAAAGCTGTCCACAAATTCTTTTGCATGTGCTCTTATTGACAAAAGTGATGGGGCCATATTATTAATGTTATGTCTTGGTGTATTGTACGACGTTGTTCTGCATATTAATGAAGTGCAATACTTTTCATTTTATTTCATTGACAAAGAAACGTGCAATACTTTTCTTTTTATTTCTTTGAAAATTAAACGTGCAATATTTTGTGGAAAATATATTGGTTGATAACTTGATTGGATATTGTGAACTTAACGGATCGGTTCACGCCCTCATAAAACGTGTAATGCATTTTTTCGTTTTATTTCCTTGACATAAAAACGTAAATATTTAACCCAAGGGGTGTGGTCGAGGGGCATGGGACTCGTCCATCCTTAACTAAATGGTCAGGGGATCGATCCATGTCTTTGGGTGTGGAGCAGCTTTAAATCATTGGGCCAGCTGTCCCACCCATTGAGGTGTTTACAAATCAGCGCGGGGAATAGTCACTGGGTCCGCCGGTGGATACCCTTGGTAATTAAAAAAAAATGTGAAATATTTTGTGAATTATATATTGGTAGATTGGGTATTGTAAATGACGCATATTCTCTTTGTATAGTATAATTTTAGTTATGAATAACACATATTATGAATAAAATAAGTAAGTAAGACAGTTATAGTAAAAAACAAACAAATATTGTTAGTGGAACTTATTTCATTAAAGAGAGACACTTAAGATGATTAACTACTTTTTGTTATGATCCGACATATAAAAACAAGACTATTAGTTATATGCAGGAAGAAAATATATTTTTACTTTTAACCTTTTGATATATATATATATATATATATATATATATATAGGGGAGCACTAGGGTGCCCCCTTATTTAGAGTCACAACGTACATCTAACGTACATCCAATCTGGTGCTGCCATATGGCACAAAACATGCAATATTTTATACACAAAAATGCAATCTAGTTGTATATGCATTTTCGCAGATTGCATTTTTGTTGTATGTAAATTGCATTTTATAGTATTGAGTTTTGCATTTTCACATAAATTGCATTTTTTATTGTTAAGTTTTGCATTTTCACATATAAAAATGCAATCCGTCTATATATAAAATGCAAATTAAACAGTCAATATCTAAAATGCAAAACTTAACAATAAAAAATGCAATCTGCATATAACAAAAATGCAATCCGCCAAAATTCATTTATAACTTCTACAAATGTATACAGAAAAATGCAATACGCATTTGTAGAAGCTATAAATGAATTTTGGCGGATTGCATTTTTGTTATATGCAGATTGCATTTTTTATTGTTAAGTTTTGCATTTTAGATATTGACTGTTTAAATTGCATTTTATATATAGACGGATTGCATTTTTATATGTGAAAATGCAAAACTTAACAATAAAAAATGCAATTTATGTGAAAATGCAAAACTCAACACTATAAAATGCAATTTACATACAACAAAAATGCAATCTGCGAAAATGCATGTACAACTAGATTGCATTTTTGTGTTTAAAATATTGCATGTTTTGTGTCACATGGCAGCACCAGATTAGATGTACGTTGTGACTCTAAATAAGGAGGCACCCTAGTGCTCCCCTATATATATATACCTATATATATATATATATATATATATGGGAGTGATCAATTGCTAACTAATTAACGATCCCAAACTAAGACTAAATCTTAGTCATTAGATTGGAAGATCTAGTGGTTGAAATAATGTCACATGTATTATATTTTTAATTAAAAAATTAATAAATAAAATTAGAGGGTATTAGTGTCAATTCCTTCTCATTTAAATCATCTTAAAATTTTTATTTACGTGATTCTCTCGATTTAAATTATTTTTTCGCAAAAAATATATCAAATTAAAGATAATTTTATAAGGATTCAAATGAGATCTCAATTGCATATGTTCCGACGACGTTCGGATGATGAAATTTGATATTTTTTATTTTAGATTTCGTAAATGTTGATAACCAGATTTTTATCAACAAATACATAAAAAAATCTCAATAAAACTATGTAAAAATCTCAATAAATATGTGTTGATATTCTTATGTCATAATGTTGATATTTGTAATACATTATGTTGATATAAAAAATATTGACGAAAATTATCATATGATAACATAATGACGATATTACTCTTTTGTCGATATTTTGTCTACTATTTATTGAGATTCGTAAGATTTAATCTCGTCATTATAAAATAATTTAAATCGAGAGAGTTACGTAAATTTAAAGTTTTAAGATGATTTTAATGAGAAGGAATTGACATTAATACCCTTTAATTTTTTTATTAATTTTCTTAATTAAAAATATATAATTTATGATCTTCTAATTAGGCTAAGATTTAGTTTTAGTTTGGAATTGCTAATTAGTTAGCAATTGATCACTCCCTTATGCATGCATGTATCGATATACTTATACAAAAATCAATCAGTGATCCGGACAAATTGTCTTATAGTGTGTCCTACCAATTATAATTGCATATAACCATTTCCTTCACACCTTTTCTTCTCGTTTTCTCCAATGTGGATTAATTGAATACACCAAATGGTAATATGTCCGAACCATGACTTTTTACTCCCCGATAATGATTGTGTATTTAGAAAATAGTTCGTATATAAACAAATCCTAGTATATATATACTACTATATAAATTTGAATAAATGTGAACCATCATTGTTTGACTCTAAATGTACAAATAAAACATTATTATTATGCACAAAAAATGATAATTTTAAGAATCTAAGAATGAAATCCAACTACTAACTAAATCAGATTGATGGACATGAATTAGCCACGTACGTACGGATGAGTTGTCAATTGTAACACTTCGATTAATTAGTGGATAATAGTTTTCATTTCCAACTTAGTTATCACTCTCATATCCTCTATATATACATACATATGATTCACCTCTCTACATAGTTTTACATCATGGGTTCTTCCAAAGTTAGTGGACATTTATCCATGAATGGTGGCGATGGAGCTCACAGCTATGTCAAAAACTCATCCTACCAGGTTTAAATCTACACATCTTTTACCATCATAATTATTAAACTCTCATACTTTGATATGATCTATGGTAAGTCCACTACAATAAAAAATAACAAATAAAACGCTTTTTATTTCATTAAGAACGCTTTTTTGTTATGTTTTTTTTTATTGTCAAATATATCATCGACGTTTCAAAAAAGCATCCTTATTCTTGATGTGCCAAATAAGAATAAGGACGCAAAGAGAAAGCGCTAGTGAATAAATCTCTTCTTGGGACGCCTTTTAAAAGCGTCACTAAATGCAGGTTAAAATTAGAGACACTATTAAAAATTGTCCCTACATGAATTTATGTTTGCGAATTAACGTTTGCTAAAAATTGATGTTTTCAAGAGAGGAATATTGGAGGCTGCAACGGCAATCATCGAAGAAGAAATCGCCACAAAATTAGACATTTCAACTAATAACTTCTGCATTGCCGATTTCGGGTGCTCAACTGGAAACAACTCTTTTCCGGCCATGCACACGATCATCGAAGCTGTCAGAAAGAATTACGAATCCTCAGACCTCAAAACCCCAGAATTCGTCGTGTGCTTCAGCGATTTAGTCTCCAACGACTTCAACACCCTCTTCAGTTCCCTCCCACCCGGCAGGAGCTACAAGGCAGCTGCAGTAGCCGGAGACTTTCACGGCCGCCTTCTCCTGCCATCGTCTGTCCACTTCACGTACTGTTCTTGGTCGCTCCACTGGCTGACGGAGGTGCCCAAGGCGGCCGAGGGCCTCAAGTCTGTTTGGCATGGTGGAGAGGAGAGAAAGGAGGTTTATGATGCCTATTTGGAGCAGTTTGAAAGGGATATGGAATCATTCTTGCAGTGTAGGGCTGTGGAAATGGTGGAAGGTGGAGTTATGGCTCTTTTAATTCCTTCAGTTCCTGCTTATTGGGACCCACAAAAGGAGTACACCGTTGGGTCGTTGGCCGACCTTCTCAGATCTTCCCTCCTCGACATGGCCAAAAAGGTCAAATCTACATTTTTTGCGTATATTCTTATTTTTATTCATAACAACAATCGATATTAAAAACTTTGACCAAGTCAATGAAATTGACTATACTATATTGACTTTCACAGGGAAAATTGAGTAAGGAAAAGTCAGAGACATTCAACATTCCATATAACGTTCCCACTCCAGGAGAAGTAAGGGCCATATTGCAAAAGAGCAATAGTTTCACATTAGAGAGAATGGAGAGTTTGAAGAGTGGGACATTGCTCAATGTTGATGGCCACGTGGCATTTTTTAGGGCAGTTCATCAAAATTTACTTACATACGAATTTGGAGCTGAAACCATCAATGAAACGTTCGACCTTTTCAAGAAGAAACTCCAAGCTTCGCCAGTTTACGCAGATCCTTCTAATGATAGATCTCTTGTGGTTGTTGCTATCCTCAAGCGGAACAATGTTTAGTACTTTGGTCACCGATTTTGTTGTCGGAGGCATCAATAATTCTGTTGTATCACTATAAAAATAATTTGGGGCTTTGGGATTTATATGGTATATCTACATAATGTAATATGAATTTTATCTTACAAAATAAAGTTTGTTGCTTATGTGTTCCTAATTAACTCATTCCGCCCACTACCAGGACTATTTTTTTATGGACAAATATATAGTACATAAATGAATAAAATTATTGGCCGTCAATATCACGAACTTTGACCTATTCTGGATCTTTCCACAAACATAAATTTAGTCGTAAATATCATGAACTTTGTTGTTGTTGCCGACTTCCCACAATCGCCAAAATTGAAACTGATGTGGCTAAATTTAAGTTGAGGTGTTAGTTAAATAGTTAGCAATTGAAACTGACGTGGCTAAAGTTAAGTTGAGGAGTAATAATATACTCCACTAGCTTACTTACTGGCTATAGTTAAACAAAAGATTAGGTAATTACATAATTTAACAAAATCGTTAAGAGAAAAATGACAATTATAAACACTACATCTACTACATTCATCCATAAAAAGAGACATGCTAGTGGAAGTTGTGAGTTTCAATACAAAATTGGTTAAATGAGAGATACAAAGAATATGGTATTAGTGTTACTGGAAAATGAGAAATACTTCAATAAGTGAAAAATTTACCATAAATAGAAGAATATAGATTAATTCTAGTGGACGACTCAAAATGGAAAAAACAACACTATATCTCATAGAAAGTGAGAGTATATAATTACAAAATTTGGCTAGCTAAGTCAAAATTTCGGCCAAATTGCAATCGGCTCAACTTACCTACCCAAATCTTTGACTCCTGCAAATCCTAGTTTCATCTGCCAATTTTCGACTCAATTACTTTAAAGTCCAGTGCTCGACAACGAAATTGAAATGAGAACATTTTTCGTTGACATCCCAAAATGACTAAATGAGACTTTTTTGGTAGACGAAAGAAGTTTATAAATGTGGAGTCCGCATTCCATCAGTGTCCTTCACAAAGGCAAACAATTTTTTAAAACTTGGACCGATCAAATATGGGACATGTAATGGGGACCGGAGGGAGTACGATTGATATCGTGCGCACAACTATGCAGCCCAATGATCACCAATGCCTCATTCGTTTGAAATCCGAATGCACAATTGAAAAAATCTCGAGATACAAAATTAAATAATAGGTCGGCTGATGAGTGATGAACTTAACTATGCTTAGGCATTAGTAGTATTAATGTGTGTGTGTCTAAGTTACCAACTTCGATCCTACCTATAACTAGCTGGGGACCAATCGAAGGTGTCTAAGAAAGCTAGGATTTTGCCATTTTAGTTTTGCATATGGAGAAAACTGTTGTGGTGTTGTAATAATATGACTTATGTTTTGATTAAGACTTGATTTGACTAATTGACTATATCTTTTATTTCCCTCCATAAACTATCGTTACGGAACTCGTGATGAAAACATTAAAAAAATAATGGTCAAAGCCTCAAATAGTACATATATTAACTAGATACTATTATTCTATTTGTATAATTATAAACGTAATACACCTATATATCCTCATAGATTGTTTTACTCTTGTAAAAGCACATCACAAATCACAATTATAATAGTACCAAAGTACACAGCATAATTATACTCCCATGGTCCCATAGAAATAGGCTAAATTTCATTTTTTGTTCGTCCTATAAAAACAGTTCATATCAATTTATATAAACCTTTTCACCTTCTTTTTTACTTTATCATTAATGGATTCCACCGTTCATTACATTATTTCAACTATTTTTCTCTTACTTACTAATTATGCATTAACACTGGTGTCATGTCCAATTAGCCCATTTCTACAAGACAGATGATGTATTTTCTAGTTCATTTATGTTTTACTTAATTTTGAATACTAGGGTAGGGTTCTAACCAATGCGAGAGATCATTGGATATTAATGTGAGTAGTGGAGGGAAATCACATAGAGCTAGCTAGCTCTTTGGCATTCTGCCTTTTGTAGCCTCCATTCGCTTAATGTTTCGGATCAATGTCTTTGTCGGTGCCTATGAGTTTGAGGTGCTTCTACTCAATATGAGTATAATCGTTTTATCTTTGGAGATGTTACAGTAATCCATGAGCTTTAATCCACTACAACAAAAAAACCATTAAAGATATTCTTAAATGTAATTAAATATGCTAATTTGTATATCTAAATATACCACTAACGCTTCAACAAGCGTCCTTACCGTTGGTGTCACAATTAAAATTAAAGGACGCAAAAGGAAGCGTCCTAAAATAGCAAAGGGATTAAAATTTTTTTTCCTTAATTGTTATTTTTAAAATTTTCATATGCAATTAATTGCATCTCGATTATTTAGTCATTTAAAATACTCCCTCCGTCCACAAAAAAGAGATCACTTTTGTCATTTTAGGACGTCCACAAAAAATAGATCACTTTCTAAAAATGTAAAGTTTATCTCTCATACTTTTTCCACTTTTTCTTCCATCTCTCGTACTTTACTCACTTTTTCTCCCTATCTCTCTTACTTTACCTATTTTTTCTCCTTCTCTCTCTTACTTTACCAATTCTACATTAAAACTCGTGTCATACACAAAGTGATCTATTTTTGGTGGACGGAGGGAGTAATTTTTTTGTATTGATACGGCATATCTCATCTTGATGATAGATGAATACTTGTAAGACAAGTACTTAGTTTGTATTCTTGACTATATTATTTATTGTTTTTATTTTTACACTCTACTTTTATTCAATTGTAATACTCCGTAGCAATTGTATATACATATAAAAATCTCCTCTCTCCATAGTTTTACTTCATGGATTCCAAAGTTAGCACACATATATCCATGAATGGTGGCCATGGAGATCACAGCTACGTCAAAAACTCATCCTATCAAGTTTAAATTAATATTTTGATATGATTTATAAGTACTTCTTAATTATTTAATTCAATTACGTCACACAAATTAGCTAAAGAATCACCGTTTGCGAAAACATTTATTTTCATGTCTCAAGGCCTCAAGGGAGGAGTATTGGAAGATGCAAAGGCAGTCATCAAAGAAGAAATTGCCACAAAATTAGAGATTCCAACTAATAGTTTCTTCTGCATAGCCGATTTCGGGTGCTCAACCGGAAACAACTCTTTTCCGGCCATGCACATGATCATCGAAGCCATCAAACGGAAATACGAATCTTCAAACCTCAAACCCCCAGAATTCTACGTTTACTTCAACGACGTCGTCTCCAACGATTTCAACACTCTCTTCAGTTCCCTCCCACCCGACAGAAGCTACAAGGCAGCCGCAATAGCAGGAGACTTCCACGGCCGCCTTCTCCCGCCTTCGTCTGTCCACTTTGCGTACTCTTGTTGGGCGCTCCACTGGCTGACAGAGGTGCCCGAGTTGGCCGAGGGCCTCAGGCTTGTTTGGCATGGTGGAGAGGAGAGAGAGGAGGTTTATGATGCTTATTTGAGTCAGCTTGAGAGGGATTTGGAATCATTCTTGAAGTGTAGGGCTGTGGAAATGGTGGAAGGTGGGATTATGGCTCTTCTAATTCCTGCCTTGCCAGCCTATTGGGACCCACAAAAAGAGTTCACCGTTGGATCGGTGAGCGAGCTTATCAGATCTTCCGTCCACGACATGGCCAAAAAGGTGAAATCTACGTTTTTCAATTTTTATTTGGGAGATATCGTTATTTTTATTCACAACAACAATCGATTTTAACAATTAATATCTCCGTCTGTGGCGAAATAGCATGGTTTTTCTAGGGCAAATGGCAAAAGAAACCATGAAGTTTAGTCAAATTCTTGTCTATCCCGTAATTTTTAAAATTGGCCAATTATATCATAACTTTGATATGTCACATAGTCTATGAGTTGGGAGATAGACCAAAATTTGACCACACTATTTAACAAGAGGGGTATAGTACTTTAAATTATAAGAGCGGTCGAACTTTCCTTCGGGCTTATGGCGAGGGAGAGTTTTGGTTAATTTGATGAAATTGACGACTTTTGCAGGGAAAATTGCGCATGGCGAAGTCAGAGACATTCAATTTTCCATACTACATTCCCACTCCAGAAGAGCTGAGGGCCATATTCCAAAAGAGCAACGATTTCAGCATAGAACGAAAGGAGATTTTGAAGACGGGGGCATTGCTCAATGTTGATGGGCACGTGGCATTTGTTAGGGCAGTTCTTCAAAATATGCTCACACATGAGTTTGGAGCTGAAATCACTGATGAAACGTTCGACCTTTTGAAGAAGAAACTCCATACTTCACCAGTTTCCACAAATCCTTCTAATGATAGAACCATTGTGGTTGTTGCTATCCTTAAACGCAGCAATGTTTAGTACGATCACGGTTGTCGATAGTATCAGACATCAGCCATTCTACTATATCACACTCAAATAAGGTGATACGGGCCCCAACTGACAGGGCCCGAGTTCACCGACATCACCACGGCCCAAGCCAAATACATAACAGAATCCAACCATATATACTAGAATATGTTTTTATACAGACTATTTTCTATATATATATAGAATGTGGGGCGTATTATGGTCAATAAGTGATATTATGTTAAAAATCAAAACAAATCTCAGCCCTTGGATCCTGAGATTGGATGGTTGTGATAAGCTACATTATTAGCCAAGATGTTACATTATCACCCGAGCTACATTATTAGACTAAAATGCTACATTATTGTACTAAAATAGTACTACATTATTAGCTAAGTTACATTATTTGACTAATAATCTACATTACTAGATGACACGTGGCATTAATCTAACGGTTACATTACAAGATCCAATGACTAAGATTTGCTTTAATTTTTGACAGAATTTTACTTATTAACCTGATCACGTCCCTATAGAATGTTGTTCATATATGCCAGCCAAATAAAAAAAATTGTAGTACTAAACAGTTCCATATGGAAACTATCTGTCAAAATTAGATATTATACCACTTGATCACGTATAATATATGGTGGCACATGGGTTCCATCGTAACTCTACAAATAATAGTTTTTCTTGAGAAAAAGCAAGGTACTAATTCTGTCCTAAAAGATCAAAATAATATTTTCGATTCAAAAAAAAATACGTGACACAAAAAACGACTGTTGGATTTTGGATGGACTCTTATTGGGCTGTGATTATTTGTTAAGCCCGGGTGTTATTAATTGGGCTGAGCCCAATTACTTACCTCCTCACTCCAGATGTTGCCACGTGTCCCTCTCTCTCAGATGCTGTCTTCTGACCGTTGGATGTAGGGTTGAGTGTTTTATGTGAGTGTTGGCTTGGTTGAGCCGTTTCATTACTCACAATATCTCTCTCTCTCTCTTCCTTGTGAATCAGAGTGTCTCTCTCTTCTCTCCTCTCTTCTCCGGTGGACTTCCGGCCATCTCTTGGTGATCTCCCATGGTTCTTTGAGTGGTTGATCTCTTGTGAGTGCTAGTGTGAGGCAATCTCTTCGATTGCTTGTTGAAAAAAATGTTTTTTGCTATTTGGAAACAAATGAAATGTGTTTTGATTCAACAAAAAGTTTTCAAAGTTGTTGATGGTACTTTTCAGGATACACCAGATAAAATCGATGAGACGAATGATCCGGAAAGGGCTACCATCGGTTAAATCTATCTGATTCTGATTAGGAAAGTTGATCATGAGGAATCAAAAATGTGGAAATTGCTTAATCGATACCGAAACCTCTATGTTTTCCCCAATGTATTTGTTAAATATTGTTCAAATTTAACCCTTGATCTTGCTAAAGACTTTGATGACAATGGGATGGGTTTCCCAAGAAAGACGGACATTAAGAGGTCGGGGATAAAACCATAGATGAATACACAAGTATACCCCCCATGAAGGGGCATAATTCCTATAGTGATGTTAAGGCCCCAAAAAATGGTGAGATTCTCGCCCCCTCTAGTCCTCATTATTAGCTCCTTGAAATCCAAAGAATTTAACCTTAAAGGGAAAAGTGGTCACGACAAGATCAAGCATAATAAGGTGGAATGTCGGGGTAGATCTAAATCAAAAGAGGGGGCAATGACCCCAAAAAGAGGGTTCCGTAATTCCTCAAACTCTGGGAAAAAAGTTTGGCTAAGTCTAGAACCCAAGGATCCTAAAACCTATGGGTGTTTAACCGGGTGATTTTGGGCATTATAAGAAAGAATGTACAAAACCTAAGAAGAATAAGTTCCCTAACAATAATTCCCAAGTTAAAACCCCCGGGTTAATGTTCCCGTTTATGATAATGAAAGATTCGTTTTCGGGGGCATGACCTGCAATTTGTTAATGCCTCCCCCCGGAGCCGCTTCACTTCAAATGATTGGTTGTGTGATTCTGGATGTACTTATCATGTGAGCCCTTTTTAAGGAAGTGTTTTCCGAGTTAAAACCCGTTACTAAGACTTTGTTCTGGGAGACAAGAAGTGTGAAATTTTGGGTACCCAACCTTTGTTCGTTTGAAAATGGTTATGTGCTCAAAAAAGGGGATGTCGAACCCCCGGTCTAGATAATTTGATGTTTTGTCCCTTTTTCTTGAAAATGAGGGAAATGGGAGGGAAGTGGGGGGAAGCCCATAAAAAATTTAAAGGTTTCCCATGTTCTTTTCAAAGCTCAAAAATGCGTTTTTTGGGGTTGAAAGCCGTCCCTTCGCATGTGACAAGGCTTATGCTAATGTAGAAAAAACCGAGTAACCATTTTGGGCATAATGGCTAGGTCATATGAGTAAAAAGGGTTTTGGTATCCCGAAAAACACGCCATTTTTTTCCCCGAAATGATTTTAAAAGGTAAAATTTCCCTTTTTCCGTGATTTTTGGTGCCGGGGTAAACAACCCCAAAGTTTTTTTTTCCCAAGTCCCCCCCGTTCCCCGCTAATGTGAGTAAATGTATTCGAATATTTGCATAGGATGTTTGGGGCCCAAAATTTTCCTGTCTTCTCACGGGATTGCTCCTTGTCTCAGGATTGATGATTTCTCAAAAAAAAGTTTGGTTTTTTTTGTTTTGGCACAAGTCCGATGTTTTTGAAAAATTTAAAAAACTTGGAAAATCTTGATCAGACTAAAACCGGTGAAGATTAAGGCTATTAGAACCGAAAGGGCCCCGGAGTTTTGAAAATCGATGGATGATTTAGGGATAGCTTTGGAATTAAAAGACATAGAATCCGGTTTTTATACCCCACAAAGAAATGGGGTTGCCAAGAAAATTTAAACAGACTTTACTTGAAAAAGTGAGATGATGCTTTCAAGTCTCGGATTGTAAAAAAAGTTTTGGGGGGAGGTTTTTGTTAACTGGGCTACTTTTTTGGGAAATAGGTCTCCTTTTTCCGCCCTGGTTTCTTTGCCCCGGAAGTGTTCTATGGCAAACCTTTTGTTTTTTCTCACCAAAGGGTTTTTGGGCCGTACCGCTTTTGTGCATAAAAACCCGGAAAAATTTGGTTTAGATCTGGGAAAGGTGTTTTTCTAGGTTATCCCAAGGTGTCAAAGGGATAAAAACCCGGGGTTAAGGGTTTTAACCCGGGGGTTCAAGGTCATAATAATTTGGGATGTGGTTTCAAAAGATGAATTCCCCCCAAGGCCAAATTTTGAGCCCAGACCCCATGATGTGGAAAATTTTAACCTTTTATGAGGGGGAGCCCCGGGATACACTCACCGGAGTGGAGCATCCTAGTGGTGCTCCAAGTGAGGTGGGGCGCCCATTTTGGGGAAAACTTATCCAAACCTATACCCTAAGAGACACTTGATGAAGGGAAAAACCAAATTTGCCCCAAATAACCCCGCCCAAAATGTTGATGACAATGTGCCTAATTTGCATAATAGTCCCGTTAGGGAAAATCTCCTCCCGTTTCCCCCCTCGTAATGTGATAAATAAATTTTTAAAAGGGATTCAAAATGCTATTGGAAAACTAACTTCAGGGTTATATTTTATCTAAAAGATAGAACTAGAAGGGTAAATGTTGGTAAACCCTCTAGATAAAGAAAAGGGTTTTTTTGGGTTTTGTTGCTCCCCCTTTAAATTTTGGGTTTTCAATGTTTATAACGATGGTGATGAGCCTCAAACCTATAAAGGCTACTAAGTCTAAATTTCGGGGGCCGTGGCATAATGCCATGATGGAGGAGATGGGCCCCTAAAAAATTTAAATTTTACTTGGATTCTGTACCTTTTCCTCCCGGTGCATCCGTGGTTTATTGCAGGTGGCCTTTTAAACCGAAAAATGAGGTGGAGGGCCTTAGGTACAAGGCCAGAAGGGGGAAAAAGGTTTTTCCAACAAGAGGGGTGGATTACACGAAAATTTTTTTCCCCCATTGTTAAAATTTACAATTGTTAGAATTTAGGGGGTTTTTTGTGCCTTTTTTTTAATTTGGGGAAATTTAAACAAAGGATGTTAAAACCCTTACATGGTGATCTTGATAAGCCCATTTTTCATGAAATGTTCAGGGCTTTGTTGATCCCAAGCTTCCCAATCATGTGGTTTTTTGAAAAAAGGGCCCCTTTTTGGTTTAAAATTCCACCTTAGGGAAAAGGGGAAAATCAAATTTAATATATGTGCAAAAGTTTGGGTTTTTGCAAACCCTTATGCTTTTCCGTTGGGGAAGGGAACCCCGACAACCCTGCATGCCCCGGCCTTATATTCGATGATATGCTTATAAGGGGCCTTGGTTTAAAAACCCCGGGTGCAAACCCAGGGAGAATTTATTTTGAAGGGGTCTAGGGATGCTCAAAATCTTAGGGGTCAATATCTAGAGAAGAATAAACCACCCTCGGTTGCATCAAGAACCCATGTGTACAAACTCAAAAAAATTTAACATGTTTGATGCTAAACCCTTTTCGTGCCCCTTTTTGGGCCCTTTTTTGTTGAGTAAAGATTTTTGCCCCAAGTCTCAACCAAAAAGATGCTATGAAAAGAATTCCCTTTTGCTAATGCTATTGGGTCCGGTTTTGTACTTTATGGTTTAAAAACTGGCCCGATATCGCTTTCCGATTTTTTGCCCTTGGAGATATATGTCTAATCCGGGCCTGTTTATTGGGAAGCTCAAAAGGCTTCTTAGATACTTGAAGCAAAACCCCTTTAAATATGGTTTGGGCTATTCTAAATGTGATGATGGTGTTTTCTAAACCGGTTTTTGGGTTCCCAAATATGCTAATGACAGAAAGAGGAAGTCAACCACCCCCTATGTATTTTCAAAGGGGTAGGTCTTGCATAAAAAATCACAACCCAAAATATTGTGGCACCCTCCCCCCACCCAGTCCGAGTATATTGCTAAAACCGAGGCAAGAAAGAGGTCGATGGTTAAAAGGGGGTACTTTCGAACTCCCAAATTTGTGAAATCCTCTCCCGGGTTCTCTTTGATTCTCAATTTGCTTTTTCAATTTTTAAAAACCCCGCCCTGATAGAACAAAACAAAAGATGTAAGGTTTCATTACATTAAAAGGGGTGTTGTGAAAAGGGGGGTTTCTTCAAAAGGTGCATAACCCATAAAAACACAAAGACATGGGGAAATAAACCCTTACCTTTGGAAAAATTCTTTTCCCCATTAAGTACTTGCATTTTGATCTAAAAATAGCCCTATGTCCCGGGGAAAAACCCCCATACCTTTTTCAGTGGGTAAGGGTGGTAGGTGGCGGGGGTACGAAGCCCCTTGCTAATGGGTGCCTTTCCCCCGGGGTCTAAAGGGAACCCCGGGGAGTTTCCCCCGATGCTTTTGGGGCTTTGTCCTTTGGGCCGAGGATCCCCAGAAAAATTTTATGATTTTGTTCCCGCCCCCAAAACTTTTGATTGGTTTTCCCCAAAAAAAAAAGTCCAAGGTGGAGTATGTCAGATTTTGGGTGGACTTTTTTCCGGGGGGATTATTTGTTAAGCCCGGGTTATTAATCAAGAGCCCAATTTCTTACCTCCTCACTCCGCATGTTGCCACGTGCCCCTCTCTCGATGCCGCTTCCCCACCGTTGGATGTAGGGTTTATGTTTTATGTCGGGTTTTGGTCTTGTAATCTTAGTTGTATTACTTGTGTAAATCAGCCGCGTATGTGAGAGTTTGGTTGAGCTCTCTTGTACAAAAACAAAGAGGTCTCGGTAATTAGTGAATCTAGACTAATCTGATCCCTACAACGACGAAGAATGAACGTAATATAGTTGGACATTCTTGTTATATGCGTGCCTCGTGATATATCAAATCTCCATTAAAATATTTGGAATTTTTTGTTTTAAAGATTTCAATTCTCTATACATACAGATGTATGATTCACTCTCTCTCTCTACATAGTTTTTCTTCATGGATTCTTCCAAAGATAGTCGACATTTTTCCATGATTGGTGGCGATGGAGTTCATAGCTATGTCAAAAACTCATCCTACCAGGTATACATCTATTACTATTATAATTAAACTATTGCATTCATATTCTATAATTTTACATGATTGCTCATACACAAATTAAAGAGAGGAGTATTGGAAACTGCAAATGCAATCATCGAAGAAGAAATAGCCACAAAATTAGAGATTTCAACTAAAAGGTTCTGCATTGCCGACTTCGGGTGCTCAACCGGAAGCAACTCTTTTCCGGTCATGCACACAATCATCGAAGCCGTCAAACAGAAATACGAATCCTCATACCTCAAAACCCCAGAGTTCTACGTCTACTTCAATGACATCGTCTCCAACGATTTCAACACCCTCTTCAGTTCCCTCCCGCCCAATAGGAGTTACGAGGTTTTAGCAGTGCCCGGAGACTTCCACCGCCGCCTTCTCCCGCCGTTGTCCATCCACTTTGCGTACTCTGCTTGGTCTCTCCACTGGCTGTCGGAGGTGCCCAAGGCGGCAGAGGGCCTCAAATCTTTGATTTGGAGTGGAGGAGAGAATGAGGAGGTTTATGCAGCTTATTTGGGGCAATTTGAGAGGGATCTGGAATCATTCTTGAAGTGTAGGGCTGTAGAAATGGTGAAAGGTGGGATTATGGCTCTTCTAAATCCTGCACTATCTACCTATTGGCAGTGGCGGACGCAGAAAATTTTGTTAGTAGGGGCTGAATTGTATGTGTAGAGATAAAGAGTTGAGATAAAAAAGAATTTAATACATAATCGGATAACCAAATATAGAGGTCATTTTTCAATCGTTTTAGTTTATAATCATAGATGATCGTGTATAAATTTTGAACCTCCGTGTTATCTTAAAAATAACATCCGTGACAAATACCAGTATAAGATATGCATTAATATTTATGAATAAAACTAGTCTAATGCATAATCAAAACGGTACCGTATATTATCTATAAAATAATATAGTAAATTACAAATGTATTGCATAGCATGTCTTTTGTCATATTTCCAATATAATAGTCACTTATTAATTAAATATGACAAATTAAAAAAAAAATTAATTTTGCATAAAATTGGAAAAAGAAGAATAAAAGTGAACAATTGAAATTATAGATTAAACTCAGTAAACAGTTATTAAATTTGCATCGATGATAGTGGAAGAAAATGAATTATGATTAAAAAGAAATTTTTAGTCAAGAAGGAAATATTATTTAATTTAAAATTAATTAACCTTTTTTTAAAACTAAGTAATCAAGAAAATGAATTATGTTTAAAAAGAAACTTTCACACAAAATACACATATTTTAAGGCAATAAAATAAGCCCTCCGCATCATTTAAAAGAGATGACAGCTCATCACTTGTTTCAATACAATAATATTAAATTTATTAAAATTGAGTCTTCTTCTTCACGCTACACAACCGCATTACTTATTTTCTCTGCAACTTTTTATTTCAGATTCAGTTCAGCCCATCCTACTATTTAATTTTTATAGATTTAGACCTCAGCAACATTGATTTGGCAGGGGCTTATGATAGCTTTCAAAAAATTTGAAAATTTTAGAAGTAAAAAAAATACATAAAAAAAACTTCTTGGGGAGGGCTTAAGCCCCTCACCCCCTCTTACTGTGTCCTCCACTGCCTATTGGGACCCACAAAACGAGTATACCGTTGGGACGCTGGCCGACCTTCTCAGATCTTCCCTCCTCGACATGGCCAAAAAGGTCTAATCTATGTTTTTCACCTTTTATTTGAAAAATATTACTCTATCCGTCCCATAAAATTTGTTACTTATTTTTATTTTCGTCGATCCTTAAAAATATGTCACCTTTCACTTTTAACATTTTTGGTAGTAGATCTCACGTTTCACTAAATAATTCACATATATAAAAGTATGACCCACATGCACTAACTTTTTTAACTCACTTTCTAGTATAGTATATTTCTTAAAAACACATGCCAAAGTCAAATGATGACAAATTATTTAGGATATCAGGAAGTACTACTATTTAAACCCATAAATTGTCCCGTGACTTTAAGAATTAGCTAGCTAGAAAAATCATGAAGCTAGTTTGGATTCGTTCTTAATTATTTTATGGTAAAAAAATTTGGCGTCTAGTGTGGCAGTCGAAAATTCATAATGAAACTGCCAATGAGTAAATCAATATTTTCTACTATTATTAAAGAAAACAACATTGTTTAGTTAAAAAATAGGAGCAAAACAATATTTTCTACTAGAATTTCTAAAGAAAACAACATTGTTTAATTGAAAAATATGAATAATATACTACAAGTAAGCAATCAATGATTTTCATCATGGGATACTTGTGAACTAATATCTAAATATCATGGTTTTTCTAATTTATTTTCAAAGTTGCGGGTCGAACAGCCAAACTTCATATTTTTCCTAGAAACTAATCCTTTTGTTTATTTGTAAATCATTTTATCAGGGTAGATTGTGTAAGGAGAAGTGTCACGACCGCCCTTTCTAGGGTTAATAAATGTGGAAGGTCACGACCAATGGGACTTTAAGAAAGGAGAATTTTCTAGGGTTTCGATAAAGAGTTTGACAAAGATAATTAATATTCAAATGTTGAGGAAAAAATCAGAGTAAATGCTTAAGTTTAAAATCCAAGGTCAACAATTATCATCATTTATAATTCAAGAGAAAAAGGGGTTCACAATATAATTGCGAAAATTAGTATTATCTCAGCAGAAGCATCCAAGAGTAAGAGTGACGCCATATATGAAGACACGATGCCACTCGGAGTTCAAAATAAATCCAACAATGATTAAGGTTCGACTCAACACCACCCCAAGCTCGTTGCCGCTCAACCTGCACATAAGGAAAACATATGCAGGGCTGAGTACTATAAGATATCCAGTGGACTCATGCCGAAAACAGTTTATAAAAATAAATTATATTTATCATGTCATTTTTAGGTAACCACCGGGGTTTTGACTTTTGAAAAGCCCGAGGCACCAAAATATTCCATTGTTCAAAATCGCGACTGCGTAGTCATTTTCCCATAGGCGTTTACCATATCTGCTCATACATGACTTGGAATGTGGCCACAAACCAAGTCACTAGACCGGCTAACCCGTACGCTGACACACGGTTTACCATAGGTGTACACTAATCCAAGTAGGGTTTGCGGCCCTACAAGGACCCGAATTCGATTTAAATAATAAATGGCAAAGCCATTTCAGATAGGCACGTTAAAACAAAATACAGCATGATAAACAGTTTCACATTTCATTCTCATCGATAAAATAGTTAGGGCATTGTCCTTATTTAAAAAGAGAGTCCACCTCAACTGCTTAATCCGAAATTATTTTCTTTCCTTGATATCACGTCTCGCTTGCAAGGAAATACCTTTAGCATTTAAATAACACATAAATCAACACAACGAATCGAGTAAATAATTAAGATGCATGAATCCTTTGGCTTCGATTATTTTTGTTGATAGGATTACAAATTTTCCCAATTAAAACTCCACTCTATTCCTCAAAATATCTCAATCAATCAGAGAAGTAAACATCAAATTAGCCCAACAAAAGAAACAAACACATCCAGGCCTAAGGCTTTAAATAGGTTCGGCCACTTCCAATAATTTTAAAGAATTAGCCCAATACTTAATTTAACAAACCACATCCCTTTACAATATAAAAGTAAAATGAATTTAATAAAGAATAAAAAGTACACCCCCATTCCCAACATACACGTAAACTCCCATCACAGTTTATAACAAACTCCCAAATTTAAGAATACACAACTGAGAAACAGCCGCCGTCGTCGAACAAGATCTCGCCGGGCATTCGCCTGATCCAAGACGTTCGGCGCTGCAGCGGTCGCTACATCGCCGCTCCGGCAGACCTGATTCACACCGAACACCCCGCAAGATAAGTTCTAAATTTTCGATTAAAAGTTTGATCTTTTACTTGGTTTGCTTCGATTACGCGATATATCGATTTGATTTCAGATTGTATTAACCGGTAGTGTAGGATATGTATGAATGCAGCAGTAAAAAGTCAGATTTGGGTGAGGGAGGTGTATACCGTCTGTACATGATGCAGATTAGTGAATGAAAGAGTTGTTGTTCCTGTTCTTTTCTCCCCTTCAAGTTTCTGTCGTGTGAAGTCATTTTCATGAGTTGGTTTGGAATAACAGGGATTTTGCAAAAATGAAACGTGATCAAGGATATACCGGAATTTAGAGTGGGAAGGAGATGAAGGCGTCGGATAGTTCGTCTTCTTCGCTGCTCTCTTTCTCTCTGTCGTATTTCTCACAGTTGGAGTATTTGAGATTGTGAAAGAATTTTGTTACGTGAGTGAGAGCGCCGGTGGGAGATTAGGGTATGAAGACTAGGTTTTATAAGAGAAATTTGTGGCAATTGATTCTCAAATAATTGGAATTAAAGGCTGATTGGTGGTTTAATTTAGGAAAAGGATTTGCATATCAGGGGAGGGGAGGAAGAAGAAGACGCGTTAAGATGGAGGAGGAGAAATCTTTGCCAATTTTTATTTATTTAATTATTTTCTTCTTTCCACAATTATAATCAAGGAAAGTCTTCGGGATCAAGACAAAGATCTTATAATTTAATCAAATTAATTTAGGGCTCAAACCCTTGTATTTTATTTAAATTATGTTGCTCACAAATTATGTTTCACAAGATTAGACTATTATTATTTATTTATTTTTATCATCAGATCCAACACGGAATTGAGTTCAATAAATATTCTTCACCGCAAGGAATTAAATATATATATATATATATATACATTTAATTCCGTCAACGTACATTCAAACCCTAAATCAAATTAGGTCACAAGAATATCAAATAATTATTTCACTCGTCATTTATTCCACGGACTTCAAGGCGTTAAAAGCATTAACTGCAAAAATTTTACGGTTCGAAAATTAGGGTTCGAAAATTGGGGCGTTACAAGAAGTGTGAGACTTTTAACTTTCCATGCTATACTCCTACTCCAGAGAAGTTGAGAGCCATATTGCAAAAGAGCAATAATTTCAACATAGAAAAATAGAGATTTTGAAGACGAGGACATTGTTCACTGTTGATGGCCACGTGGCATTTTTTAGGGCAGTTAAACAAAATATGCTTACACATGAGTTTGGAGACGAAATCATCGATGAAACATTCGACATTTTGAAGGAGAAACTACAAATTTCACCGGCTTACGCCAATCTTTCTAACGATAGAACTGTTGTGGTTGTTGTTATTCTCAAGCGTTGTTGTTATTCTCAACGATGTTTAGAATGTGGTCACCGTTGTTGTTTTGTTGGTCTCAGATCACAATCAAATAAAGTGTTCTACTCCCTCCGTCCACAAAATATAGAGCACAATTACCATTTTTGGCAGTTCACAAAAATAGAGATATTTATTTATGGAAAGTTTTTCAACAAATAATAATCCTACACGTCATTCAACTAACACTACTTATCACTTACTTTTTCTCCTTCTCTCTTACTCTTTTCCTTACTCTCTTACTTTACACCAATTCTACATTAAAACTCGTGTCATACACAAATTGCTCTATTTTTTTTGGGCGGAGGGAGTATTAAGTAAGATATTTTTCTTTTCTCTTTTTTTCTTTTTAGGATCAAACATAGGATTTATTAATATGGAAGCCAAATAGCCAATAACAGTTCAAGGATACTTAAATACTCAGTTACGACAACCTTTCAAGGTCGTATGAGCTTGTAAGAGTTGTACAATCTAATGCCTAACTAATTGACATCTTAACAGTAGACTTAAATCTGATTGGCAAGTATAAAGAAAACTTAAATCTAGTTTTAGGATAACTAGGTGGAAAAAGGCTAAAAGCTGACTTTTTTTAAGTTAAATGAATTTAAATTTAAATATTGCAGCCACGTAGGCTTGAAACTGAGACTTTTGGTCTCAAGCATTAACCTCTCTACCGCTTGACCAAATCACACACAAAATTTTTTTTACTTAAGTCTATGTCTTGTTGCCCAACCCTATTATCTAATTAACCTAATGAATATTTTTAGATTCATTAAGAAAAATAGATAAAGTAGAAAAGATATTATTATAATATGGTCTATAGGAATGTGATCAAATGAAAACTCTAAATATTGTATAAACTCAAAACTATGATCTGGATCATTGAAAGATGTTAACAGATCACAAAAAAGCATCAACAGGATAATGTCAACAGAATTTCAATAGTAGTTAATGATTGATGTTGTGTTGATATTGTGTTGATTTGACATTAAAATCTTGAAATTTTACACTGTGTTGATTGATGTTGGTATTGAAACTGTGTTGAAGTTGTGTTGAGGAGTTTTGAGTATATAGAATATATAAGTGCATTTTATCACCTATATATGCATATATGATTCACTCACCTCTCTACATACATAGTTTCGTGATGGATTCCAAAGATAATGCATATTTTTCCATGAATGGTGGCGATGGATATCACAGCTATGTCAAAAACTCATCATACCAGGTATACATCTATTACTATCATAATTTAACTATCGCATTCATATTTTGAAATGATCGATAATGCTTCATGTTTGCTAATCAATTATGAAATTAACGTTAGCAAAACATTTTATGTTTTAAAGAGAGGAGTAATGGAAACTTCAAACGCAATCATCGAAGAAGAAATAGCCACAAAATTATATATTTCAACTAATACCTTCTGCATTGCCGACTTCGGGTGCTCAACCGGAAGCAACTCTTTTCCAGTCATGCACACGATCATCGAAGCCGTCAAACAGAAA
>NC_062967.1:37153232-37182856 GCF_023119035.1 Salvia hispanica
TATTTGTTCGTGAAAAATATACTTCCTCCGTTCCATTTAAAGTGGAGCGTTTAATATTCAGCATGAAACTTTATAGTACAACATTGTTTAGTGTGTCAAAAGAAAAAAAAATAAGGTAGAAGAAGTAATGAAATTGATATAGTGATATTGACTTTGGCTATAGTAAATAGTGTTAAGGTTGACTTTCTGGTCAATCACATAAATCGAAGAATTTATCAATAGTTATGGATTAATTTTGACTTTTGTGAGACATTAACTATAAACTTAAGAAGTTATCATTTTATATTTCAATTTCAAAAATTATAGATTGATTATAAATCACTAAATGACAATTAGTCATTCCATTTATAGAAATGTGTCACTTTAAATATGATATACCAAAAATATAAATATATCACTTTAAATGTGATATGTCAAAAAGAAAAATGTGACACTTAAAACGGGAAATGGAGAGAGTACCTGCAAAGCCATGTTGACGAGAGAAGATCTCAGAGGCTCCACGAGGGAGACCATCGTGTATTCCTTTTCCGGGTCCCACGCAGCCGGAGCTCCGGGGAGTAGAAGGGCCATTAGCCCTCCTTCCACCATTTCCACCGCCCTTGATGTCAAGAACGACTCAACATCTTTACCAAATTGATCCAAATAAGCATCACAAACCTCCTTCCTCTCTCTTGTATACACAATCTCCCCACCATTCCAAGCCGGAGACCCGCTGTCCGCCACCGCCTTTGGCGCCTCCGTCAGCCAGTGGAGCGACCAAGAGGAGTACGCAAAGTGGAGGGACGAAGGCGGGAGAAGGCGGCCGTGGAAGTCTCCGGGCACTGCGGCTACCGCATACCTCCTGAAGGGAGGGAGAGAACTGAAGAGGGTGTTGAAATCGTTGGATACGACGTCGTTGAAGTACACGTAGGATTCTGGGGTTTTGAGGTCTGAGCATTCATATTTCCGTTTGACGGCTTCGATGATCGCGTGCATGGCCGGAAAAGAGTTGTTTCCGGTTGAGCACCCGAAATCGGCAATGCAGAACAAGCCATGATTATGCTTGCTTGAAATCTCTAATTTTGTCTCGATTTCTTCTTCAATGATTGCCTTTGCAAATTCTAACACTCGACGCTATAAAAAACATGTGGGAAATAATTAAACGCAGAACCAAAAATAAAAATTTTATCAAACGAAAACTTTTAGTTCTGTGAGGGCAACAATTCCCACAAGTTCATACTAATGTGGAGTTCGGGTGTGCACCACCGGTACCCAACAAGTTCATAAAAGGAAATTCATATTTAAAGATGAATGAAAACTTTTAGATCGTTTAGTTCATATTAGAATCTGAATTTCCTATAATGAACTAAAACTGAAGTACAAATGACCTTATCCTTAGATGTTCTATTATAATGACCTATTCTTTTAGTTGAGCGTTATACATTTAAAAAATATTTTGCCTTTAACGCGATCCTATATAGTTATATACTCTAGATGAGTATTAAAATACATGGAGATGATCGAATTAAGAATGCATCTAAATCTAAAAATGCAGTCCAAATCTTGGCCATATGATTAGATGATCTAATGGTTAATAATCAACCAAAAACACATAAGGTCATTATTAATCTGTTTTAGATCATTTTATAAAATTTGGGTTTGATGTCATTTTAGATTATTTTAGGTCATCCTCTATTAAAATGACCTATAAATAACTAACAATGACCTAAATATGATTTTCTGCGTTTTTATATTTAGATCTAGTTTTGTATGGATATAACCCTTAATTAAAATGCATGTAGATATATACCTGGTAGGAGGAGTTTTTGACATAACTGAGAGGTCCATAGCCACCATTCATGCCAAAATGGGGCTTCAAGCGTCCATTATCTAAGGAATCCATTTTAATTTGACGACACTATATGCATTTTGCAACTTATATAATTGAAGTATTTATAGTCGAAGGAATATATTATCTAAGCAGCAACATTATCATTGAATTCATAATCTAAATTATCCACAGTTCTGTTTATTAGCCCACTTACAGAAAGCACGTGGCAGTTTCTAAATCGCAACTTCCTAATATTTATAAGTTCAAATTGCCGAAAAACTAAAGAATTTTGTTAATATCACAATTTTTAAGAATCGACAGTTGTATCATAGTTTTAATATATTTTTTTTTGGGTTTGACCACAGGTGCACCGAATCCGCTCGACCGGACTTGCGTATCCCAATAATGTGGATTTGGAGGAATTTTGTAATGTATTTTGCTTTTTTGAAATCCTATGCAATTTCTCTTAATATCCAAACTAAAAAATAATTAAGAAAAATATTAAAACTATAATATAATTAGCTATATTTGAACAAATTCCGTGGTTTTTCCGTCGATTCACCCTATTTATATTTATATCAGTATCTAGATTTCATTGTCGATCTAAAACAGAATACTCCATCCATTTGTATATGTAAGTGTGCAATATCAAATATTTAGGGTATGTGTAATTGTGACATATATTATTGTCATTATCGGTATTCATTTGGAATTTAGCAATTAGTTGCATGTATATAATTGTTATCTACAATATAATTAACAAGGTTATAACGATAATTGTGACATATATTATTGTGACATATATTATTATCATATATTCTTGTTATGTTTAATTTGATGGCTGTCACATACGCGTACGGTTATGTATCACTTATTTTGTTATGGTTTTAAAATTTTCAGCCACACAATCCACATAAGGTAAATGCATATTTAGAATTTCTAGCAAATTATAATCAAGTAAGCTTGTTTCAATACGTCTCTGCATGTGCGTGCAATATAGAGATAACGAAAAATAGTACTACTCCCTTCGTCCGGCTAAGATGATACTTTCTCCATTTCATATTAAAAGAGACATTTCTTTTCAGCACCAAGTTTAAGAATAATGTGTTAAATGTATGTCGAATAAAGTAAGAGAGAAATATTTTTTGCCAAAAAGAGAAATGACTCAATTAACTTGGAACTTGCTGAAAAGGAAAAATGACTCTATTAACATGGAACGGAGGGAGTATATTTCTTAGTTGATACGAAATTTTAGGAGTTGTTGGTTAACGTGGTTAATTAGAAAGAGAAAGAGTAGGTATAAGTATTTAATAGAGGGAGAAAGATAGTTGAATATTTAATTAGATAGAGAAAAAAAATGGTTGGATGCATTGATTGGAGAAAAAAAGTTACTCATGAAAATAGAAATATATCGTCTTGATGGAACACAGTAAAAAGGAAAGTGTGATATCTTAATCAGGGGCGGAGCCACGGTGGGCCCTTGGGCCCCTTAGCCATTTTTCTAATTTCTATATATTCATGTGTATGCAATGTTTAACATGTCAACAATTTAGCGCAGTTGGTCTCAGTGTCGGTCTATATATTCATGTGTATTTAATAATTTGCTCTTAATCTTTTTGAATTATTTAGCTTTATATATTAGTAAGCCATTTTCCTAATTACTATATATTCTATGCTTGTTGTTCATTTACTTTTTTTTTCTTATTGATTTAGTCATTTTTTTTATGTTCTCATATCCATTTATATATTAGATTTTCTTACATTAGAAACTATTATTAATTTTTTTTCGCTTGTAATTTTATATGAATCCTTTTATATTGTAATCGAAAAAAATAGTCTTTATAATTTAAGAGTACAAACTGATTATTTGACTCTATAAATATTTTAAATATTACATGATACTATTAATAAAATCAATATTAGTTATTTCTTTTATTATAAAAAATTTGGAATAATAATTCTCTGATCTAATAAATATGTAAATATATTATTATTAGTAAAATTGGTGTTATAGTATATTCTAACAAATTCATCATCTATTTTTCACGTGTGGCTTTTTATATTGCATATGTTCGAGCTGTTTCCGTGTCTCATTAGCACTGAACACAAATTTCAATGGTCGTTTGGGTCCCCCACCGTAAAATTTCTGGCTCCGCCACTGATCTTAATTCGAACAATCGGACTAAGGGAGTACTATATTTGACACTCGGAGGTATTGCGGGGAGAGCAACGTAGGGTTTCGAAAACAAAGGAAGGAGAGAGAAAGAGAAAGATGGGTAAGTGATATGAAAATGGTTCCAATAGTTATCTAAATCTTATTATGGTGCTAAGCTAATGAAGATTGCAGATATACTAATATCTTTCCTCTTTTGCGATACGAAAAAGAATCAATGGAGAAAATCTGAAAATAACTTTATAATTATGCTTGATTCGTTACATTAATTAAATGACGGAAATTAATTAAGGAACTGGCTCGAGACTCAAACATAGTCATCCAAGCATTTAAGGATTGGGCTCGGACGATGATGAGCTAGTGGTGGCTCGTATTGGCGGATACAATAAGAGCAAATGAGAAGGAGAGCCATTTCAAGTAAAAAAAAAAATAAAACATTTAATATTTGCATTATATTGTCAAACTTTTTATATTCAGTGTATCATTGTGCAAACTTAAATCTTATGATCGAAATTTGATATAAAAATATTATTATCTTGAAATTCGAAATTGAGAATATATAGGTGTCATGGTCGGGTGGCGGTTCCGAATCAATCTTGGTAATTACGTGCCATTCAATTATGATACGTATTGATGTTTGAAATTAAAAAGTGAAATTACTAAAATAAGAATGAATAATATCTATGAAACAAAATTTCATAAAGAATAATTATTATGTAGATTTATAGGACTTTTGACATAGCTGAGATGTCCATTAATGATTCGATCTAACATTTGGACTTGTTTGGTTTGTGGGTTTATATGTAGTACATACGAGCTATGGGATGATATATTTAATACAAATCCTAATTATGACATAATAATTATGTAGTTTTGGTCTATATATAGTTTTCTTTTGGTCTATATATTAAGGGGGCGTTTTGGTCTATATATAGTTTTCTTTTTGGTAAAATGGAATCCAAACATCCCATTAGTTTTGTCCTCCTTTTTTTACTAATAGCCCAAACAGCCCAAAATGTGAAATGATATCTCCCACTCCCTTCGTTCCTAATAATTTATAACCCGACACGGATTTTAAGAAATGTAATAGAAAATTAGTTGAAAAAGTTAATAATTTGTGGGATCTACTTTTATATATTAGTCTTATAATAAAATGTGAGTGAAAATGAGTTAGTAGAATATGTGGTCTACTACCAATGATATAAGTGAGATGTGACAAATTTTAGGGACGAATAAAAATATAAATAAGTGACTAATTTTCAGGGACATGTGGAGTATTGTCTAAATCCCTTAACTGACTTCCAACTTTTTTATGGTGTATCATGACAAACAATCTAAACACGCCCTTAAGTAATTTTCTCTTTTTAATTTAAAATATTCAACTTACTTTGCATTCAATACTTACATTCAAATCTTCTATATACAACCAACAAGTCTTAAAATCTCATGTGTTATATTAGTTGAAACAGAGTGAGTATTTCATGGCTTCTTTGACAATATTCTTATGAAAAAGTGTCTAAAACTAGAAAATCTTAAACATTAATTCTACTGTTAATTGGTATAGATTAAGAAGTTTGATTGAATTCTATCACAAATTTCTAAAATTTATTGATTGTCCCATTTAAATAAATTTGTGTTATGAACTTTAGTTTTTTAAGCTGAAAATTACGCCGTTTATTTAGTCATCTAAGTTCTTGCATAATATATACTCCATCCGTCCCATAATAGAGATGTCACACTTAGAAGATAACACTAAATTTTAGGAGATGTTATTTTGTGTGTTAAGTGGTGAGAATAAATATAATTTTATAATTGATGTGAGATGGAACATTTTCCAAAAGAGGAAATGTGACATCTTTATTGGGACAAACTAAAAGGGGTAGTGTGAAATCTATTATGGGACGGGGGGAGTATTTATGTTACTACATATTGACAATACCAAAATTTTAAACATGTGAAATAATTTAATATCAAATTTTCCTAAAAAAAATTTATTACCGTAAATTTGAGAAATTTTTTAAATTTCGTGATTGATTCGTTCACATTTTGAAAAGTAAAAGGATAAACCATTTTTACCAAATTTCATGTTTTATAGGCAATCAACCCTTAATTATACTGCTATATATTCCTTTAAATTTTCTACCGGACTCTTCAATTAATATTGAATGATAAATCACGAAGTTTCAAAAAATTCTTATACAAATTGACCATTTTTTTTGTTATTTAATTTCTTAGGCTCAATCAACATCGTTTAATTATTCACGCCATCATATTAATACATATTTATATCAATATTCATCGATTATCTCCAAAAATTTGCTTGTGTGTATCAATTTAGCTTTGTATTTGTTTGTAAGAAAAAAATTTTGTGGGACAATAGAGAAATTCTAAAGCTTCGTGTTTTTTTATTCGAATTTTGAAAGTGTAGGAAAATCCAGAATATGATAAAACATTGCGATTTTACTAGCAATTAACTCTATAAAAATTCATATATGGCACTGACGGATTCAGTGTAGGACAAGGGGTACCACTGTACCCCCAAATTTTTTGTCTTTATTATATATTGCTTAGTCAATAACAATTAGCATAGTCTAGCTCAGTGGTAGGAACGTACCTAGTGTTGTTAAGGATCCCTGTTTGATTCCCAGCGGTGGCGCATTCTACTCTCAAGTTTGCTCCTTTTTTATTTATGCTTTGCTATTTGTAAATATAGTTATTTTGCTCCATTGGTTTTTTTTCCATTCTATTTCATTCCATTTATTATTATTTTTTCTTTCTATTTTATTCCATTTATTATTATTTTTTCTTTCTATTTCATAGCTATTATGTCTATCAATTTTGTACTCCCTCCGACCCATTAAAGATGACTTTCCTTTTTAGTTTGTCTCAACCAAGATGATCCATTATTACAAATAGAACACTCTTGTCTTCACTTTATTCTCTCTTTTACTTTACTATCTCCACTTCACACAAAAAATAAATTTGCATAAATTCTCATGTCACTCAAGGAATGAGTCATCTTCCTTGAAACGGATGGAATAGTTACTATATTTTTATGTATTTATATATATATTTTATTCATAATTAATAAAAATATTGATATAAGATATTCACAACTAATAAAACGAAAGAAAAATGATCGATCGAATTTTAATACTCTAAATCAATATAAAGGTCGTACCCCCGAATTAAAAATCCTGAATCCGCCACTGATATATGGCCTCTAAACCTCCTCCTAAATCCATCGTTGTTTGCACACAATATAACACACACGCACACAAGGTATATATACCTGGTAGGAGGAGTTTTGGAGGTAGCTAAGAGGGCCATCACCACCATTCATGGCAAAATGGGGTTGTTCATCTTCATTTTTCATGGCAACGTCGCACTATATGTGATATAGCTATATTAGTTTGAATCTAATATGCTAGTATTGCATTGCAAATTATAAGTGAATCGATACATTCATTTAAGCTTGAAAATTTTTTCGCTACCTACTTTAGTGTAACGTAGATTCTTATTTTTTCACATGGTTGAATTGTTTTAGCTCAAAAGTATTTAAATATAGTGGGTCAAATTAATGGTCTAAACGATTAATGATATTTAAATGGGACATTGGTCCCTAAAATCATAAATTTTACCTGAAGTTTTGTATTTTTACTAACTTTGAAATTAGTCTATAATATCAAAAAAAATTCTATTTGTTTGGAATTTCTCAAACTGAATCAAATAAGATATTTTCATCAAATTTTTTTTACGTGGGCAATCGTGATACGTTTTATGATATTTTAAACTAATTTTTAAGTTCATAAGAAATAGGATAAAAAGTCACGTTGAAAACCACATTGATTTAATTGTGTCAAGTATAATAAAAAGCCTTATAAATTAGTCAAATATAGTGACCGACATGTTGTGGAAAATGTCAAACCATGATACGAGCATATCTTCAGAAATATTCCCGATATCCTATTAATTATTTAGTATTGAATTATCATATATTTTCCATAGTTTATTGATTCACCATATCTTTTGCTTAGGAGATTATTATATTTGATTTACTATATTTTGGTAGGATATTATTGTATCCCCACATATAATTATAAATATGTCATTCAAAAAATATCAATTCATTTTATCTTTTATCTTTTCTCTTTATTTTTCCGCAAAGTTTCTTCTACCGCCAAACCCTAGTTGGTGTATGATTTTGGTTGCTCGACGGAAATTCCTCTGCGAACGGACCTTCAATATCCGGCGAATTCTTGCCAATTATAATTGATATGGGCCTCTCCGTATCAAATTAAGTGCAAAGTTTATAATATTATTGATCAATTTTAAAGTTTACGAAAAGAGTAATGACAAACAACTAAATTTTGTACAACCAAAATAAGGTTATATTGATAATTTGATGCATTAATATATATTAAAATAGTAAATATAATAAGTGAACAAGTTAAAAAGATTTATTAGCCTTTAACCTCATTTTTCATTTTTATATTTGAATATCCTTTCTATTTTTTTTTAAATTTGTATTAAAATACGCACTAATTACATTTCTGGTTCTAAAAAAGTAAAAAAATTATACACAAATCATAAATATGTGACCACAATATTATGCACTTTCCATGTACTATATATGCATCCATATATTTTAATTAAATGCATAAATAAACTTATTTTTTTTAAATAAACTAGTTTTTTGTTGTATAAAATTTGGTCACATAGATTTATTGTTACGAAAATACTTAATTTTAAGGCAAATTAAGTTTACTATTTCAGGGTCCTAAACTATTTCAGGGTCCTAAGAGCACTCCCAATGGGGGTGGCGAAAATCCGGCGAAAAATCGCCGAACATCGCCGGATTATCGCCGGCCGTTGTGGTGAAATCGGCGATAATTCGGCGATAATCTTACCGTTATTTCGCCAAGCGGCGTTTTTTCGCCGGATTATCGCCGAGCGATCGCCGGCCACTGTGGGCGACGCTCGGCGATAAATCGGCGATATTTAAATTTTTTTTTTTTTTTTTCGGCCCAACGGCTATTTTTACATCCCACCCCTATAAATATTTCCTCCACTTCCTCCATTCATCACCCACAATCTTCATTCTCTCCATTTTCAATCTCTTCTCCTAATCTTCAATCTTCATCAATCTTCCAAAAATTATGAGCTTTTGGAAGAAAAATTCCCGCTCGGGTAAGGGTAAGGGTAAGGGGAAAGAGTCGAGTTCACAAATTCCCAACACGGATGAAGCAAACGAGCAGTGGATGCACTCGTTGTTGGCGATGGGTTCTCCTCCCGGCCAACTTCCATACGCGGGTCCGTCTCCTTTGCAGACTCCTCCGGCGCGGAGACTTTCTCCGTACTTCAACTCTGCCGGCAGAATGCCCTCTCCAGCCGACGATGTGTATCGGCCCCAGTTCGACACCCCCGGATCAACCCCAGGCGACCAAGAATCTCAGGCCGCGACACTGAGCGCGGAGGAATTCGAGGTGGAAGAAACGCCGACCGAGCCGCCTTCTAGGAGCGGGAGGGGGAAGGCGCCGGCGTCGTCGGCTGCGACCGATACGGGTTCCGATGAGGCCGAAGCGGGTAAGGACTACTTACACTCGCAAGAGTCCGGGCGATAGCCACCCGGGCTGGGCGGACACGTCACGAACGCGGAGCCGCAGCAACTACCCGCACCGAGATCATATTTCTGGGAGCGGGTTGCCGCGAAGTACAGAGCCACAAGAGCTGCCTCAATGAAGGACCATGGCAGCGAGGCGATCCGTCGGCATTGGGAGCGCCTCATGAGGGACTGCGGCCACTTCAACGGTATTTATTCTAACTTGTTGGCGAACATGCCCAGTGGCCAGAACGAGCATATGGTCCGAGATGAGGCCATACAGAGGTATTGTGGCCAGTACTTGTCGAAGGGGTTCAAGTATTGGAACATCTACGATAAGCTGAAGGATCTCCCCAAATTCCGGACGGGGATGCACGGCGCGCTGCACGGGAAATCGGTGCGCTCGCGACTTAGCGTTTCGGAGAGCGAGGGGAGCGCGACCCACATCGACTTGAGTGGGGATGGTCCGCACGAGCGCCCGGAGGGAGCGAAGAAGGCGAAGGGGAGGCGGAAGGGGAAGGGCACAACGTCGGAAGTCGAGTCGGAACCCCACATCGACTTAGAAAAAGCCACTTATTCGAGCAATGTCGCCAATCTGACGCAGATGTACACGCTGTACTTCACCGGCGGCGGCACCCCTGAAGAAAAGGCGGCCCTCTGGAAATGCATCCAAAGCCTGCAGATTACGATGGGCCTCGATCCCGACGCCCCTCCGGCCCCTCCGTCTTAGTTTTTTTTTTTTTAAAATCTTTGTTTATTTGCGTTTTTTATTTGTAGTTTTTTTTTTCTCGTTGTATTATATTTTCCAATGATTAATACAACGATGAATTGTTCATTATTAGTCTATTTATTAAATACATTTGTAGGGAAAATTAAATAATATAAAAAATAATGATGTAAAAATGAAATGTTGAGTTAAGGAGAAATAAGGGAGAAATAAGGGAGAAACCAATGTAGCAGTTGGCTAAAAACTGGGGATAAAATGTGATGCTGATGTGGCGCTGATGTGGCAGGAATTAGGGAGAAATAAGGGAGTGCCGTTGGGAGTGCTCTAACTATCCTATAATTTGCACGTTTGTTTGTCAGAGATATACTGTATATAAAAGAGACTGATACAACATTGCACGTTATAATTTGCACGTTTGTTTGTCAGAGATCTAAAAGAGACTGATACAGCATTGCACGTTTTATGAAACTACAGTGGATTACAATTTTGGATATCTATCTTCCTATGCACCTTCAAATATAAAAAAAAAAGAGCATTAATAGAGAACATCTAAAATTATTACTAGTACTTTTTATTTAGTTTATTTAGATCGATTAATTCATTTTGAATCCTAATTTCTTTTAATGACTAAAAACAAATTAGTACTCCCTCAGTTTCGCGGTAGTTGAGTCATTTAATTTTCTGCACTCGTTTTAGAAAAAAGTGATACTCCCTCTGTCTCTATATTAATTCGTCACCATTTGACTGGACACAAGTTTTAAGAAATGCAATAGAAAATGATTTAAAAAAGTTAGTGGCATGTGGGTCCCACTTTTACATATTGATTTTATAATAAAATGTGAGTGAAAATGAGTTGGTGGAATGTGGGGTCCACTACAGAAAATGATAAAAGTGAAATGTGACAAATTTTTAGGGACGAACCAAAATGGAAATAAGTGACAAATTTTCAGGGACGAAGATAGTAATAAATAGTTAGAGGAGAGAAAAAAAGTAAACTAAGTGAGAGAATAATATAGACAAAACTTTTGTCTACCTTTCACTTACTTTACTCTCTTGCATTTCAACTATTTATTATTATTTTTTTCAAAATAAGTACAGAAAATGAAATAACTCAACTAAATTACTACTTTATGTTCTTTAATTAATAACCTATGTCTTTTGGTCTTGCATTCTGCTTTTAAGGATGTTTTAAATATGACATGACCCATATGTAAGTGGCCTCAAAGTATTGCACGTATGATTATCAAAGGAATAAAAGAAGTATCGCACGATTTTTGAACAATATGTCAACGACGTACAATATACGGAAGATACAAATTAATTATAGGCCACATCATTTTCTGTGATAACGTAAGAGCACAAAAATGTGTGAGGTGTTTTAGATACTGCTCTATCCATTCATAATTAAATGTCTTATATTTGATAGATACAAATTTTAAAAAATTAATTGACTTTATAAAATAAAGTACATAGAAAAAGATAATGCAATGTAGACCTACTTTTATATATTTGTTTAATAATAAAATGTGAATGAAATAAGTTAATGGAATGTAGAATCCACTTACCAATATATGAAAAATGAAATAGAACATTTATTAGACGAAAAAGGAAAAATGAGAGTATTATGGCAGACGAAGGGAGTATATCTTGCTACGAAGCTTTACATTTTCAGCCACACGTAGAGGTGCCCATGGTTCCAGAACCGACAGTTACGGTACGGAACCGCAGGTATTGGTTTCAGAAATTGTAGAACCAAAACCGAACCGCGAGAATGTTTCGCGGTTACAGTTCCGAATCGGCGGTTTTCCGGCACTTTTTTACGGTTTCAAACCATTGGTTTTTGGCGGTTCTTTGTGATTCCTGCTCGGTTTCATGGTTTTTCGCCGTTCTAGCATGGTTTCGGTTCGGAAATTTTCAAACTTGAACCAGATCATGGTTCTAAAATCGACGATTTCGGTTAGAGTAAATTATCACGGTTTCGGTTCAGAGCTGGTTATAGTTTCACGGTTAACCGCAGGAACCATAAACGTTGGGCACTTCTAGCCACATACAATAAACACATTTTTAATAGTGCCTATTTAGGAAGGGGCGGAGCTAGGATTCCAATTCAACGGGGCCAAAGATATACTCCATTCGTCCCATAGTAGATGTCACACTTTTCTTTTTAGTTTGTCCCACAAAAAATGTCACATTTTCTCTTTTACAAAAGTTTTTCTCTCACATTAATTATAAAATTATATTTTTTCGCACCACTTAACACACAAAATAACATCTCCTAAAATCCCGTGTCATCTCCCAAGTGTGACATTTACTATGGGACCGAGGGAGTATACAAAAAGAAATTTTAAAAGTGTGAAGTGGAGCATTTATGAAGAAAATTAATTTTTTTTAACTATATAATAAAATAATATTACATAAAATATATTAATAAAATAGGATAGTGATAAAATGCAAACTTATATATTGTACAAATTCAAAACTTCTCAACACAGCTTCAACACAGTTTCAATACAATATCAACACAGTGTAAAATTTCAAGATTTTAATATCAACACAGTGTCAACACAATATCAACACAGCATCAATCATTGACTACCGTTGAAATTCTGTTGACATTTTCCTGTTGATGCTTTTTTGTGATCTGTTGACATTTTTCAATGGTACAAATTATAATTTTGAGTTTGCACTATATTTAGAGTTTTCATTCGATCACATCCCTAATAAAATATCCCTATCCTCCTCCTCTACTAGATCTGCCCTGCTTTAGAGCATCCACGTTCCACAGTACTTAGAGTTAACCGGAGCATCAATTGTGGTTGCCCTAAATGCGTGCAAAAGTACACATTTGATGTAGCCAGTAGCTCTATGCCATGTGGCATTTCGATATTTTTTTTAAAATTTGAAAATTATATTTTGATATATCAAAAACTAAAGACATATGCTTTATCTACTCTTACGTTGTTCCTCATACTATATACTAGTATATATGCACTATGCAAAAAATTTATCTTTGAATGACATAAAAATTGAGACGCAATTACTAGCGTTTAAATTCTTTTAGAAAATAACCATAATTTAAGATGCAAAAGAAAGCGTCTCTAAGTTGTGGGAACATTATTTTAATTTTTTACTTTTTTTAGAACACTTCTTTAGTGTCTCTAATTTTAATTGGTACACAAAAAATAAGGATACTTTATAAAACGCCGGTGGTATAATTAGACACACAAACTAGCGTCCTTAATTAGAAAATGTCCTTAGCCGTTTTTTTTGTTGTAGTGATGTTTTTTTGAACTTCATTATACGTGTACCCAAAATCAAAAATTATTTTTTTTATTGAACTTCTTTTCAATAAAAACAGAATTTTACATTTTCTTAATGATTTACCAATTGGACGATTTAAAATTTTAACAAAAAGTCAAAAAATTATTATATTTCAGAACATGTCATCAAGTGCTTAGTGGCAAATTAGGATACGCAGACCAAATCTTATATAAAATAGACGCGGCTAATGTCCTAGAGAGAATGCTGCACGGACCATCCATTTAGGATGCGGATAGGTAACCTCCAGTTTTCCATAAGTAGAATGAGATCACAAATAGTGCAGCACTACCATTCTATGGCATATGCCAAATGCATAGACAGATCACACTCAAGCATGATGCATAAACACGTTTATTCATGCTTATCTTCAGACTTCATTTGAATTAATATGCGAGCATTTGAAGAGTATCATTTAATATATATACAATTCCAAGTACATAATAGCTCGCAGTATATAAAGACTCACTTCCAACAATTTCAAACATCACTCATCAACAATTGGTTTCTGCACAATATTATTATCATTCATATCATAACTTGCATATATATTTTCAAACTATAAATAAGGGGTACAAAGTAATCATGTATTTTAGTTGACACTCCCACTCAAGAAGAAGACACATGCATATTTTATTGTGACAACACCACCCCAGCCAAATAAGAAAGCACACATACATATTTGATTGTGATTTACTAGAATTTATTTAAGTACTCTATGAACATTGTTGTGTTTGATGTCTCTAGCCAAAGATAACTACCACTCCGCGAGCACGTACTAAACATGTTTGTGCTTGAGGATAGCAACAATGAAAACAGTTCTATCATTTAAAGGATTTGTAAAGGCGGGTGAAGACTGGAGTTTCTTCTTTAAAAGGTCGAACGTTTCATCAACGGTTTCAGCTCCAAACTTAAGAGTAAACATATTTTGATGAACCGCTCTAAAACATGCCACATGGCCATCAACATTGAGAAATGTCCCATTCTTCAGAATATCCATTCTTTCTATATTGAAACTATTGCTCTTTTCCAATATGGCCCTTACCTCCTTTGGAGTGGGAAAATGGTATGGAATGTTGAATGTTTCTAACTTTGCATAACTTAATCTTCCCTGCAATAGTCAATATAGTCAATGATGGGAAGTCAAATTTTTTGTCCCGTTATAAATTAGATAGAGACGATCAAACCCTGCAGTCTATTCAGTCTGGCACTAATTAACCTCCAACACCAATATTTCTAACCAATTCATTATATTTTTCCTCCCAAAACTCCACCGTATTTACACAAAACAAACAAATTGGAAATGAAAATTTTGAAAAAGAGAGAAGGCTATAATATTCCGTTTCAAAATTTATCAAATTAAATGCAAAGGTTGAATGGGAAAACTACATATTAATCGAAGTAGAAATTTTTGGGTTTTGTAATCATTTCTATCTTTATACAAAAAAAATCCAAATCAACAAGTTAATTAGCTTGAATTTATTTTTTAAACATGATTCCCTAATGCAAAAATAAATACTCTCTCCGTCCCACAAAAGATGTCACACTTGTGGGACGACACGAGATTTTAAAAGGTTTTGTTTTGTGTGTTACGTGAAGAGAGAAAATATAGTTTTTATATTTATGTGAGAGAATTTTTTCCAAAAAAGAAAATGTGACATCTTTTGTGAGACAAACTAGAAAGGAAAGTGTGACATCTATTATGAGCACGGAGGGAGTAATTAATATAGCGAGAAGGACTGGGGGATTTATTTTCAACTAATAATACTTTACTCACTTTTTTTTCCATTTCTCTCTTACTTTACCAATTGTGAATTAAATTCGTATAGTCTTAAAATTGTCTTTTTTACCGTGATGGAGTTAGAAAAATATAAAAATAGGATCCACGTACCATTAACTTTTTCAATTCAATTTATTTTACATAAGTTAAAGCTCGTGCCCGGTCAAAATGGAACACATATTATGCGACGGAGAGATTACCTTTTTGGCCATGTCGAGGAGGGAAGATCTGATAAGTTCGACCACCGACCCAACGGTATACTCTTTTTGTGGGTCCCAAAACTCAGGCACTCCAGGTATTAGAAGAGCCATAAGCCCACCTTCCACCATTTCCACAGCCCTACACTTCAAGAATGATTCCAAATCCCTCTCGAGCTGCCTCAAATAAGCATCATAAGCATCCTCTCTCTCCTCTCCACCATGCCAAACAGACATGAGGCACTCCGCCGCCTTGGGCACCTCCGTCAGCCAGTGGAGCGAGCAAGATGAGTATGCAAAGTGGACGGAGGATGGTGGGAGAAGGCGGCCGTGGAAGTCTCCTGCGACCGCGGCTGCCTTGTAGCTTCTGTCGGGTGGGAGGGAACTGAAGAGGGTGTTGAAATCGTTGGAGATGACGTCGTTGAACCACACGTAGAATTCAGGGGTTTTGAGGCCTGAGGATTCGTATTTCCCTTTGACAGATTCGATGATCGTGTGCATGGCCGGAAACGAGTTGTTTCCGGTGGAGCACCCGAAATCGGCAACGCAGAAGCTGTTATTAGTTGAAATCTCTAATTTTGTGGTGATTTCTTCTTCGATGATTGCCTTTGCAGCTTCCATTACTCCTCTCTTTAAAACATGATAATGGCACGGGTTTTAATGCAAAAGTGATAAAGTAAGAGAGATATAGAAAGAAAAGTGTGTTAGTGGAAAATGGATCGCACTGGAAAGAAAAAAGGAAATTTTCCTTAATGGAGAGAAGAAGTAGATCATATCAAAATATGAATACAACAGTTTAACTATGAAAGTTAGAGATGTATACCTGGTAGGATGAGTTTTTGATATAGCTGAGAGGTCCATTTCCACCATGCATGGAAAAATGTCCATTATCATTGGAGTCCATCACCAATTAAACTCTATGAAAATTTGAATTGCTATCTACTATATATATTGTTAAGAATTATTGCATATTTTTATTATCAAGGATGCTAGAAACAACTATGACATGAACAGTGCAGAGCAAACAACTTAGAGAAATGGATATTGTGAAGAGATAAAAATTATAATAAATACTCCCTCCATCCGCAAAATGTTGTCGATGTTTGACTCGGCGCGTGTTTTATGAAATAGGAAGAAAAATGAGTGGAAAAAGTTAGTGAAATGTATGCCCATATTTAAATATTAGTTTTATAATAGAATGTGAGTGTAATGAGTTAGTGGAACGTAGAGTCCATTTACCAAAAATAGGAAAAAAAAACGCAAAGTGGACAATATTTTATGAACGGACCAAAATAGCAAAACTATTAGTATTAAAACTTTTGGCTCTTGGGGGCTGGAGAGAGCCTCCGCCTCGCAGTTGTCTTAAAAAGAAGGATGTACTGTTTTTTTTTTAAATTTTCTTAGACTTTTTATATTTTTATATTGTAATTGGGCCTAGGGCCTCCTCTATTCTATTAAGTAGATTGGTGTAAGGAAGCGTGTATTTTAGGGCAGAGGTAAGTAAATATATTTTTATTTTAAATGTAGAGGAGCAAATTAGGATGAAGATGTAGCATATTAGAATAACATAATATATAGTATATCCCTATGTTCGATAGAAAATTGAAATGGGACATTTGCCCCATCTAGTTAACAATATTTACCTGTCTAAACGTCTACTAATTCCACTATTATCAAGAAGGGAATAGAAGCAAGAAGTTTACAATAATATCTAGTTCCTAACAACACAATAGGTACTAGATATTGGTCCTGGATATACGGAGATACAAACTTGCTATGCGGAAATAACAAGGAGAAAGTTACACATAATAAACTTGTAGAAAAAGGTAAGCTGAGTCGAGGAGTCCTTTTTCCGCAAGACGAGATACGTCCTGATAGTGCTCTCGGGTTGGCGTGTCGTCCCTAAAGATAAAAACGACTTCGTCTCTGACGTAACAACACTGCTAATAGCATAGCTCCGGCGAACGGGAGTAAGGCAAGGGTGGACTGATGCACTATTTATTAGCACTAAAAATTCTTGCAAGTATACAAGGTAGATCTAGTATAGCTAAAGGTCAGTACCGGAATATCGAACTCAGGGAATAAGATTGCAACTGTCTATCATATACTAAACGTCATGTACTATTTAGAGACATATGGTTTTTGGGTTTGAATTTATAAACTAGACATAAAGAAATAAATAAATAACAGAAAATATAAAAATAAATAAAATACAAAACAGGCTAAGGAATGCAGAATTTTAGGAACCACAATCAAAAGCTAAAATCCAAAAGACTTCCTTGAATTACGGTCTCTAGAGTTACTAAGCTATCACGTATGTAAAACTATATCTTCTCTCGAAGCATATAATTTGTAGATTGCTACCTAGAACCGAAGTGTCCTTCCTAGAACTAAGGCAACAACTCCTAAAAGCTCCTAAGATAATTTTGCTTCATTCAAAGGCTCAAATCTCTCGATTTTATTGGCAAAGACATCAATTTCTCCTCTTTCAAATTAGACTACTCACTTCTCAGTTCTTGTAGTAAAATCCACATGCATTCATAAGATGGCCAATCAAACAAATGTATAAGCACAAGAGAAATCGAAATAACTACAAGAGCTAACAAGGAAAAACAATTGAATTAATAACTCAAAATCATAGCATATTACCAAAAATTCTACAAAAGATGTTTAATACTCATAGACAAGTAAAACAACAAAAAGTACTAGACATGAAGAAAAACAAAACAAAACCCAAGGTTGAATTATGCAGTCTTCAGTCTTCTCTTGCCTGGATCTGCAGAGCTCCGCTCCAATGGAAGATGGAAGAATAATATGTGGAATATGAGATGGAAGAATTATAGGGATGGAGAGGATAGGAGGCTCTGAGATGAATATTATGAATTAGGTTATGGGGTATATATAGGCTTGAAAAAGATTTATAATTGGTAAAAAAGTATCCTTCAAGTAATAGAAAAGATGGTAATTTCGAATCCTACAATTAATAGGAGAGATTTGATATCACGAGGCAACAATTTCTTTCCTTTCTTCAATTTCCGCCAATTTCCGCCTAATTTTGACTGCACTGCGCAACGTTCGTAAAATGGCCATAACTTTCTCCACAGAACTCCGATTTAGATGTTCAAGGTACCCACGTGAAACTATTTCGAAGACGAAGAGAATGGTATGTATTAAGTACTGATTGGACTTCAAACTCGTTGGAAGATGGGTTCGAACAGAGGCTGCTGAACCTTGACACCTTTTTTGCACCTTTTTCTATCTTTTTCTATCATTTATCAACAAACACATCAAGATACCAAAATATATAATATATGCAATTTAAGAACATAATTTGCAAGATTGACATTTAAAACGAGCCAAATCTAGGCCTTAAAATCATGCAAATCCCGTGTTTATCATGGAGCTTCGACGAGAAGATTATGCAAAAGACGGAGAGAGCGTGCATGCAAAATGCTTGAGTTTGTTGTGTGTGGAATGCAAGAGATGCATGCCTATTTATAGGCCAAGTCCATCCGCAGGGGTTGTGGGAGTCAACAGACATAATATCTGTCATCAAGGCCATCGAGTGTAACCGCCTGGGTTACTGACAGTTGCACTAGCCGTTGTAGCTTAAGAGACACGATGTATCTGGACACGCTGCACGACGAGGTACATCGTGGACTGTCATAGTCCATCTGGGACCTTTTGTCATCCGCTATGCGTCGGGGTCCATCGTGGACAAGACATGGACTAGGATCCCCATGAGTCCAGATCCGTCAGGGACTGCGTGGAGTTTTAGGTGGTCTAAAAAGAATAGGCTAGGCTCGAACCATGCTCAACGACCAGCTCCAAAGAATAGTTCAAAGACTAATTGTCAAGACACAAGGAACATGGTGCACGGGTCACGGTGTGCGGCTCGCTGGTTGTGGGCGCGCAGCGGCCGCGCGCGTTTGGGCTCTATCGGCCATCTTATTCCACGATATTTATTACACCTTATTAAAAATATTCTTCAAAGAAGTTTATCATCCCCCGATGTGGGATAATTAACATTCAGTTAATTTATTTTTTGGTTTTTCTCGTAACTCATTTCTAGTTTTATTGTGACCAACTTTATTATACTCCTATGGTCATCAACTCTGAACGTAGATCGGCTCTACTACATTTAATTTCACAAAATTAAATGTCTCGTCATTATTAAATTAATTTTTGCATAGGCACATATGAAGATATAACGATCATATCCAAATATAATTGAATTGATTAATTTAATTGATGTGTGGATTTAAATTAAAGCCTGGTAGGATGAGTTTTTGACATAGCTAGAGGTCCATTGCCACCGTGCATGGAAAAATGTCCTTTTATCTTTGGAATCCATTACCAAACTATATGGAGATATGAATTACTACGTACTATATATAGACGTTAACAATTATTGCATATTATTATTGTCAACGATGCCAGAAATAACCCGACACGAACAGTATAGAGCTAAGAGCTCACAGAGACAAATATAGAGAAAAATACATGGCAGAAATAACCCGGCACGAACAGTAAAGAGCTAAGAGCTTAGATAGACATATAATGAGAAAAATACGAGCAATGGCGAAAATAAAACGTATTTGGAAATAAACTAAGTAGAAAAAACTTCCAACTTGCTACGAAATAAGTACTAAGTGAAGAGCTGAAAAAATTATACTCCTATTCACTTGAAAACAAGCTAAAGGGGATCTATTCTTAAACTGCGATGGAACTCTATAGTGCCTACCTAATTTGTCAACTAATTGACATCTTATTTGAAGACTTAAATCTTACTATTGATAAGGAGAAAGAATCAAGAAATAGTCTAATTTTAGAAATCACTAGGTTTATAAATTCTTAATGATGGCTTAAACTCTCAAGTGTAGCTACTTCTTGTTCCCAACCCTATTTACCTAATGGTTAAAATCTAAAACTTTTAAAAATGGATCTTCGACTTGACTTCGCATATCTAATTCCCCTTGTAATTCTACCCTAGAAAGGATAAATAAGGGAGGGAAGAAGACAATTGGCTGCAAATTAAATTCCCAATATTATAAACACAAAATCAAAAGGTTACTAATCAAAATATGCCTCAAAAACACCAAATTAGCATAAATTTATAAATTATAACATTAGAATATTAATCTTTTTTTATGTAAAATTATGTCTTGTATGTAACATCATTTCCTGCTGTGGCTGAACGCACAGAAGGGTATTCAAACCCGAATCCATATACCTCAGTTCATGTAGGATTAATTCAAGCAGGAAGGATCGAGTTGCATTGAAGAAGGAGACCCAGGAATTCTACCTCTGACGTTTATCCAGTTTGTTTTCTGTGTTTTCTTGTTTCATCGTTTATTTCTATTAATCTATCATGGTTGAGAGAGTACTTGATTCGAGATATTATTTTAGTTGTTTTTTTCTATTTCTTACTCCATTTTGTTTTAATAAATTCCTTTCATCTATGTCGACTATGTGACAAACGGCTAGTAATTAAATGCGTTGTGTTTACTAGAAGTCAGCTTAATCACACTTACATATAGGATTTAATTATTGATATTGAAGCCAAATAGTCAATAATACTTAAAGGATACTTAATAGTTGCGAAAACCTTTCAAGGTCATAAGTAAGAGTTGTATCTTAAAATTGATTGGAGAGGAAAAAGATCCTTACATCTAGCTTTAGGATAACTAGGTGGAAAAAAGGCTAAATGGTGACTTAATTCTACTTCTTCTTGTTCCCAGCCTTTTTCACACAATCAAACGAGTCCTAATATCCTACAATTGCTATTTACTACTCCATATATACCTGAAAAGTATGAACGATTTACTATTTAGTCCGTCCCTGAAAAGTATGAACTTTCCAATTTTAGAAACATCTTCCTCTCTAATGAGGTGAGACTCATTCTCCACTAACAATACTTTTTAATTTTTTTTTTCTATCTCTCTCTTATTTTTTCAATTATACATCAAAACTCGTGTCGAATCATATGTACATACTCTTTGGGGACGGACGAAGTAGTATAAGTGAAACGATACATTCATTTTAAACTTGATATTAATTTGATTCTTATTTTTGCACGTGTTGAATTGTTTTAGCTCGAAATTATTTTTATAGATGGATCAACTACTGCCCTAAACGATTACTGATCTCATGTTTGAAACCTCTTGAATTTCTCCTAGGCTACTCTCCTATTTCCTTGAATGACCAACGAACGACTTGAGGTCGTAAAGTACACTCCATCCGTCTATTAAAAATATAATCATATTTGGAGGGGTACAAATTTTAATGCACAATTAGTAAAGTAGAAAGAGATAAAGATAAAAAGTAATTGAACTATTGTTAGTTGAAAATGGATGTCACATCAATAAAGAGAAAAAGAATTCCTAAAATAGAAGTATATATTTTAAGGTATAGATTAAAATGAAAATACTTCCATCAGTTTTCATAAAGTGTTCTATGTTCACATTAAAATGAAAATACTTCCAATGTGTAATTCTGCCCATGTTTTATTTCTTTGCGTTCTATGCTTGCAAGTTTGAAATAGTATAAACTGAACAAGAGAATTGTAAAGGATTGAACCATTTCTAGTCATTTCTTATAAACTTAACGGGTCCTAAATGTATTAAATGATGTCGTTTAACTAGTCGAATGTTTTGTCCCGTGATATTTTTGTTTGCCAAAGTATACATAATTTTAGACTACGAGACAATTGAGAAAAATGTCATAGATATAATTGTTAAATTTGCGGGATATTAATTGTGACAGTTTTCAATTTACACCATAAAATGAAATATGAGATATATAATAGCGGACAGAGGAAGCAATTACCAACAATAATAGTACTAAATAATTATGCGCTTGAGGATAGTTAGAAGCACTATAGTTCTGTCGTTGTCGGGCATAGAAAACGCCGGTGAAGCTTCGAGTTTCTTCCTGTACAAATCGAACAGTTCATCCACGATTTCGGCTCCAAAATGATGCGTAAGCATAGTTTGATGAACTGCCCTGAAACATGATGTGTGTCCTTGAGCATTGAGAAAGGTTTCAGTCTTCAAAATCTCCATTCTTTCAATGCTGAAATTGGGACTCCTTTGCAATATGGCACTCAACTCTTGTGGGGTGGGAAAGTAGTGTGGAAAGTTTAATGATTCTAACTTTGCCTTACTCAATCTTCCCTGCAACAACCATTCACCAATCAAAGAACAAATTAAATTAATGTATTTGAGACACAAGCAGCATGATAAAACATAAATTATTAAGTCGGGCAATTTATGAGGTGGATGTATATGTCATGCTGCTTAATTTTATCTACAAAAACTTTTGAGAAATTACATACTCCTATGATTTTGAGTTTAATTTAAAATACATATACGAAATATTTATTTGAAAAATCATCCTATTATTATTTATTACAGAAGGATTAAGATGTAATACTCTCTTAATTAGTCTCCCATAAAGTGTCCACTTTACTTTCAGCGCGAGGTTTAATTGAAAAAATTAGTAGAATGTCTCACTTTTATATATTTGTACTATGGAATAATAAAAAATGAGATAAATTAGTTAATAGAATGTGAGACCTACCTATCATATATGGTAAAATATAAAACAGGACATGTAATGGGGACGAAGGGAGTATATTAATTCATATTGTACTACTATTAAATTAATTGACGTTCATGAATTAATTTTTAATGTAAAATACTTCAAAAGGTCCAATTATACAATTTATCACTATTTGATCAATATATCATATCGAAATTGTCGTACTGTGTATCGAATATTTATTATACCAAAAATTTATAATAAAGTTTCCAAATGAAGCATTTCTACCGTACCAAAATCCAATATACCGTCTCACTGTCTCACGTATATAATTAATTAGTCCAACAATATATTTGATGTTTCGGTATCCACGGCGTATTTCGAAACATCAAATATATGATCATACCTTTTTGGCCATGTCGATGAGAGAAGATCTCAGAAGTTCGACCGTCGATACAACGGTGAACTCCTTTCGCGGGTCCCAAAACTCCGGCACTCCGGGAATCAGAAGAGCCATAATCCCACCTTCCACCATTTCCACCGTCCTCGATTTCAAGAATGCTTCCAAATCCCTCTCAAACTGATGCAAATAAGCTTCATAAACCACCCTTCTCTCCCTACAATAAAATATCTCTCCTCCATTCCACGCCGGAGAATCCCGGTCCGCCACCGCCCTGGGCACCTCCGTCAGCCAGTGGAGCGACCAAGACGAGTACGCGAAATCGATGGACGACTGTGGCAGAAGGCGGCCGTGGAAGTCCCCAGGTACCGCGGCTACGCCGTAGTCCCTCTGAGGCGGGAGTGATCTGAAGAGCGTGTGGAAGTCGTTGGTGACAACGTCGTTTAGGAACACGTGGAATTCTGGAGTTTTAAGGTCTGAGGATTCGTGTTTCCTTTTGATGGCTTCGATGATCGTGTGCATGGCCGGAAAAGAGTTTTTTCCGGTTGAGCACCCGAAATCGGCGAGGCAGAAGGTGTTTTTTATCTGATTGGTTGAAATGTCTAAATTTGTGGCGATTTCTTCTTCAATGATTGCCTTTGCGGATTCTAACACTCCACCCTTTAGTAAAACGAGGGTAATTGGTCAGAAAAATCATACTGTTCCATAAAAGTTGGGTCGTATTCCTTTTTAGTCCGTCCCATCAAAATTGAGTTATTTTCCTTTTTAACAAAAGACAAAACATCTAATCACTCCTTTTTTATTTCATCATTTACTTTACTCTCTCTTATCTTTCCTACTTTTTTCATCTCTCCTATTTATTTAATATAAATTATTAACCTCCGTGCCTAAAAGTTTTGTCTCAACTTTTATGGGACGGAGGAATTACTACATTATTGCTGAAATTTGGAATTTTTTATAATCTTTAAAGTTGGTTGGATTAATCACGAATTTTAACAAATGTGTGAATTTCCCAAAATGATTAATTATTACTAGGAAGTTAGAGGCTACATAATATGGATTGTTGCTTGGAAATTAATATGCCCATGAGATTTATTCATTCATGTCAGTTTTAGCCATTGAAAATATTCACCATGGCAAATTCGCACAATGGTTAAAGTTCATGATTTATCCGACTATCTTTAAAAATTGTGGGAAATATTAAATTTCGGCAAGATTATATGTTTTTATTTCTACCAATTACCCCAAAAATAAAACATGTGGTAATTAATTACACTATTCTAGAGAGTATCAAACTTCACAACAAACATTCGATATAAATATTTAATAAAAGTAGGAGTAGTATATATGTGTATATAGGTAAATTACCTGGTAGGAGGAGTTTTTGACATAGCTGAGAGGTCCATAGCCACCATTCATGGCAAAATGGGGCTTTAAACGTCCATTATCTAAGGTATCCATTTTAATTTGACGACACTATTTGCAGTTTGCAACTTAGTGTATAATACTAGCCTAGAAGTATTTATAGTCATATAGGAGTATGTGTTTAAGAAGCAATATTAACGTTGAATTCTTAATCTTAATTAGCTACATTTCTTTTCTCAGCCCACTTCTAGTTATACCGTGCACGTGGCATTTATAAATCGCAACTTAGATTTCATTGATGAGAATGCTCCGCCCATATCTTATTGCGTGTCCTATTTTGTATTTTTCTTGTCTTCTAGCAAGTGTTCATTTTCCAAAATTAGGTATATGTAATTATGACATTATTGTCATTTTATCAGTAGTATTAATATTATTTGGAATTTAGTAATTGGTTGTATAATGTTTATATATAAATGTTTTTTACGATTAATGTTATAACGATAATTATACCTCATATTGTAATTTGATGGCTGGAAACACTTTATAGGAAACGTTTGGACACGAATCAATTCATAACATAGATGGTAATAGTATATATTTAAGACTAAAGTCCAAAATCGGTCTTATACATATTGTGGTTTACCATTAATTTTTTTATAAAATCTTTATGGACAAAAATATTATTTAGGACCAAAAAGACTTTTTTGGGCATGTGCACGGTATCAATTTTGCTATATTAACTTATATAAATTTTAAATCCCAAATAGTGTCGTGTATCAAATAAAACGTGCATTAATCTCGAACCACAAACAATCCACACCTACGCGTACAATTATGAATCACTTATATTGTTATGTTTCTTTAAATTTTCAGCCACACACAACCCACACATCCATAAATAGAATATTCTATAGTTAATCACGTAAGCTTGATTCTAAATTCTAGCTATGTACTTATCAAAAAAGAGTAATTTACATTTGTAGATCTACATAGCATACATATGATTTCATGAATTAATAGGAAATACATGCATTTGAATATATAACATTAGAGAATTACCGTAAAAATGCATGAATTTAAAAACTTAATGTTTCTTATGAGTTCGAATCGCAGTCGACAAAATGTATTGAATTAAAGGAAAATTTGTCATTTAAATAATGGAGTTGTTTTAGAATTTACGTACTCCTTAGTTAGAGAATAAGGGCTCCGCACATAAGCTTTATTACCAATATTAGAAACAATGACATCTATGTGTGAATATATACTCCCCCGCCCAATAAAATATAAGTATTTATTTTTCAATATAGATTTTATGTAGTATTGTTTTGTGAATTAGTTACGCTCGGTTCGTTACATTAATTAAATTATGGGTTGGGCACGGACGATGATGAATTAGTGGTGGCTCATATTGGCGGATAAAATAAGAGCAAATTAAGAAGAGGATTAAGCCCTTTCTAAGTCCAAAAAATCGTGTTTTTTAAAAAAAAATCCGTCACATTGTCGATTTTTTTATATTTAGTGTAAATAGTTGTGAAAATTAGTTGTTACAATCAAAATGAAATATAAAAAATATTACTGTCTTGGAATTCTAAAATTAAAATTGAGAATAAATAGTAGCATTTGTGGCGGTTCATGGTCGGATGCCGGCCAATTGCTTTGACCATGCATGGGCCATTCTATTGAATGGCATGATAGATGAGGTAATGATGAAGGATACGTATTAAAATTGAATCCAATTCATGATAATTGATAGGTATCAAACACGAGATGTTTTTAAAATGAACATACTAAAATAAGAACGAATAATATACTTTGAAATATCAAATTTCATAACGGAAAAACTAATATATGGATAAAGAAAAGAAAAAATATGTTAACATTAAGACAAAGAGCATAACCATTAGGCTATTGAATTCTATATATGACATGTGTTGCAAACAAATCTTTATTTCTCTTCGTGTATTCTCTTTTATTTTATTCAACATTCATTTAATACATTATTTTTAAACTTCGCGTTACAAAATTGCACCAATTAACAAGGAACGGAGAGAATAATTTATTAGGTTTGTCACTGAAAGTCGAGGCGAGTATAACCATGGCCTCGATTTTGGCGAGTAGTAGTAGAGTCCTCTCTCCTAGGAGTTTCAATTTGGCTTGACTCATTTGTGTACTTTCTTGACATTTTCTTCTTATTTAGTTACACAATGTAATTTCATAAAAGTTTGTTTAACTATAGACTTTGAGTAATCAACTTTGTAAAGTACTCATATTATAAAGAGTGCCCCTAAAAAAATACACATAAACAAATTTTTTACCCCCAACACCCCTCCCACTCCCACTCCAAGAAGAAAAACACACATACATACTTGGTTGCATGTGACATTCCTGTGCTTTAGGATAGCAACAAACACTAGAGTTCTATCTGTATAAGGGTTTGCGTACACCAGTGAAGCATGGAATTTCTTCTTCAAAAGATTGAACGTTTCATCAATAGTTTCAGCTCCAAACTTATGTGTAAGCATATTTTGATGAACTGCCCTAAGACATGCCACGTGGCCATTAACATTGAGGAATGTCCCACTCTTCATAATCTCCATTCTTTCTATGTTGAAACTGTTGCTCTTTTGTAGTATGGCCTTCAGCTCCTTCGCAGTGGGAAAGTAGCATAGAAGGTTGAATGTCCTTGACTTTGCATTACTCAATCTTCCCTGAAAAAGTCAATATAGTTTTTTTTTTTTTTAAAGTCAATATAGTTGTCAATTTCATTGACGTAATGTTTCTTATGATTAAACGTGTTTACTCCCAGAACCTCGACATGTTTTATCATTTAGGGTCTTCTCCATTTAAAAACACATTCACTTTTTTTTTCTGCTTTTAGTAAGTACGCACCAAACTCATTACAGTCACATTCTAATATAAAATTAATATACTAAAATGGGACTCACATCACTAACTTTTTTACTCTTATTTTCTTTATAGAGGGAACATCTTTTTTAGTCCACGAACTTTGCCAAAGTTTTAAGTCCGTGAATTTTGAAAATCTCATTTGAGGTCCATCAACTATGGGTTAATATCATTTGAAGTATTTTTTTACTATATTCAAGTTTTTCTGGACGAAAATACCCTCAATACCTTAAAGGGTATATATATTTTTAATAAACTTATCATAGGGTCATATTCTAAAATGAGTGGATGAGATTAAATCTTACGAATCTCAATAAATAGTAGACAAAATATCAACAAAAGGGTAATATCGTCATTATGTTATCTATGATAATTTTCGAGAATGTTTTTTTATATCAAAGTACAAATATCAACAATATGACATAAGAATATCAACACTAAGTACTAGAAAATATCAACACATATTTATTGAGATTTTATACTACTTTTTATTGAGATTGTTTGATGTATTTGTTGATAAAAATCTGCTATCAACATTTACTTAAAAACTAAAATAAAAAATATCAAATTTCATCATCCTGAACGTCGTCCGAATGATATGCAATTGAGATCTCGTTGGAATCCTTATAAAATTATCTTTAATTTGATATATTTTTTGCAAAAAAAATCATTTAAATCGAGAGAGTTACGTAAATTTAAAGTTTTAAGATGATTTTAATGAGAGGGAATTGACATTAATACCCTCTAATTTTATTTATTAATTTTCTTAATTAAAAATATAATCCATGTGGCATTATTTCAACCACTAGATCTTCTAATCTAATGGCTAAGATTTAGTCTTAGTTTGGGATTGCTAATTAGTTAGCAATTGATCACTCCCCACTTATCATATACTTAATATTTTTTATAAATATCTTTACTATGTATATTTTTGATGAAATTTCTAAATATAATTTGACCTTCAATATTATCACTTAATTTTGTGACATGTAAGTAAACTTGCTTCTTCAATTTTTTATACTAAAGAATTTTAAAATTGAATAAAGAACTTTTCTTTAATAATAAAAAATTGAATAAGGATCTTTTCTTACATGTCACAAAATTAAGTGATAATATTGAAGGTCAAATTATATTTAGAAATTTCATCAAAAATATATAGTAAAGATATTTATAAAAAATATGAGTATATGATAAGTTTATTAAAAATATATACTCTTAAAGATATTGAGGGTATTTTCATCCAGAGAAACTTGGAAATAGTAAAAAGTACTACTCCCTCCGTCCCAGAAAGATTGTCCCATTTCCGTTTTCACACCCGTTTTGCAAAAATAATAATAAATAGTTAAAGTAGAGAGAGAGTAAAGTAAAAAAGAGAATAATGTAGAGAATAATCTTACCTATATTATTCTTTCTCTTATTTTACTCTCTTTCAACTTTACTTATTTATTATTATTTTTGCAAAACGAGTGCAAAAAATGAACTGGGACAATCTTTCTGGGACGGAGGGAGTACTTCAATTGATATTAATGCACCCAAAATCGGCAATGCAGAAGAAGCTATTAGTTGAAATGTCGAAATTTGTGGCGATTTCTTCTTCCATGATTGCCTTTGTGGCCTCCAAAATTCCTCCCTTAACATGAAATGTTTTCGTAACCGTTAATTCCTTAGTTAATTTGCCAACAATTTATATCAAAATATGAATGCAATAGTGTAATTAGGTATAGAATTAAACCTGGAGGGATGAGTTTTTGACATAGCTGAGAGGTCCATCGCCACCATTCGTTGAAAAATGTCCATTTTCTTTGG
>NC_062967.1:37182956-37210545 GCF_023119035.1 Salvia hispanica
CCATTCTAATATATCAAAAGAAAACAAACTTTAAACAATATTAAAGCCAGCCTAATATCAATATGTTTTAAAATTACCACCCCGAGGGTAGAATCCTCAACAAAAACAAATATGGCACCACAACTACAACTATTTTTTAACCCAATGAAACATCAATTGTGTGTTGAATTAAGTAAATAATCTAAATCGATCTTTTTCTTATGTTCAGCCATATCACTCACGTGTATGCATGACGCTGCAATATTGATTGGATGAAGAAGAGGCGAACGTGTGGCATGATTTTACACTTTATGAAATGTCATGGTTTTCAATCCAGCCAAACATCAATTAGGTGTTACTAGAACAACATCAACACCACGGTATAAACAAAAACAACTCCTAAGATGGGAGCCCCACCATTAAAATTTTGTATAACTATAATCCGACCGAAATTATAACAAATTTCAAACAAAAGAAAACTATATAATCTTACCCAAAAAAAAACCCATTCCTTCTGAAATGCGGTAACGTATCCCAAATATTTAATTAATATTTGTAAGAGAGAAAACAAAAGAGGAAACATGTTGTTAGTTATTGGAGTACCATATAAGCTGTTGAATTTAATAAATTTTATTGTGGCTATTAAGAGTGATATTAGATATTATGACTCGTTTGATAGCATAGAAATACCAAGATAATGTTTTGTATCCATGTATTTCCACTTGTTTGGTAACAAAGATACTTTTATCTCATGGCCCGTGTTAACACGCTAAGCCTGTCTAGGCCCGACGAAAAATCCCTCATTTATGTATATCACCAAATTGGTGAGATATGAAACTATTCAACCTTGTTTTCCACGCTGCCCTTCTTTATTCTCTCATCCACTAACCTTCCCCACTCTAGCTGAAGGCGGTGGGGTTTCCGACGGTGCATCGCCGACTCGATCTATGACCCTGCAAATTTTCTTCTCTCCTTCGATGTACGATGGCATGTGTGGCATTGTTTGTCTCCGGCGGTAGGGATGTCAATTCAACCCGAAACCCGTGAGTCGGCCCGAATAGCCCGGTAAAATGAGCAGGTTAGGACTGTGCAAATTTTAATTAAAAAGTACTGTGTTTTAGGTTTTTTTTAATATTTTTGAATTTCATATGGCAATCATTAATCTTCTTCAGTCTATATTCTACATTTTCCCACTCGATCCCACACTATCAACTTTTAAGTTCCACCTCAACTCATTATTTCATCGTCTCATCATCTGCCACTAATGTCTTACTACCACCAAAGCAAATCAATACAAAATTAAGAATTGACCCATCAAAATCTCAATATATTTATTATTTTAATAATGATTCATGTAAGATATTATTTTAAATATTCATAAAGAATTAATTATGAACAATGTCAAAATAATAGCATGAACACAAGTTTTAATTGAAATGATTGATTTAATTTTGATTTATTTTTGTTTAGATTGTAGTTGATCGAGATTAAGGGCTTCTCTCCAAATACTAAGGAAAACTATGAAAAAATTGAAGATTTTATATGATTCTAACTAAGAAGAAAAAATGTCTAAAATTTAAAATCATTTTATTGAGGAAAATTTGATTACAATATATATTTTTGGAAGTTTTTAGGCCCGAATAGCCCGAAACCCGAAGGTTTAGGGCTGAAAATTTATGACCCAAAAAATTCATAACTCGAATAGCCCGGCAACCCGAGTGAGTTGGCCCGAACCCGAACGGGTTAGCCCGATTGACATCCCTATCCGACAGTAGTGAGGGCGTCTCTCAATGGCCGTTGTCGTAACTTTACCGCCGTCACACCATCTTTTTCCACCGTTGAGTTTTGTGGCAGTGATATTGCAATTCTAGATCTGTCTGGGCCTTTTCATCTATGTGTTGTGCCCTTCGTCAGAGGCAGTGAATAACAACGGCTATGGCTCCTCATTGGTGCTCTGTTTTCTTCCAGAATCGAGCATCTACATCTGAATTCTTGACGAGATGAACAATTTATCAATTGTTGTAAGCTTCTTCATACATGTTCAGCCATATCACTCACGTGTATGCATTACGCTGAATATTGATTGGATGAAGAAGAGACGAACGTGTAACATGATTTTACACTTTATGAAATGTTATCATTTTCAATCCAACCAAATATCAATTACGCATAAAGTTATCATTTTCAATCCAACCAAATATCAATTACGTGTTACTAGAACAACACCAACACCACGGTATAAACAAAAACACTCTAAAGATGGGAGCCCCATCATCCTAATTTTGTACAACTATAATCCGACCCAAATTATAACAAATTCCAAACAATAAAAAGAAGACTATATAATCTTACCCAAAAAGCCCCATTCCTTCTCAAAAGTGATAACATATCCCAAATATTTAATTAATATTTGCGAGAGAGAACTAAAGAGGGAACACGTTGTTAGTTATTACCATATAAACCGTTGAATTTAATAAATTTTATTATGGCTATTAAGAGTGATATTAGACTATAAAGTGTATGAAAAGTGAAACCCTACTCAACAAAACTATATTACAACACACAGAGACGCACACACAATTAAATATAAATAAGTAAGAAAAATTGGTAGAAATTCATTTCCTCCGCTTCTGTTCTAATTCAGCTGCTGCTTTTTTTTTCTTTTACCTGCGACCTCCCTAATCGCTATAGACTACTCATTCGCATAATTATTGAACAAAGCTTCGTTCTTCTTAATTAAGGTCTGTTTATGCCGCTCGATCCGAATTACATGAATATATTATCTTCTTTCGCCTGTAATTTACTGATTTTTTTTTTCTGATTTCATTTCTATTTTACATTTTGGGGATTTTGGATTAGGGTTTGGGGTACTGATATGGGTATAACCGGATGCTAATGGGTTTCTGAGGTGGTTTTTGAGCTCATCGGCTTCTCAGTTTGAAGTCGAGGATTGCTGGATTTTGTCTTGATCGGTAAAAACCACTGTGGTCGTGAACAATGGATATCGTTTAAAACATTTCTGGTTAATGTTTTTGGTCGGGTTTGGATTGTAGGGATTAGGGTTTATTGAAACTTGCATCATCTGATTTGCTTTTTTTGGTTTTTTGTAAGGATATTGAGGATTGGAATTTGTCGTGTGGCCAATCATATAATTTTGCTTTGATTATTGTACTTCTGATGTGTCAGATTGATTGCATTATCAAAAGCTTTAAAAAATGTCACTGTATTTCATTTATCAGTAATGGGTATTCAATCATGTATAATCACCATGTGACGACTTGCTAGTTTATATAATCTTATCTTGAGCTGTTATCGGTTCTGAAATGGGGCTTAATGTATATTGAAGCAAGGCGACGTTGAGGAAAGTGTGCTGGTTATTACGGAGTGGGAAAATGACTGGAGTTGCAACTGGGGAGGCTGGAGCTGGAAGATCATTTGAAGGGGTTTCAACTGGGCAACAGCAGTCTCGATGTCAGTCTGGGGAAGCAATAGCTGAATGGAGGTCTTCGGAGCAGGTTGAAAATGGGAGTCCATCTACTTCGCCCCCGTACTGGGACAGTGATGACGATGATGATGGAGGTGTGCCCTTTTTTTCCCGTTGTAGATTTCACAGCTACCTGAATTCATCAACTTTGTCTTGTGCTCTTGGTTATCGATGCTTTGCAAATGTGGGATATTGGTTGAAGATTGTACACTCTGTTTGATATCTATCGGCATCATCTATATTGTTTCCTGCTTCAGAAGCCTATTCATTTAATGAAAAGCTTATACTGGGATTGAAGGAGACCATTAATGAATCATTCAGAGAAAATATATATAAACTAAAGTTGCATGATAAATGTAAGGAAGAACTGAAGAAGAATCCAAAAGCTTATACAGCTTTTTGTACTAGAGAGATTCCAATATTTATATTTTTATCCACTTCTTATTTCGACCCGTGGAGAAAAAGAGAGAAAAAAGAACAACAAAAATAACCTTTCTTGGACTGTGATGCGGCGATTACCATTGTGGATCTGGGGATAGACATATATTAGTGACTGATTGCATTATGTCCGAGTTAAGGTGGCAGATCTTTCTTCTATTGCTTTTGAAATGTTTGTTGTTTCTATGTTTAAGTCAACCATGTGTGGAGAAATCTCTTGCTAAAAGGCATGTGGCATTCGCTTTGGATTTTGTATTTTGATTTTTACGGACTGATATCATCATTATCATTTATTCATTCAGTAAAATGTCTAGCATTGCTACAATTATTTTGGCTCATTATGCTGCAGGACCAAAGCCATCTGATTTATTCGGAAAGTATACTTGGAAGATTGAGAAATTTTCTCAAATCAACAAAAGAGAACTTCGTAGCAATGCATTTGAAGTTGGAGGCTACAAATGGTATGGTTTCCTATCAATTTTTCTTCTGCCATTGCAGTGCATAAAAGTTTCTCATTCTGCTGTATTTCTGACATGTTGACTTCAGAGTCGTTATTATGAGATTATTATTTAAGCTGATTTTCCAACCAGGTTAGATTTAATTCAGGTGGGGTTGTTGATTTTTCTGACACAAGGTCTTCAGATTCAGAATCGTCACTAACTTCATTATGGGGAGATAGTCCCCCATCCCCAAAACGAGACCCACCATCCCCAAAGCCAGGGCCCATCATCCCCAAAACGAGACCCACCATCCCCAAAGCCAGGCCCATCATCTCCAAAACCATGCCCATCATCCCCAATATTAGCCGGATCGTGACTAACTTCATTATGTCCAGATGGCCCATCATCATATTGTACTCTATCTTGAACTTGTCGTTGTCCCCTTCTAGATTGATAGACAACGACCGTATGTGGAATACGTTGTTGTGCTAAATTAGCTTGATAGTCAACAAATAACTCAATTTGACCTGATTGAATAGCTGTTGCAAACATATCCCTCATATATGCATCGCAAAGTCGAACGCCCACAAAATGATATCCATTACCCACTTGAATTGCACGTTTCCATGTCAAACTAATCATATACTCACTCACATTGATTCCAATGCAATCACATACTCTGCTAACCAACTCATTATATGGAACAAACTCATCTAAGACAAGATATGCATTTGCCACGGGTGGCTCATAAGACAAACCAATTCCTCCAATTTGTACTATTCTTCCATCCCAATATAAAAGGACACAAATAGATTCTGTGTCCATAATCCTGCAATACATACACAACTTTATCTCAAAATTTAAATAATTAAAAATATACTATATACCAAATCTTACAAATTAACAATTCAAAAGACACTACTTACCAAATCTTAGTATAATAACACACATTGAACATACAATTTATACCAACAACCTTAAATTTTTTTTTTTAGCCACAAACCCTAGAATCACAATTTTCACCATAAACTATGGATATAATGCTAAATTAAGAAGAAAGCACGTAACTTACCTTGAGGGAGAAACAATTAGATGAATTTGGGCGATTTATGCAATAATTGGACGAAAATGTGGCATTCTTGGAAGGGATTCGCGGGCAAGGAGGCAGAGGGCAGAATGCTTCTGCCCCCGATTCTGTTCTGGCGTAGTTTTAATCAAGGGGAGAAACGCACTCTTAGAATGCGTATCTCAAATACGCATTCTTAGAATGCGTTTCTCCACTCCGTTTTTTCTTTTTAATCGCGAACAAAACCAAGCTTAAATACGCATTCTAAGAATGCGTATTTGAGATACGCATTCTTAGAATGCGTTTCACCTATTTACAGAAACAAAAAAAAAAAACTAGCCTATTGGTGGAACCATTTTTGTAGAAGACCCCATTTATAGAATTTAGCCGATTTAAACACCAAGAACGGAGCCAAACCAAACCAAACCAGCTCAAGGCAATACACGCAGCAAAAACCACACTTTAAATCAAACCCAATCTGAATCGATTTCAAAAGATGAGATTAATGAATCAAATCTAGCACCAAACTTAAATCAAAGATCAAAAACCGTATAGAGGCAACAAGAACAGATTTTTCAAGAACATTTTTTTTTGAAATTAATACTCCAATACAACAATGTTTTGGATCTTTGTCCAAATCAAGCACAGAACCAGTCGAAAAAACCTAATTACACTTAACACAACAATTAATTTTAAGAAGAGGAAAGGGATTAGGGTTCGCCGAGAGAGAGAGAGATAAGGGACAATTTTTGGACTGTATTCCAGAGAGAAGGAGATGACCGATTATGGTTCGATATGGGGTGGAGGAGGCGGCGCGGTGGAGGCGGTAGGCGATGAGGAGACGGTGGAGGCGGCGTGGTACGACGGCGTGGTAGAGGCAGCGTGGTGAAGGCGACGGACGATAAGGAGGCGATGGCGATGGCGATGGCGGCGGCGCGGTGGAGGCAGCGTGGTGGAGGCGGCGGTGGAGGCGGCGGTGGAGGCGGTGGAGGATTAGGTTTTCCGAGAGAGAATGGGAGAATGAGAGAGAAAGAATGGAAATTAGGGAATCAATTTGGGGGGTTTTTGGATGGCATTTTTGAAATTTAAGTGAATGAGTAGGGTAATTAGATTGTCCAAATATGGTAAGTAGAACCGGGACTCCTATTCCCGGACGTCCCAAAACGGAAAAACGGGACTTCTATTGCTGGACGGAGGGAGTAATTCATTTTATGGAAAAGGGCAAGGAAGAAAAACCTACTCCCCTTGTCCTGTTTAAAATTAAATACTCCCTATGTCCTTAAAATTTGGCGTCATTTGATTCGACACGGACTTTAAGAAATGTAATAGAAAGTAAGTTGAAAAAGTTGGTGGCATATGGGTTTTATTTTTATATGTTAGTTTTAAAATAAAGTATGAGTGAGAATGGATTAGTAGAATGTGTGATCTACTACTAAAAATAGTAAAAGTGAAAGGTGACAAATTTTTAGGGACGAGCGAAAAAGGAAATATGTGACAAATTTTCAGGGACGGATGAAGTATTTATCTTTCGAATTATTCTATTAAAAGTGAAATATTTTTTAAAATAAAAATATTATCATCTTTATTTTTCTTATCTTTCTTACTTTTTTCTCTTTTCATTATTTCACATAATAACATTACATAAAATCTTATGTTAAAAAGCAAATGTTTTATTTACAATGGGACGGAGAGAGTATATATTACTCCGGACAATATATGTTACACACAACACAATGAAGAACACGTTAGAATACTTGGACATTTTTGTTATGTGCACCACATGATAAATCAAATCTTCATCGGCATTTGTAAACTTTAATTCTTTCACTCATATACTGATAGGAGCGCCCAAGTAGTAATTGGTAGCTTAGACATTCACATATTTGTGTAATTTCTTGTCATTTTCTTCATATTTAGTTAAACAAAGACTTTAAGTAACAACTTTGCAAAATATAGGTATTATAAAGAGTGCCCCCACTATAAAAATACACATAAAAGAGAAAAATAGATACTCCCTCCCGTTCCCATTAAAAGTCCTATGTTGCAATTTTAGTATGGTCTTCATTAAAAGTCTCATTTCATCTTGAAAAAAAAAAGTCTAATTTCACCTTACTATTTTTGGTAATTAGTCCCTACATTTTACTGATAAATTTCATTCACATTTTATTTTAAAATTAATATGTGAAAGTGAGACCCACGTATCACTAAACTTTTCTTCCACTTCTATTTACAAAATCAAATAATTTTCTGAAAACTCGCGTCAGTCAAATACGAGTCTTCTAATGGAGACCGGGGCAGGGTATATTTGGTTCTCGTCCCCCACACATATGATATACTACTCCATCCTTCCCAAAAAGTTTATCACTTATGTCCATTTTCGTCAGTCCTATAAAGTTTGTCACATTTCACTTTTACCATATTTGGTATTAGTCTTCACATTCTACTAAATCATTTTCGCTCACGTCTCACTATGAATCTAATTAATACTACTGCACAAAAGTAAGACTCACATTCCACTAACTTTTTCAATCCACCATTCATTACATTTCTTAAAACCCGTGACAAAACAAAACAAGTTATATTTTATGGGATGGAAGGAGTAGAATTTATTGAAGTCTTATACCATTGACAACTTACTACACATTGTTGTGCTTGAGGATAGCAACAATCATAATAGTTCTATCTTTAGAAGGATCTGCGTATACTGGTGAAGCATGGAATTTCTTCTTCAAAAGGTCAAATATTTCATCGATGGTTTCAGCTCCAAACTTGTTTGTAAGCATATTTTCATGAACCGCCCTAAGACATGCCACGTGGCCATCAACATTGAGAAATGCCCCACTTTTTAAAATCTCCATTCTTTCTATGCTAAAACTATTATTTTTTTGCAGTATGGGCCTCAGCTCCTCCGCGGTGGGAAAGTAGTATGGAAGGTTGAATATCTCTGATATTTCCTCACTTAATCTTCCCTACAAAAGTCAATGTAGTCATCAATTTCATCGAAGCTCCTTTCGCCATCACGGAATAGAGTCAATGAAATTGAAGCCTTAAATCCAATGTATGGAATCGCAAAATATTAAAAGTGAAATTAAATTACAATTTCAATTCCTCAGCAATTCCACAATTTGAATTCCATATCAAATTTAGATATTTTGAATTTGAAATAGTTATAAAATTCCATATCAGGAGTATAAAAAATAACAATATACCTTTTTGGCCATGTCGATAAGGGAAGATCTGAGAAGTTCAACCCGCGATACAACGGTAGACTCCTTTTGTGGGTCCCAAAATTCAGGCACTCCGGGAATTAGAAGAGCCATAATCCCACCATCCACCATTTCCACAGCCCTACACTTCAAGAATGACTCCATATCCTTCTCAAATTGACCTAAATAAGCATCATAAACCTCCTCTCTCTCTCTTCCGCTCCAAGCCGGAGACTTGAGGCCCTCGGCCGCCTTGGGCACCTCTGTCAGCCACTGGAGCGCCCAAGAAGAGTACGCAAAGTCTATGGATGACCGCGGGAGAAGGCGGCCGTGGAAGTCTCCTGCTATTGCAGCTACCTCATAGCTCCTATTGGGTGGGAGAGAACTGAAGAAGGTGTTGAAGTCGTTGGAGACGACGTCGTTGAAGCAAACATAAAATTCTGGGGTCTTGAGGTATGAAGATTTGTATTTTTGTTTGATGGCTTCGATGATCGTGTGCATGGCCGGAAAAGAGTTGCTGCCGGTTGAGCACCCGAAATCGGCAATGCAGAAGTGCTTGCTTGAAGTTGGAATCTCTAATTTTGTGGCGATTTCTTCTTCGATGATTGCCTTTGCAGCTTCCAATATTCCTCCCTTGAAACATGAAATAATTTCGCAAACGATAATTCTTTAATTGATTTGTGCGACGTAATTAAATAATTAAGAACTATATAGATCATATCAAAATATTGATTTAAAACCTGGTAGGATGAGTTTTTAATATAGCTGAGAGGTCCATTGCCACCATTCATGGAAAAATGTCCATTATCTTTGGAATCCATCACCAAATTATAAAGAAATGTAAACCATATGTATGTAATGTAAACCATATGTATGTATATATAGAGAGTTGTAAGTTGAATCTAAATGAGGAACTAAAACGTATTGGGTTACAAGTTCACCCCACATCGGATTAGATGAGAGAGAAGTTGGAAGGAGTATATAATCCTGTCCAACCTCAATCTTTTTAGGGGTGATCAAAAATCAAATCCGTATGGACTTGACTTAAAATGGACAATATCAAACTAATATAGTTTTCGTTTATATATGCATATATTGATATTGTTTGTGATATACTCCATCCGTACGCGATTAGGAGTCCCGTTTTTCCATTTTAGTCCTCCGTGAATAGAAGTCCCGATTCATTTCTACCATAAATGGTAATAGGAATCTACCTTCCACTAACTCATTCTACTCACAGTTTATTTAAAACTAATATATACAAGTGAAACCTCTATTCTATTAACTTTAATCCACCCAATTTTCTTAACATTTCTTAAAACCCGTGCTAATAAGAAATGAAACTCCTAATGGTGGATGAAGGGAGTACCTAATTTATATAGTACTCCCTCCGTCCCCCATTAAGAGTCACACTTTTCCATTCCGGTCCGTTCCCAATTAAGAGTCACACTTCATTTTTACCATAAATAGTAAATAGGTCTCACGTTCCACTAACTCAATTCACTCACATTTTATTACAAAACCAATATAAAAAAATGGGTCTCACATTCCACTAACTTTTTCAACCAACTTTTCTTTACATTTCTTAAAACCCGTGCCCGATCAAAGAGTGACTCCTAATAGGGGACGAAGGGGGTACTATCTAATATTGATATATTTTTATTGGTATTATGTTGATATAAAATGACAAATATAATGATATTTTAATGATTTTCAAAATATATGAACATGCAAAAAGTATTGTTGGGAAATTAATTTAATGTACCTACATGTAGAATTTAAAGTTTTGAATATTTTTTTAAGATTTACTCATTTCTTAATATTCCAATTAGAAAAGTATTGGTATGCACGATATTCCAATAGAAAAGTATTGGTATGCACGATATTCAAATACTCCATCCGTCTACGATTAAGAGTCACACTTTGACCAGACACGAGTTTTAAGAAAAGTAAAGAAGAGTTGGTTGAAAAAGTTAGTGGAATGTGTGACTTATTTTTTATATTGGTTTTATAATAAAATGTGAGTGAATTGAGTTAGTGGAATGTGAGACCTACTTACTATTTATGGTAAAAATGAAGTGTGATTCTTAATTGGGGATGACCCAAAATGGAAAAATGTGACTCTTAATCGGGGACGGATGGAGTAGAAAATTATTGGTATGCACGAGTTAAGATTTAGGGGGGAGAGAGGTTATATTCATTCAACGTGATATGTATAGAGAGAGCCGGAGAGTGAATGTTCGATTGTCATGTTTAGTTGTGAAAAGATCGTGTCTAATATTATTTCTTTGTTCAATTGTCTTTTTATCTTAATCTTCCCTCCTATGTTAGTGCTAAATCTTCCCTCCTACCAAAAGTATATACCAGTATTTATTTCATCGCCCATAATGAATATATACATACTCCTTACCATTTTAGTGCAACACTTCAACCAAAGTAGTCAAATAGACTGATCCCCGCCGGGCCAGAAATTTGAGGCCCAATCCAGACCAGGCCCACAAATGGAGTAGGTTGGGCTGAGTCTCTTTTATAAACTCAGACCCAGCCCTGCCAGGCCATCGACAAAGTGGGCAAGGTCGAGTTGGGCTGGGCCGAGCAGAAATTATTTTGTCATATATTTTTTAAAGTATTTTAATTTTTAAAAAAAGACTGAACTATTTATAAAATTTTATTTTCTTATTTATAATTCATATATATTCGTGGAATGGTTTTAGAAATATGAAATATTATCTTGAGATATTTACTCATAAATATTTACATTCATGTTATGCTTTTACTTCGCACTAGACATTTTTTATTTTTTATGCACACAATCAAGATGAACAATTGAATTTGTATGACATTCTGTACATGAATATGGTGGGGACATGTTTACATATTTATCTTAGGTAAACCTTAAATCCTAAATCTCTAATATATTGTCATATCGATCATTAATGCAATATAAGATGTCAAATTGTCAATGCAATAGTAAATTCATGTCAAAAGCTTTAAGTTTGAAGGGAGTATAGTAATTTAATTTATATTAAATTAATTTATGTTCATGAATTAATTTTTAATGTAAAATACTTCAAAAGGTCCAATTATACATTTCTCACAATTGATCAATATATATATATCGAAATTGTGATATTATGGACCGAAAATTTATTATACCAAAAAATTTGGTATAATAAAGTTTCCATGTGAATTATTATTTACATTCATGCATTTCTAGATTTTCATGTATACCGTACCAAATTCCAATACATAGTCTCACTGTCTCTCTTATGTACTCCCTCTGTCCCAAAATAAAAGTTTTAATTGCTATTTCGATTCGTTTTACAATAAGAGTCTTATTTCACTTTTACCAAGAATGGTACATTTCACTATTCGACTCAAATTTTATCACAAAACTAATATATAAAAGTGAGACTCATATTCCACTAATTACTTATTCAACTCACTTTTCTTAAACTTGTGGCATAACTAAATAGGACTCCTATTGCGGGACGGAGGGAGTATATTAGTACAACAATATATTTAATGTTTCGGTATCCATGGCGTATATCGACGAAAGTTGAAACATCAAATATATGGCCATACCTTTTTGGCCATGTCGACAAGAGAAGATCTCAGAAGTTCGACCGTCGATACAACGGTGAACTCCTTTCGTGGGTCCCAAAACTCCGGCACTCCGGGAATCAGAAGAGCCATAATCCCACCTTCCACCATTTCTACCGCCCTCGATTTCAAGAATGCTTCAAATACGCTTCATAAACCTTTCTTCTCTCCCTACAATAAATATCTCTAGAAGAGTAGCCGAATTCGATGGACGACTGCGGAAGAAGGCAGCCGTGGAAGTCCCTGTGAGGCGGGAGTGATCTGAAGAGCATGTTAAAGTCGTTGATGACGACGTCGTTTAGGGACACGTGGAATTCTGGGAGTTTGAGGTTTGAGGATTCGTGTTTCCTTTTGATGGCTTCGATGATTGTATGCATGACCGGAAAAGAGTCTTTTCCGGTTGAGCACGTTTATTTAGTATACTCATTATCATATTGCACGTTTATTTGTGAAATAAAAAAAAATACTAAAAAAAGTATTGCACATGTTAATAAATTACGATCGACGACGTACAATACACCCTATAAAAGATAGTTCAAAATTAATAATAATGTCAATATGTCATGAACAACATAGGAGATAAAGCATATGTGTTTGGTTTTGGATATCTTATCTTGATATTCAACTTTAAATAATCAGCCATGTACACAATCCACACGTTATTTATTAATGCCTATTTCGAATCTCCCGAAAAAATTGAAGTAAATAAAAAATCACAATGACGTGCCTGTAATATTCAAAGCCATAAGTTTTCGGTCATTATGTAATCGACTTGTAATTACTACTCAAATCTTGATGTACGCTATAAATTTTAATGATTTATTGAACTTGATTGTAATAAAAACAGGTTTTTACATTTTTTAATTAATTTATCAATCGGATGATTTAAAATTTTAATAGAAGTCAGTGCATTATTGCATTTCAAAACCACCCCCACCAAGATTAGAAAACACACGTACATATTTGAAGTCTCTAACCAACAACAACGTACTAAACATTATTGTGCTTGAGGATAACAACAATCACAACAGTTCTTTCATTAGAAGGATTTGCATAAACTGCTGAAGTTTGAAGTTTCTTCTTCAAAAGGTCGAACGTCTCGTCGATAGCTTCAACTCCAAACTCATGTGTAAGCACATTTTGAAAAACCGCCCTAAAACATGCCACGTGGCCATCAACATTGAGAAATGCCCCACTACTCAAAATCTCCATTCTTTCAATGCTGAAACTGATGCTCTTATGCAGTATTGCCCTCACCTCCTCTGGGGTGGGAAAATGGTGCGGAAAGTTGAATTTCTCTAATTTTTCCTCACTCAATCTTCCCTGCAAAGTCAATATAATCTTCACTCAATTTCGTAAAAGCAACATTACTTGTGAATTAAAGTGACTAGTATTTTTATCGGCTCAGATTTAAAAAATTGTTTGACTTTATACGAATAAAAAAAGTAATTGATAGAAAATGTTAATGGAATTTGGTCATACTTTTATATGTTGGTTTTATAATAACATGTGAGTAGAGTGAATTAGTGAAATGTGAAGTTCACCATAATAAAAGTAAAAGGAGACATTTATCAGTGCATGCATAGCATAAGGTATGATATTAATCATCCCGTTATAACAAAGACGTTTCCTTTAGACACAAGACTTAAGAAAACTATGTTAAGAAAATTGCCGAAAAAAGGAAATGACTCAGCTATAATGAGACAGTCCAAAGAAAAATACAAACGAACTATACAGGGATAGAGAGAGTACCTTTTTTGCCATGTCTACAAGGGAAGACGTGAGAAGTTCAAGCCTCGATATAACGGTGAACTCCTTTTGTGGGTCCCAATAGCTAGGCACTCCTGGAATTAAAAGAGCCATAATCCCACCCTCCACCATTTCCACAGCCCTTCATTTCAAGAATGATTCCAAATCCTTCTCAAATTGCCCCAAATAAGCTTCATAAACCTCCTCCATCTCTCCTCCACTCCGAGGCGGAGACTTGAGGCCCTCGGCAGCCTTGGGCACCTCCGACAGCCAGTGGACCGCCCAAGAAGAGTACGCAAAGTGGACGGAGGATGGAGGGAGAAGGCTGCCGTGGAAGTCCCCGGGAACTGCGGCTACCTCATAGCTCCTATCAGGTGGGAGGGAACGGAAGAGGGTGTTAAAGTCGTTAGAGACGACGTCGTTAAAGTAGACGTGGAATTCTGGGGTTTTGAGGTCTGTGGATTCGTATTTGCGTTTGATGGCTTCGATGATCGCGTGCATGGCCGGAAAAGAGTTGTTTCCGGTTGAGCACCCGAAATCGACAATGCAGAAGCTATTAGTTGAGAACTCTAATTTTGTGGCGATTTCTTCTTCGATGATTGCCTTTGAAGCTTCCAATATTCCTCGCTTAATTTGTGTATGAGCAAACATTAATTAGTAATAGATCGCCTTATAAAAACATGAATGCAATAAATAGTTAATTATGAATTTATGATACTAGTATATATAGTAATATATGTATAGAATTACACCTGGTAGGATGAGTTTTTGTCATAGCTGAGAGGTCCATCGCCACCATTCATGGAAAAATGTCCATTATCTTTGGAAATGGAATCCATCACGTACGAAACTATAAAGAAATGTGATTCATATGTATGTATATATAGAGAGAGTTGTCACTGAATGAGGATCTAAATGGGAATTACTACAAATTAATAATATTCGTTGAATTTATTGTTCTAATAATATCAAACAAAGCATGCCAAGTGACAACATAAAGTTTAGATGGCTGTGATATATCCTAAAATGATTTTGAAAAACGCACTCATGAACTAATATAGTTTTCGTGTGTATAATGATATTTTAACGACTTTCAAAATACATGAACATGCAAAAAATATTAAATTATCTCATGATTAATCAGCTTACCTCACTCCTATAACTAATTTAATTCTCCACAAATTTTATTTTGGCTTATTCGGTTTTCTGTCTGACTATTATCTTATAACTGAGTGCTGCCATAACATATAGGATTTGTTTACAAGATACCAATCAACCAATAATATATTGTATTGCATGTTATGTTATCTAAACAAAGTGTCTACAATCAAACTCAAAATATTGCACGTTTATTTGTCAATAAATAAATATAGAGAAAAAGTATTGCGCATTTTATTATACTGCAATCCACGACATACAATACACACGAAATTCGTAATAAGAGCCCACGTGAGAGTAGATAAAGCATATGTGTTCAGTTTTGGATATCTTATCTTAATATTCACCTTTTGACTATGAGCCATATATTTACAATCCACACATGATCAATGCCTCCTATTTGGAATCTTCTAGTTAAAAAGAATGATGAACATGTGAGAATTTATGTGGAAATGCATGAATACAAACTTTTGAGATTTAAAATCAATGCAACCAATTTATTCAACAAATGATGAAATCACGCATATTTACATATATCCCCATGCTTGTGCTGAATCTACCCTCCTACCAAAAGTATATACCAGTATAAATATATACATACTCTTATCCATTTTAGTGCAAAACTTGAACTAAAGTTGTCAAATAGACTGATCCATGTCGGGCCAGAAATTTGAGGCACAATTCAGCCCAGGCCCACAAAATGAAGTACGTTGGGCCGAGTCTCTTTTATAAATTCAAACCCAGCCCTGCCAGGCCAATGTCACTCTTGGTGCTAAGCTAAAGAAGATTACAAAGTTACTAATAACTTTGCGCATAATTTCACTCTCTTTTGCGATCTGAAAAAGAACTAACAATTTTTTTTTAAATAAGCGTATATATGTGCTCGATTCGTTACATTAATTAAATGACGGAAATTAAAAAATGAACATGGCTCAAGACTCAAACATAGTCCGCCAAGCATTTAGGGTTGTTGGGCTCGGATGATGATGCATTAGTGGTGGCTCGTATTGGTGGATACAGTAGGAGCAAAGAAGAGGATTAAGCCCTTTCTAAGTGAAAAACATCTTACTGCATTTTCCAGCTGAAATGGAATATTCCTACCGAAATAGAATTGTACATCCAGAATAGTCCTAAGAAAACAGTACTATTTTCATTTGCATAACATTGTCAAAAAATTTTATATCCAGTGTAAATCATTATGTAAAATTAGCTCTTATAATTAAAATGAAATATAGAATTATCATTTTCTTGGAGTTCCAAACTAAAACTTGAATATAATGTGGAGGCCCATTGCTTTGAGTGTGCATGGGCCTTTCCGTATCAAAATTAAATCCTAAGAGTTACAGAAATAAATCATAAAACAACAACCAAATAATATAAGAGATTATCGGCTCACTTCCGAAATAAAATTAAATAAAAGTATAGATTCCTGTCAGCGACTGCAATCGTGATTTCAATTTTGGTCCTGTAACCTCGTATCACATGACATCTAAGCAACAAATGAAACTTTGTAAAGTGAAATACTTATTATGCTATAGAAATAATCATACTGCCCCAACTTCTTAATAGAAACACCTTATTTTTAAATTGTGATACACTAGTAAGTAGATTTCCTGATGTCACCAACTAATCTCAGACGTGCTAAATATTTTTGTGCTTGTGCTTGTGCTTGAGGATAGCAACCATCTTAACAGTTCTATCGTTAGAAGGATCTGCGTAAACCGATGAAGCCTGGTATTTCTTTAACAAAAGGTCGAACGTTTCATCGATGGTTTTAGCTAAAAACATATGTGTAAGCATATTTTGATGAACCGCCCTGAGACATGCCACGTGGCCATCGACATTGAGCAACGACCCACTACTCAAAATCTCCATTCTTTCTACGATGAAACTATTGCTCTTTTGCAGTATGGCCCTCAGTTCCTCCGTGGTGGGAAAGTAGTATGGAAGGTAGAACGTCCTTGACATTGACTCACTCAATCTTCCCAGCAAAAGTCAACTTGTGATTGTTAATGGCGGACGAATGGAGTACTGATCTCTGCATGCATAGGATGTGATATTACCTTTTTAACCATGTCGATGAGGGAAGATTTGAGAAGTTCAACCCGCGAAACAACATAAGACTCCTTTTGTGGGTCCCACAGGGCAGGCACTCCAGGAATTAGAAGAGCCATAATCCCACCTTCCACCATTTCCACAGCCCTACACTTCAAGAATGATTCCATATCCCTCTCAAACTGATTCTTTTTTTCTTTTTTTTTTTTGAAACACTCTTTCTACAACAACGTCCTTTCCCAAAAATTTCTTTTTTCCTGTGATCCAACAAAGATTCAACCCATATTCAAAATTCGCTATCAAAGGATTATGATTTGCGATTTGGTCCAAGGTTAAGATAAGGCTCCAAAGGATGACCTAACGTCCTCTCCTATCACTATAACCACTTTGAAGATTCAAACAGACCGCAAACAAGTTCTAGAAACATATAACATAGTTGATGAAAAATCACATATTTTTTTTTAGAAAAGGAGATGGTCTCTATCCTCACAAGGTAATTTTTGGCAATAGACAAGGCAACGAGCAATTCACTTTAGACAAATCACAAATAGCCAACACAAGTCACTTAGCTAAATCAACTAGTTTTCGCAAACATTTTTTTAACCAAAAATCATCATAGGCAATTCATCCTACAAACATGTTTAGTTCATCTTGTCATATTTCCCAAGTCCCAATTCAATTTCACCCAAAGGAATACTCAAACAACGAAATCACACAAAAGAAAAACAACAAAAAATATAAAAATGAAAATGAAACAAAAGAAACTATCCTACTAGCTATCACCACATAAGATGCCATCATATCAAATTAGGGGGGGGGGGGAGAAAGAGACCCAATTCCACTAGACACCCCCCCCAAACTTATTCCAAGCCAAGGCAAGGATAATTTTGAAAGAATGTGGAATTGTGGTGGACCTCTACTGATTCGGCGGGTGGTGAGGTGGTCGCTAGCTGGCCATGAAATCCCGTTGTTGCTGCACAAAAGTGGCCCATCATTCACCATTGAAGTGATAAGTGAGCTCTCCATTGTCAACATCGATCAAGGCCTTCCTTGTGGCTAGAAAAGGTTTTCCTAGAATGAGAGGTACCTTTCTATCCTCCTCTATGTCCAATATCACAAAATCAGCGGGGAAGACGAACTCATTCACTCTCACCACAACACCCACTGGATAAGACACCGATCTATCAGTGTTACAGTGCAACAGTCAGCTCGTCTAAGGGAGACCAGCCCGGAGCAACATGTGGAGGAGATGGACATGGATATAGTGGACAAAGGCAGCAAAGAGACGACGAGAACAATCGCCAAGGACCGGTCGCGCCGTCAGAGACGTCAACCAGATCACTTTGGCGATTTTGTCAAGCATTGAAGCGGCTGACTTTTATCTATTTTTGTTAGTTTATTTCTATTTCGTGTCTTTAGTTATTTGGGGATTATTATTGTTTATTTTTAATTATTTTTGCGTCGAGCGGATTATAAGCTCCTTTCCGGGTTTTCTTCGTTGATTCTTTCCCGGATCGTAGGTCGAATCAACCCTAGGGTCCTAGTATAAATATGCGTGTATTTTATTTCACCTCTCAAGGAATAAAATATATTTACGCAATTTACTTTCTACTGCTTCAAAACCCTCGTTCTTGCCGTGTTTGACCGTCAGGCAAACGATTCCGCGACTTCACGGAGGAATTCTACCGGAGTTAGGGAGAATGGCCCTAACAAGTGGTGCCTTCATTGTCGAACTCATTTATCGATGGCACATCTGAATGCTACACGTACAGAACCGATGGTGGTATCTTCCACCAGCGTCATTCGCGGGCTAGAGCAGCTTCCGACGTCGACCGCACCCTTTAATGCGTCGGCGTTGGCTTGGGAACATGTACTAGCGTCAATTGCCCGAGTAGAAGCCCGTTTGGACGCGTCAGAACGCCGATCCAACACCTCGCCGCCACAACCTAGGCCTGATCCTGATCCACCTTATGCAAACTGGCACGGTGGGAGATGAGACTCGACGTTCCAGACACTGATAATTACTACAACAACGTCGGTCGCTTCACAACCACAATTAGGGTTCGGAGGACCCTCATCGCGTGACACACATCGTCAAGGGACATCTGCCTGGGAGCACCAGGGCAGCGACAACAACTGGAACAGGGGCAAACAGACGACCGCGTGGGATAACCCTTGTCATCGACAGGAGATCCGTGGCGAGAGGCGATCGACGGCTTGGGACAGCCCTTGGAGTAGACCACACGCTGGGGGCTTCACGCTACGATCAGTACCGTTCAGAGAAACCGCGCTATGAGCAGATGAAACCACCACGCCTTGGCGTAGTGGTGGTCGCTTTGAGCAACGCCAATCAGGCTTGCCTATGGCTTTACCAGCCCCGTCGCAGCAGGTTCCGAGGCCTCCTCAACATAAATTTTCTGAATACTCTAACTTACCGGTACTCAAGCTGTCGCCAGCGCAGAAAGCGGAGCGTTCACGCTTGGGCCTTTGTTGGTGGTGCCCGGAGAAATGGGTTCCAGGCCACAACTGTAAGGGAAAGTTTTTGGTATATATGGGTATGGAGGAAGATTCGGAGGATGACCCGGGGAATCAGCTGGTTACGGCAGACATCTCGCATATCTTTGCGATGGAAGGAGGCAGAAGGAGGACAATATTGAGCTGGCAGGTATGATTGGCACGGCGGAGGTGCGCATACTGGTGGATACGGGGAGTTCACACGACTTTCTACATCCCCGCGTGGCTGAACGGTTGGCGCTTCCGCTACAGAAGGTGCGACCCTTTAGGGTCTATGTGGGAAACGGCGAATTCTTATTGTGCTCTTGGGCATCGAGACAGACACGGATCGTTGTGCAAAATCATGTGTTTCTGGTGGATTTACACATTCTTCCAGTACATGGTCCGGAGGTGATTCTAGGAAGGGTGTGGCTGAAATCACTACGGCGAGTGACGAACGACTTTGACGCAGGTACATTGGAGTTTGTGCGGAATGGCGAACACATCCGACTAAAGCTGGTGCCGCCACCCACCAGGTCAGTTTCGTTGCGACGATTTGCATCGCTGCTTGCACTTCGGGGCGAGGCAGAGTTGTTCGAACTTGTCCAATTTCCCCAACGTGACACAGATACCGAGGGAGCAGCGTCGATTTGCTTTCCAAAGGATCTGCCGGAGGAAATTCTGGCAGTGTTGAAGTCGCACGGAAAGGTGTTTGGGTTGCCTTCGGGTATGCCGCCTAAGCGCCAGTTTGACCACAAGATTCATCTGCTACCGGAATCGAAGCCGGTGAACGTGCGACCGTACAGATATCCATACTTTCAGAAGACGGAAATCGAGCGACAAGTCAAGGAAATGTTGGAGACGGGCATCGTTCGACCCAGTCATAGCCCTTTCTCGTCACCTGTTTTACTGATACGGAAGAAAGACGGATCATTCCGTTTTGCATCGATTACCGGGCCTTGAACGCAGCAACGGTGCCTGATCACTTCCCCATCCCCACTACGGATGAACTGTTTGATGAATTGGGCTCAGCTAGGTTCTTCACAAAACTGGATTTGCGCTCTGGATATCACCAGATCTGGATGTGCGAGGATGATGTGTATAAGACAGCATTTAGCATTTCGGACTCACGACGACCATTTTGAGTTTCTAGTAATGCCATTCGGATTGACAAACACGCCATCTACTTTCCAGGCAGCCATGAATAGCCTGTTTCGGTCGGTCCTGCGACAGTTTGTGATTGTCTTCTTCGATGACATCCTCATATACAGCCCCACTATACAATCCCATATACGCCATTTGAATGAGGTACTATCAATCCTTACAAAAAATCATTTTTTTGTTAAATTATCGAAGTGCACTTTTGCGTGCTCGACGGTCGAGTACCTCGGCCATTTGATTACAGGCGGGCAGCTCAAAGCAGATCCTTCCAAAATTGAGGCGATGTTAGTATGGCCCGTACCCACGTCGGTCAGGCAGCTACGGGGTTTCCTGGGTTTAACGGGTTATTACAGGCGCTTTGTGAAGCACTATGCGTGTATTGCAGCCCCCCTCACGGAGCTTCTAAAGAAGGACTTGTTTATTTGGTCGAACGCGGTGGCCACGAGTTTCGTCGCTCTGAAAGAAGCAATGTCAACGGCACCAGTCCTGCGATTACCTGATTTTACGACGACATTTCACTTGGAGACCGATGCGTCAGATTTCGGAATCAGCGCGGTGCTGCTTTAGGATGGCCATCCGTTGGACTTTTTCAGCAAAAAGCTAGGCCCGAAACGGCGAATTTCCTCAACATATCACAAGGAACTGTATGCAATCGTGGAGGCGGTGCAGAAGTGGCGACAGTATTTGCTTGGTCGGGAGTTCGTGATTAGAAGTGATCAGAAGAGCCTAAAAGATCTGTTGCAACAGATTATTCAAATGCCAGATCAACAGTTTTATGCTCGGAAATTAATGGGTTATAAATTCAGGATCGAGTACAAAATTGGGGCCTCGAATAAGGTCGCAGATGCTCTATCTAGGATGGATGTGGAAGTGGACCAGCCGTTGCTCGCTGCAGATGGCGAACCTGAGCAAGCCGGCGACCCAACCCGAGACGCACAACTATTAACGACAGTGGCCCAGCCGGTCCCTGAAGTTCTCGGCATTCTGCAAACCGAGGCGGAGAGTGCAGCGGATGTGATTGAGCTCCGTTCAGCGCAGGAACAAGGTAGAGGCGACCCGGATGTATCATTCGTGGACGGACTGTGCTATTATAAACGCCGCTTGTATGTTAGTAAAGAATCGGCAGTGAAGGAGGTGCTACTACGGGAGTTTCACGCTGCACCGACAGCCGGCCATCCAGGGATTGACCGCACTTTCAAACGCTTAGCGGCTGTGTTTTATTGGAAGGGAATGCGGAAGGATGTGAAGAAATTTGTAGAGTCATGCTACGATTGCCAGACAACTAAGTACTCTACTCAGAAACCTGCAGGGTTGCTGCAGTCGCTACCGATTCCTTCTCAAGTTTGTGAGGATGTTTCGATAGACTTTATTACTTGCCTTCCACAATCGAGGGGGTTCACGACTATTTTGGTGGCGGTGGACCGCTTGACAAAGTATGCTCACTTTGCACCGCTGCCGAAGAGCTACAATGCTTTGAAGGTGGCCACAGTGTTCATTGATACAGTGGTCAAACATCACGGGATTTCAAAGACGTTGGTGTCGGATAGAGATCCCGTTTTCTTGAATGAGGTATGGGAGGATATGTTGCGCTTAAGTGGTACTAAGCTCAATTTCTCAACTGCCTATCACCCGCAATCGGATGGGCAGACGGAGGTGAGGAACCGGGGTTTGGAGCAATATTTGAGGGCGTTTGTGGCGGATAGACCGTCGAAATGCGTGAATTTTCTGCCATGGGCGGAACTGGCATTGAATTGCTTTCATCACGAAGGCCTGGGGACTTCCCCTTTTACGGCGTTGTATGGTCGGGATCCGCCGTCATTAATTGCGGCTGCGCCCTCGGCGGAGACAACCCCGGACGTGGCATTGATGATACGGCAGCGAGGGGAGTTGATCGTGTTGCTCAGGAAGAATTTGGAGCGCGCGCAACAGCGGATGCGAGTTGCCGCTAATAAGCACCGTCGAGATGTGGAGTTCGAGGTTGGAGAGATGGTGTTGTTAAAGCTGCACATGTATAGGCAGCATTCGGTCGCACGACCGCTGTCAACTAAACTAGCGCGACGATTTTATGGCCCTTTCGAGGTGCTGGAACGAATAGGCCAGGTGGCATATCGTCTGAAGCTGCCGGAAGGGAGTAGGGTGCACGATGTGTTTCATGTGAGTTTGTTGAAGCCTTTTGTTGTTAGTGAGAATCGGGTGGCGGAGGCTTTGCTTGCGAAGTTTGCTCGTGGCAGACCAATGGTTCGACCGTGCCGCGTGCGGGATCGCCGGACGGTTTGGCGAAATGGGGAGACTGTTGAAGAATTGCTGCTCGAATCGGGTGATGACGGCGGGGATCAGCCGAGTTGGGAACCCCGGGAGGTGGTACATAGGAGATTTCCGGATCTGCTCCTTGAGGACAAGGAGGCTTCTAAGGAGAGGGGAGTTGTTACGGTGCAACAGTCAGCTCGTCTAAGGGAGACCAGCCCGGAGCAGCATGTGGAGGAGATGGACGTGGATACAGTGAACAAAGGCAGCAAAGAGACGACGAGAACAATCGCCAAGGACCGGTCGCGCCGTCAGAGACGTCAACCAGATCACTTTGGCGATTTTGTCAATTATTGAAGCTGCTGACTTTTATCTATTTTTGTTAGTTTATTTCTATTTCGTGTCTTTAGTTATTTGGGGATTATTATTGTTTATTTTTAATTATTTTTGCGTCGAGCGGATTATAAGCTCCTTTTCGGGTTTTCTTCGTTGATTCTTTCCCGGATTGTAGGTCGAATCAACCCTAGGGTCCTAGTATAAATATGCGTGTATTTTATTTCACCTCTCAAGGAATAAAATATATTTATGCAATTTACTTTCTACTACTTCAAAACCCTCGTTCTTGCCGTGTTTGATCGTCGGGCAAACGATTCCGCGACTTCACGGAGGAATTCTACCGGAGTTAGGGAGTTTGGCCCTAACAATCAGCCATCTGCAACGTGATGGATGTGGGTTTCAACTGGTCAATCTTCATCTTGTAATAGAAGGACAACGGCATGAGGTTAATGCTAGCTCCGAGGTCGCAAAAGGCATTCTCTACAAAGTGATCTCCACTAGTGCACTCAATAGTAAAGCTCCCAGGATCCTGCATCTTGGCCGGAAGCTTCCTTTGCAAAATCGCACTATAGTTTTCCGTCATATTGACAGTCTCATGATGCTCCCACTTCTTCTTTTTGGCGACAACTTCCTTAAGAAATTTAACATATCTGGGCATTTGCTATAGTGCCTCAATCAGCGGAATGTTAATCTGCACCTTCTTGAAGATCTCTTAGAATTTGGCAAACTAATCATTCTTCTTCTTCTTTAGCAGCACTTGGGGGAATGGCACTCTTATCTCTGTTGGCTTGACTAGTGTGTTCACCTCAGGTGAACTGCCGGAGATGATGTCTCAAGTTCCTCATTTTCTGCCTTGGCTTCTGCTTCTTTCACTGGCCCAGTTACAGGCTTTAGTGGGGTCTCTGGCATAGAAGGACCCTGATAACTCGTCCAACTCCTCAAGTGAATCGCCTTGCAATCCTTAGGATTTACAATGGGCTGCCCTGGGAATTGCCCTGGCTTATGCTGGCCGCTCACAGCTTGAGCAATCCGACTCATTAGCACCTCTAGATTCTTCATATGTGTTGCCATGTTATGCATATCATTCTCTACCTTTTCAATGCTCCATATTCTTATGTGACTGTGTCATGAATGTGTTCAGTGTGTCCTCTGAACTCTTTTTCTGCGGCTCGTTGATCATTCCTAGAGAAACTTTGAACCCCGGAGGTGGTTGCAGGGCATTGTTGGGGTTCCCATATGAGAGGTTGGGATGTGGCTTATTCCCAAAATGGTTGAAACCTCCTTGATTGGGTCGGGAGTTGTTGTAATATCTGTTGCCCCCTTGGTGTATGTAATTGACATTTTCTACACCTTCTTGATTCTCTTGCACTGATGTTCCCACCCCCATAAGGTCTAGCTTCTTGTGGATGAGCTCCAATTGTTTGGTCATACTATTGGCTGACCTAGGCAGAAGCTATTCTGTGCACCTTGCTCCTCTCGTTGGTCCAACCTTCATCATTCGAGGTAACTCTCTCGATCACCTCCATTGTTGCCGTCTCACCGATCTTTAGCAATGCTCCTCTCGCGCTCCAGTTTAGCTCACTCTTTGCTTTAGGCAAACACCCCTTATAGAATGAGAGGATTTGATGGGTTAGGCTTAGACCATGATAGGAGACCGCTTCAAAAGGCTCTTGAATCTTTCCCATGCGCCTCGGATACTCTCTGAGGAATCATTTCAAATGCTAGATACGCTGACTGCCTCTTTAAAGCTTCACTCGGAGGGTAGTATTTTGCTAATAATTTCTCCACCATTGCATCCCACGTGCGGATGGAGTTGGGCTCCATTCTGTCCAGCCAATATCGGGCGTCATCCTCTAGAGAAAAAGGAAACACCCTCAATCTGACATGTTCATCGGTGACTCCATTTATATTCGTCCTGTTGCAGATCTGGATGAACTTGGTGATATTCTTGTTAGGGTTCTCCGTGGTTCGGCCTCTAAAAACATTATTCTCAACCATCTGAATGAGTCCCCTCCCGAGCTCAAAGTTGTTGGCATTCATGTTGTTGCCAATAATTGGTGGGTTTGCCACCCCATTATAGGCAAACATATTCTGCACTGGTATCTCATTCTGCCCTTGATCTAACCACCTATGCAATGCTGCGAGTTGCTCTTGAAGTTGAGCATTCGTTAGAGGAGGTGGTGTTGGATTGTTATTTCCGTTTCCGTTCTCGCTTCCTTCCTCCATCAAAATAGGAGAATGAGGCTCAAACTGGATAAGAGAATGAACTGGTGACGGAGTAGGTGATGATGGTTCTTGAACTGGTGAAGGTGATCGTCCCTGGATCGGAGAAGAAGCTCGGATCCGTTGATTTAGCCTCGTAAAAGCATTTCTCCTTCTGTTGGATGCTTCGATCTCAAGATCGATAGGCTCTAAAGGTAGACCCTTAAGTACCACGAACCGACTTTAACTACTATCTAGACAATCTGGAAAGTTTGGTTTGATTTTTGAAAAACAATTAAGCATAAACAAGCTAAAAGCATGCAACAAAAGATAAGTTTCAAAAAAGAGAACAAGGTAGAGCTTTGGATCTGTTGTTTGTATTGAACTGATTTTCCATTTGATTGTGTTATTAAAAGATACATTTTACACTCCTATTTATAGGACAAGATCATTGAATATGCCTAGGAACTTATGAACTAGGAACTCTACCATATTAATGATATATTCCCTTGAGTCCCTAAAATACTCTTTCCCATAATCTTGAGACTATCATATTTCCTTTCCAACACTCCCCCTCAAGTTAAGTAATGGGATTCCCGATGCTTAACTTGCCAAGTACATTTGCAAAGTTCTTCGTGCCCACAGCCTTGGTTAAGATATCCGCTAGCTAATCTCCAGATCAAATGAATGGAAATGCAACTATCCCAGCCTCAATGTTTTCTTTGATGAAATGTCGATCAACCTCCACGTGTTTTGTTCTGTCATGTTGGACTGGATTCTCTGAGATACTAATAGCAACTTTGTTGTCACAAAAGAGTTGGCAAGTTTTTGGAGACAACAGGCCTAACTCGTTCATGTCCCTTCTCAACCATAACACTTCAGTCAGTCCACTTTTAATTCCCCTGAATTCAGCTTCTGCACTAGATAATGCCACGACCTTTTGTTTCTTGCTCTTCCACGACACTAGATTTCCACCAACAAATGTAAAGTATCCCGCGGTAGATCTTCTGTCGACTGGATTTCCTGCCCAATCTGCATCTGTGTAGCCATGAATTTCCAAGTGATCATTCTTCTTGAACATAATTCCATGATCAAAGGTGCCCTTGAGATATCTCACAATTCTAACTGCTGCTTCCATGTGATCGGTTTGAGGCTGATGCATAAACTGGCTGACAACACTTACTGCATAAGCTATATCGGGTCTGGTATGTGACAGATAGATTAATTTTCCTACCAGTCGTTGATATCTTCCATGATCTGCCAATGCCGATCCTTCAACTATTTGCAAGCCGTGATTCAGAGCTATGGGGGTTTCCGCAGGCTTGCAGTCCATCATCCTTGTCTCTGCCAAAAGGTCTAATATGTACTTTTTTTTATTTATGAATATGCCATGGGGTGACCTCATCACTTCAACTCCCAAAAAATACTTCAGATGCCCCAAGTCCTTCATTTCAAATTCAGAAGCCAAGTTCCTTTTCAACTTCTCTATTTCCTCCAAGTCATTCCCAGTAATGATCATATCGTCCACATAAATTATCAAACAAGTGATTTTTTCTCCCTTCTTCTTCGTGAATAGAGTATGATCAGCATTGCTTTGGCTGTAATCGTATTTCTTCATTGCTTCTGTGAATCTTCCAAACCAGGCCTTCGGAGATTGTTTTAACCCATATAGAGTTTTCTTCAGTTTGCATACTTCTCCATTTCCAAATTCATCCGAGAATCCTGGAGGAACTTCCATATACACTTCCTTCGTCAGTTCCCCATGGAGGAAGGCATTGGTCACGTCAAGCTGATGTAGAGGCAAGTCTTTATTTGCTGCAATTGACAACAGTACTCGAACAGTATTCATTTTGGCTACTGGCGAGAATGTCTCTGAGTAGTCTACTCCGTAGGTCTGTGTGTATCCCTTGGCCACCAAACGAGCTTTATATCATTCGATTGTGCCATCAGGCCTTCTTTTAATGGTAAATACCCA
>NC_062967.1:37210645-37244843 GCF_023119035.1 Salvia hispanica
GTCGACTGGATTTCCTGCCCAATCTGCATCTGTGTAGCCATGAATTTCCAAGTGATCATTCTTCTTGAACATAATTCCATGATCAAAGGTGCCCTTGAGATATCTCACAATTCTAACTGTTGCTTCCATGTGATCGGTCTGAGGCTGATGCATAAACTGGCTGACAACACTTACTGCATAAGCTATATCGGGTCTGGTATGTGACAGATAGATTAATTTTCCTACCAGTCGTTGATATCTTCCATGATCTGCCAATGCCGATCCTTCAACTATTTGCAAGCCGTGATTCAGAGCTATGGGGGTTTCCGCAGGCTTGCAGTCCATCATCCTTGTCTCTGCCAAAAGGTCTAATATGTACTTTTTTTTATTTATGAATATGCCATGGGGTGACCTCATCACTTCAACTCCCAAAAAATACTTCAGATGCCCCAAGTCCTTCATTTCAAATTCAGAAGCCAAGTTCCTTTTCAACTTCTCTATTTCCTCCAAGTCATTCCCAGTAATGATCATATCGTCCACATAAATTATCAAACAAGTGATTTTTTCTCCCTTCTTCTTCGTGAATAGAGTATGATCAGCATTGCTTTGGCTGTAATCGTATTTCTTCATTGCTTCTGTGAATCTTCCAAACCAGGCCTTCGGAGATTGTTTTAACCCATATAGAGTTTTCTTCAGTTTGCATACTTCTCCATTTCCAAATTCATCCGAGAATCCTGGAGGAACTTCCATATACACTTCCTTCGTCAGTTCCCCATGGAGGAAGGCATTGGTCACGTCAAGCTGATGTAGAGGCAAGTCTTTATTTGCTGCAATTGACAACAGTACTCGAACAGTATTCATTTTGGCTACTGGCGAGAATGTCTCTGAGTAGTCTACTCCGTAGGTCTGTGTGTATCCCTTGGCCACCAAACGAGCTTTATATCATTCGATTGTGCCATCAGGCCTTCTTTTAATGGTAAATACCCATCTACACCCCACTAGTTTCTTTCCTTCGGGAAGTTGGCACTTTTCCCATGTATTATTCCGTGCCAATGCCTTCATCTCCACCTTCATTGCCTCTCTCCAGTGTTTGCTTTGCCATGCTTGTTCAACTGTTTGAGGAATCTCCTCTTCTTCATACAAGGCTTCTTCAAATGCCCGGGCCATTTTGGAGAGATTAGCCCTGGCAATATTTCCAATTGAGTATCTTGCCCGAGAGCTATTCTTCTCAGGGGAGTACCGTTTGGGGGGAATTCCCCTGTTGATACGATTTGGCAAGATATATCTTCCAGTGTCTCCATCTATAGTATTTATCTGTGTATCATCATTGTTAGAAGAACATGAACTTTCTTGAGGATTAGTAATGATTACCTCAGGTATCGGAAGGGTAATGGGCGTGTTACTTAACTCCACGGGTTGCGTTGTTGTGTGTAAGACCTGCTCGGCAGCAGGAGCGGTTGGCTCGGGTGGATCTTCAGTGGGTTTATTATTGTGTGACATCGGAAACCAACTTAGTGGGTCACTAGATCCTATGGATTCAGATTCCTCCCCCTGACTGGTAAGTTGGCTATGGTAAAAAAATTCAGACTCCAAAAAATCACAATTCATCGTAGTGAAAACTTGTCTATTTTTTGGATCAAAGCACCTATACCCCTTTTGATTTACTCCATAACCTATGAAGACACATTTTACGGCACAAGGGGAAAGCTTGGAACGTTCGTGCTTGGGAATGTGAACAAAGACAGAGCTTCCGAAGACACGAGGTGGAAGAGACAAGGCAGCAGGAATAGAGGTTAAGGTAGATAATTCAAATATGGGGGCTTTGAGTTTCAAAATTTTTGTGGGAAGCCTATTCAAGAGGTAAACCGATGTGGCAACAGCTTCGGGCCAAAAGTATTTGGGTACTTTAGAATCGAACATAATAGATCGAGTCATCTCTAGGATAATTCTATTTTTCCTTTCGGCGACACTGTTTTGCTCTAGGGTATAAGCACACGAAGTTTGGTGGATAAGACCTTTATCAACAAAAAACTTTTTCATTTGAGTATTGACAAATTCCCTCCCATTGTCAGATCTAAGTATCTTAATTTTTGTTTGAAACTGTGTTTGGATCATGGTGTAAAATTCTGTGAATTTTGAAAATTTGAAAAGACATCAGATTTATTTTTAAGGAAATATACCCATGTCATCCTCGTGCAATCATCAACAAACAAGACAAAATATCTAATCCCGTTGCCCCCAATAACTGGAGAAGGACCCCACACATCAGAGTGAATTAAGGAAAAAACTGAATTGACTCTAGTATTGCTGACTTGAAAAGAATGTCTATGACTTTTTGCCAAAACACATGATTCACAATTTAGAGAATGAAGTTTAGCAAAATGGGGAAATAAAATTTGCAAATAACCAAATGATGGATGCCCTAACTGTAACGCCCCACTTTTTCAAACCCTAATTTTCGGGTTATAAAATTTTTGCATTAAATGCCTTAAATGCTATGATATGTGAATTATTTGATGAGTAATAAATTGCATAGTGTCTTTGTGACCTAATTGCGTATGAGAATGGAGATTGAGTTGAATAGTCAACTTGTTGAAATGTTGACGTGGCTATTGAATAGTCAAAGATGTGGAAAAATGATGTGGCCGTTGAAAGGTCAATACGATGAGAAAATGAAGTGAAAGTGAAGAGATGATTGATTTGGAATATGCGAATATTTTGATGCGGAGAAATATAATTGTGGGGAAATTATTATTTACTTTGCTAAGGGAGGAGTGAGAAAAATAATAGGAGCATTTATTTAAATCATGTGGAATTTTCGGCCACTATCCTTATTGGAGAAGAAATAATATTATTCTTGGATTTAATTATTTGTTTGGGATAGTTATCCAAATTAAAATCCAAAGTCCAAATACTCTATAATTCCTACATGGAATTTTCGAACTCCACTATGATTTATTCCATGAGATTTTCGAAAATCTCATATTTTTGGAGAAGAGGGAATTATTTATTTATTTGATCTCTTATTTATTCTATTCCATGAATAAATATAAATGTGCTAAAATATTCTAGCATATCTTGCCATATCTAAGAAGATCTTACCATATCCTAATTAAATTAGGATTTGATTTTAAATCCCTTTGGAGAAGTCAAAAATACACGCCACTTTTCCTTTTATTTGGGGAGTTTAAATAATTATTCTTGCTCCGTGATATATTATTCTGCTCCGTGAAATATTCAAATTAAATCATAGGCTATTTATTTAAGCCTAATTTTCGAAAATCCTCCCACTTCTCAACAAACTTAACGCCACTCCCCCATATTCTCTACCAAATCATCCAAATCTTTATTTATTTAATTATTTGGATATTATTATTGGTGACTCTATAAATACATGAGAGATTCTAACCCTAGCACTCACAAAACCGACGCCCCACTCCTCTACAATTTTCGAAATCTTCTCTCCCAATTTCTCCAAGTTTTCTTCAAGTTTCTTCAAGATTCCTTCATCAATTGAGAAGAATTCAAGTGAGATTCAAGAGATTATTGAAGAATAAAGACTAATTCCTTGTTTCTACCGTTCGTTCTTTTGGAAAAGGTACTTTAATTATTGATCTTCTCTTCTTCTACCGATTAATCGGTGTTCTTGAATCCACATGCATCTAGAACGAGTGAAAGGGGTTTAATCGGTGAATTTTTGCGATGCATGGATGTGTGTGTGTGTGTGTGGCCGAGTGTGTGTGTGTGTGCACGCCTCGATCGGCGTGCACAATTGTTGTGTTCGTGTGCGTGTGTGTGGAACACTCATGCGTGTTACGAATTATTGGTGATTTTGGAATGATTATTTGAATAAAAATGATATGCTAATCATACATTGATTTTGATTGATGATTTTGAAAATAATCGATGGGAAAAAGGGAAATATGGGAGACATGCATGATTTGAAATCAATGATTGAATCTGATTTGTGATACGCCTAATTTAAAGGTGATACTTCGCGCTCTCAGCGTGATAAACGAGGAGAAGAGAATTCTATCGAGCTAAACCTACGAGATGGGCTTTCTTTTAAAATAAGGACATTGTCCTAAAATGATATTGATGAGAATGAAAGATGTGTTATCATGCCTTGATTTGTTTTGTCGTGCCTATCCCTCGTGGCTATGCCACTATTGTTATAATCGAATTCGGATCCTTGTAGAGCCGCAAACTCTACTTGGGTTAGTGTACACCAATGTTAGACCGAGAGTCAGCGTACGGGTTGGCCGGTCTAGTGACCTGGATTGCGGCCGCATTCCTTGTCATGTAGAATGAGGATATGGTAAACGTCTATGAGAAAAATGGTTGCGCGACCGTGATATTTGAGAAAGAAGATATTTTGGTGCCTCGGGTCTTTCTAAAGTTAAAACCCCGATGGACACTTGAAAATGGCATGATAACTATAATTGTGATAAAACTGTTTTCGGCAATGAGCCCATTGAGTATGATTATCGTACTCAGCCCTGCATGTGTTTTCCTTATGTGCAGGTTGAGTGGTGACGAGCGGGCGGCGGCGTTGAGTAGAGAATAATAAAATGATCTGTTGGTACTCAAGGTGTCGTTGTGTCCTCATACATAGCCTCACTTCTTTCTTGGTCGCTTCCGCTATTGATTATGAAAACTGTGATCTTTGTTGGGATAAATACTTCTATTCTTTTATTTCATGGGTATATTTTGGGTATGAAACATTTGAAAATATTTTGGTACCTTTGCTACTTTGGAGCATTTATGGTGATAGCCTTTGTTGGGTTTCCTTGCTAAAGCATTATCCTTTACTTATTTAATTATTCATTAAATGCTTTGATGAAAAACCCCTTATCAAATGAAACCCTAGCCTATGTTTCTTTGATGCATTTAAGTCTACTTAGTTAGCGAACGCCGCATTTATTATACCCTAAATGGGCGGGTCGTTACACTAACCGCCTATGCCACAACCATGCCTCCCGTTCTGTAGTTCCGTGAGCCAACATTACCCTGCCAGTTTGAGCTATCTCATCCACATAATACAACCCGTGACGTTCAGTGCCACGCCCAATAATCGTCCCCGTCCGAATATCCTGGAGAAAACAAAACTTAGGATGCATTAGAAGAGTACAGTTTAGTTCTTGTGTAACTTGACTGATGGACATTAATTTTTGTGTCAAGGATGGGACATATAAACAATCTGAAACTTTCAAGGTTGGGGATATTTGAACAGTGCCAGCCCCTTCTACCCTCAAAATTTCTCCACTGGCTGTTTCAACATGGGTCCTTCTAGATTTATGTAGCATTTGAAAATCAGACCTATCATATGTCATAGTGTCCGTAGCTCCACAATCAAAAATCCATCTCCTATCTTTTTCCCGACTTATTTCTCGTACTTCACATGCGATGGCAATATCAGGGTCATTTTTAAGTACGGAAAAACGATTTTGGCACATAATATTATCATGCTCCTTTTTCTTGGGTGTATTTTGCAAGGAATCAAAGCTATGGGGGGTTTTTTTTGAAAAATTTGAAAAATGGGGGTCAGGCTGCAATTTTAATAAAATAGAAGGGTTTAGGTTATTAAACCCAAACCCTTTACCTTCTGTTATCTCCGCCGCCCCTCCAAAATTTGCCCTAGCCTTCTCTTCTTGATTTCCCTTGTTCTCTGTCGGCGCTGCTTGAGAAGCCCACCATCCCGGAGCGGTCTCCGGTTGTCTGCCAACTCCTCCGGCGTAGGCGACCTCTCGGTTGCCCGCCGGAGGATTTTCGCCTTGTGCCAATTCCTGTCCTCCGATGACCATCTTTCCTTTTGCGGTGGTAGAGCGATTTCGCTTGTGGCCATCTTCCCACCACTCCGGGAAACCGACAAGGTGGAAGCATGTCTCTCGTGTGTGTTTCGACATGCCACAGTGGGAGCAGATTAGCTTGGATTTGTCAATTTTTGGGTATTGCGACGAGGCGCTCCGATTCTGTGGTGGTGCTCCCTTGTGCGGCGGCGGCGGTGGTCCCCTGCTTGGTCGATTGAATTGGGTAGGCGGTGGTGGTCCGCCGTACCGGGCTCCAAAACCCGACCCTATCTCTGAGAATCCCGGCTCTTGAGTTGCTGGATTCCAGATGCTTGTTCGATTTTCTTCTTGTTTGATGGCGGCGAATGCCATTTCGGCAGTTGGCTCCGGGGTCTCTTTGAGTAGATCCCGTCGAAGTCGATCATATTTCACATCTAATCCGGACAGAAATTGGTATAATTTCTTTGTCTCGTTTTCTCTCTGGTATATTAATGCTCCTTTATCACAGCATGTATATGGGCAAGGTTTTCTGGTTTCGATGCTTACCCATAAACTCTGTAATTCGCTCCAATATTCCTCAAGGGTTTGATTCCCCTGTAGCGACCTGCTTGTCTTTGTGTCGAGATCGTAGACCTGGAGTGGGTCAGCTCTCACTTCGAAGGTTGTTGTGAGGCTTTTCCAGACGCCTTTTGCCGTTTGGTGTTGAGCAAACTGCATTACCAGCTTTGGCTCCATGTTTTGGATGAGCCATGAGTATACTGTGTAATCGGCTGCCTGCCATTCCTTGAACTTGGGGTCGTCGAGTGATGGTGGTGTGGACTCCCCCTCGAGGTGTTCCAGTTTTTCCCGACTGCCTATTGCGGCCTTCATTAACCGGGACCAAACTGGGATGTTCTTCCCATCGAGTTTGATTCCAACTGTTACTGTTTCAATGGTTTTGGACATTTTTTATGATGCTCACTTGATTTTTGGCTATTTTGGTTGTAGGGCTGAGGATGGATAGATCAGACGTGTGCCGGATTTTGGTTGAGGGGTTTGAGAAAGGTAGAGAACGATGATGATTTTGAATCTGAGTTCAAACGAAAATTGAAGGTTTTTGGATCGAAAAAACTGCTCTTGATACCATGTTGTTTGTATTGAACTGATTTTCCATTTGATTGTGTTATTAAAAGATACATTTTACACTCCTATTTATAGGACAAGATCATTGAATATGCCTAGGAACTTATGAACTAGGAACTCTACCATATTAATGATATATTCCCTTGAGTCCCTAAAATACTCTTTCCCATAATCTTGAGACTATCATATTTCCTTTCCAACAGGATCCATCTACAACGAACACAATGCGAACAATTCAACAACTTCAATTACGCAATTGAAGTCTCTAGGATTACTAGGAAAGCCGCTAGTCTAGGCTAAGCCCTCTCTCGAGTGCACTCAACCCGTTGATTAACCATTACTATTGAAGTCTCCTTCTAATACTTCACAATTAGCTCCTTAAAACAAAATACTCAAGCCCTCACTCTAGAATTCCTTCTCTCGAATGCAAATTATCTAGGTGTTGTTCATTCTTTTATCAATCCTAATTAGGTATCTCTCGATTACTCAAAACTAGATCAACAAACTCAATTGGTAGCTACGCAATTGGATTGAAAAGGCACAAGAATGAAATAAAGGAATCACAAGAGCAAAGATAATCAAAAGTCCTTGAATTAATCAAAAGCGTTCATTGTAGTCTTCACCAAAACTCTACAAAAAGATTTAGCTACTCATATTCAACGCAAATTCACAAGAGAAATCCATAGAGAGTGAATTGAACATAGGAAAACTAATGAAGATACTCCCAAAGGTGGATTTAATGGGCAAATCGCTTTCGTCTTCAAACTTGTTGATGAATCAGACTCTTCGTCGCTTCAAACTGCTCTCTAAACGTCAAAACAGCTTCTAGGCGTGTGGAAAGTATGCTTAAGTCGAACCCTAGGTCCTATTTATACCCGGGTTGAAAAATAGATCAATTGCAGCGCACAAGCAAAGAGCCCGGCCGGACAATTTTAAGTGAGGAAACGCCCGGCCCGGGCGTTTGTCTCGGATCCCGTCGAAGGTCAAAAGGCCCAACCCGAGCGACTTTTCATGGAAAAACGCCCAGGGACCAGGGACCGTGGATACGCCCGGCCTGGAGGCGAAAATGCCCGGTCTGCTGCATTGGAACGCCCAACCAGTTGTAGTGTAACGCCCGGCCTAAGGTTTTTGGTGCCGTTTTCGCCGTTTTCACCGTTGTGACTACAAAAACTCGACAAACTTATCAAAATACTAAAGTAGGGGATCATAGATGAAAACTCAAGTAGTGTGCTACAAAACACTCAACTATGCACTTTCAAGCATTCAAAACACTTGCTAAACTACGAGTTTATCAAATACACACTCCCTCTGTCCCATTAGAAATGAAACATTTTCCTTTTTAGTTTGTCCTATTAAAAATGAAACGTTTCCTAAAATGGAAACATCTCTATCTCTACTTTTTCATCTCTCTTACTTTACTCTCTCTTCATTAACTCACAAAACAACACTACATAAAAACTCGTGCTGATTTTCAAATGTTGCATATTTAATAGGACGGAGGGAGTATAAGAAAACAAAATACTAATATGTCAGCAAAATAAACATTATTTCAAATTTGTCAAATCTTATCACATGATATACTACTCCCTCCTTCCCAAATTGTTTATCACTTGTGTTCATATTCGTCAATCCCACAAAGTCCGTCATATTTCACTTTTACAATTTTTATAGTGGTTCTCACATTCTACTAACTTATTCTCACCATATCTAATTATAAATCTAATTAATACTGTATAAATATATGAGTTACATTCCACTAACTTTTGCAATCTACCTTTTATTACATTTCTTAAAATATTTAAAACAAGTCAAATTGTGGGATGAAAGGAGTAGAATTTATTGAAGTCTTATACCATTGACAATTAATTACTGCACATTTTTATGCTTGAGGATAACAACAACCATAATAGTTCTATCTTTAGAAGGATCTGCGTATACTGGTGAAGCATGGAATTTCTTCTTCAAAAGGTTGAACGTTTCATCGACGGTTTCAGCTCCAAACTTATTTGTAAGCATATTTTGATGAACCGCCCTAAGACATGCCACGTGGCCATCAACATTGAGGAATGTCCCACTCTTCATAATCTCCATTCTTTCTATGCTGAAACTATTGCTCTTTTGCAGTATAGCCCTCAACTCCTCTGCAGTGGGAAAGTAGTATGGAAGGTTGAATGTCCTTGACTTTGCCTCACTCAATCTTCCCTGAAAAAGTCAATATAGAAGTCAATTTCATTGAAGTAATGTCTCTTATGATTAAAAATTTAAAAGTGTTTACTCCTCTATCCGGCAAAACCTGACATGTTTTATTATTTCGGGTCATCCGCCATTTAAAGTTACCTGTTCACCTTTTTTCGGTTTTAATAACCAGACATCATACTCGTTACATTCACATTCCACTAATATAATTTAATACGTTAAAATGGGATCCACGTTCTACTAAATTTTTTACTTATTTTCTTTATAAAGTCTGGGACAATTTTTAAAACTCTTGCCTAGTCAAAACGTATTTTTAATTGATAGACAAAGGGAGCATTAAAAAGACATATACCTTTTCGACCATGTCGACAAGGGAAGATCTGAGAAGTTCAACACGCGATACAACGGTAGACTCCTTTTGTGGGTCCCAAAAGTCGGGCACTCCGGGAACTAGAAGAGCCATAATCCCACCTTTCACCATTTCCGCAGCCCTACACTTCAAGAATGACTCCAAATCCCTCTCAAATTGATTCAAATAAGCTTCATAAACCTCCTCTCTCTCTCTTCCGCTCCAAGCCGGAGACTTGAGGCCCTCGGCTGCCTTGGGCACCTCCGTCAGCCAGTGGATCGCCCAAGAAGAGTACGCGAAGTGGACAGAAGATGGCGGGAGAAGGCGGCCATGGAAGTCTCCGGCTATTGCAGCTACCTCATAGCTCCTGTCGGATGGGAGGGAACGGAAGAGGGTGTTGAAGTCGTTGGAGACAACGTCGTTGAAGCAAACGTAGAATTCGGGGGTTTTGAGGTTTGAGGTTTCGTATTTGCGTTTGACGGCTTCGATGATCGTATGCATGGCCGGAAAAGAGTTGCTGCCGGTTGAGCACCCGAAATCGGCAGTGCAGAAGTGCTTGGTTGAAGTTGGAATCTCCAATTTTGTGGCGATTTCTTCTTCGATGATTGCCTTCGTAGGTTCCAATATTCCTCCCTTGAAAACATGATATATCATCAAAAATATGAATGTTAGTTAATTATGATAGTAATTGATGTAAAGATATGTACCTGGTAGGATGAGTTTTTGACATAGCTGAGAGGTCCATTGCCACCATTCATGGCCAATTGAACATATTCATTATATTTGGAATCCATCACGAAAATATGTAGAGAGGCGAATCACATATGCATATATATATAGACAAGATTAGAACTAAGTGAGAATTAAAACTAACAATCCCAGGGCCGGTTACAAGTAATAACTCAATCGTACGTGATTACTCTTGTCCATCGAATCTTATGTAATAAAAATATTGTTTTTTAATACTCTACTATATTACTCCATGTATTCTAGGATTTGTTCAACTACGAGCTATCTATATATACATACACTGCATGGGTCGCGTTAAAATAGAACCAACCTTCTAATCCAGAACCCAGAACTATCTCAATATTATGTATTAAAATTATCAATACAAAGACAAAACTTTCTAAATAGATTTGTGTTGATAAAATTATATCTTTGTGTTGAGATTTAAATTTACATGTTATGTTGATAAAGTTATATCTATATTTTGAGAAATTTCCAACATAATGTTGAAGTTATGGGTTTTGGATTGAGAATTAGTTAGCATTTGATTACAACCCTACACTGCATTATCGTATATATAGGATAGAAGTTGTGAACTATACTCCCTAGTCCTTGTCCCTAATAATTTATCATTATTTGATCTGGGTTTTAAGAAATGTAATAGAAAATTAGTTGAAAAAGTTAATGGCACGTGGATCATACTTTTATATATTATTCCCTCCGTCCCACATAATTTTACCCAGTATTCCATTTTGGGTCATCCCACATAATTTTATCCATTTCACTTTTACCATTTTTGGTAGTGGACCCCATATTCCACTAACTCATTCCTACTCACATTTTATTATAAAACTAATACTTTAAAAGTAGGACCCACATCCCACCAACTATTTCAACTCACTTTCCATTACATTTCTTAAAACCCGTGCCGGGTCAAAGTGTGTAAAATTATGTGGGACGGAGGGAGTAGTTTTATAATAAAATATGAGTGAAAATGGATTAGTGGAATGTAAGGTCAACTATAAAAAATGATAAAAAAAGAAAGGTAGCAAATTTTTAGAGATTGACAGAAATGAAAATAAGTGACAAATTTTCAAGGAAGACGGAGGGAGTGCTACTAAATACTTAGAGAGAGAGCTCATTTAGCCTATATACCTCACACCAGTTGCTCTCACAACTGACGTGGGAATTGAGTCCGTAACAGGACCACAAAGATTGCAGGTATGTTTGTCCAAGAAATGAAAGAAATATTTCGCTTTTTTTGAACAGTTGATCGACGACGTAAAATATAAGGAAGCCACAAAATTAGTAATAGGACCACATTATTTTATGTGATAAAGTAAGAGCACACAAAGCATATGTGAACAGTTTTAGATATTTTTCTTGCTTTGAAGCTTTACATTTTCAGCCACACACAATCCACATATTACAGTAATGCATACTTGGTTTTGGGCTTTGTTATAGATCAAATGGGAGAATGCATCTCAAATGACCAAGTCTGTTAGGATAGAGAGCTAAGTTTGTTTATAAAACCTCACACGAGTTGCTCTTACAACTGATATGGGACATCGAGTCCATAACAATCAACCCCCTTGAGTCAACGTCCACGCTGGTCATGGTTGGTTCTTTGCAAGGCCAAGTATTCTGAGTTCTCATTGGTCTCGACCACGTTAGTCACGGTGAGTTCTTTGTCTGGCCACCACTCCAAGTCGGCCCAAACGTACTCGTTGGTCACGGTTGTCCTCCGCAGGCCACTACTATTTGGGCTCTCAATAGCATCAATGTTACAGACCAAACATAAAAACTCATCCTAAAAGACTACTCCCTCCGTCCAACAAGAATATACACTCTTTCATTTCTAGTCCGTCTCACAAGAATAGCACTTTCCAATTTTGGCAATTTCACCCCTTAAATGATGTAAGATGGACAAATTCCATTGTATGTCATGGCAAAGTCACCGTTGACGTTTTCAGCATCAGCGGCTTTGTGTGTTGGAACGGCATTGTACACCTTTCTTGAAAACGATTCGAAATAAACGTCAATGAACTCTGCATATATGGTCTTTTATTGCTTTTTTGGATATAGTGTGCAGTTTCAGTTTTTTGGGTTCAGTTTTTTAGTTTGAATTTCCTTTTCAATCTTTGTGGTTATATTTATTCAATTTCGATTTTTCAGTTCGGATAGGTTAGTATATTTCAGATTTCTGTTTTTTGGATAGTTCAGTGCAGTTCGGTTTCATTTTCATAAAATTTTGGCTTTTTTTTTGGTTCAGTTTGGGCAAAAAACTGAAATGAAAATCGAACACCCACCCCTAATTAAAGGGCAGATCGACGACGTACAAGAAAGGCAACATGCAGAATCTTCTAGGAAATATGAATGAATGATTAACATGTGAGAATTTGCCCTGGAAATCTAAGAGTTCAAAAATTGGATGGCTGATGGGCAAGCTCTTTTAAAATAGTTGCAATTAATGTAGTGTCAATATGAGAAATGAGGTGAAACTTCGAAGATGTAAATGCATGTCAAAAGCTTGAAATTTAAATACATGCCAAAACAAAAGCCTTTTTTACATACATTTCACCCCACACCTCTAAAAAGCATAGACTACAGTTAAATTCAAACTATTTTCGTAAAACACGATTAACAAAATCTCATTTTGAGCTAATTAGTTCCACTTTTGTATACAAACATACTTATGTTTCACACAAATCACCTATAGCTCTTTGTCGTACTCGTTGTTTCCATTCATCACCCAAGTTATGTGCATCCGGATGCAAACACCGGAACCTCATCACGTCTTGTTCTGGGCGTAGATTGATGTTTGAACAGAATGCTGAGGCGGCAAGGCTTTTCCATGAATGTTGTGTTGTGCCTCTCAGCATTCTATGCAACATTGCATGAGTAATAAATAATTCCAGCATACCTTTCCCTTCCACGAAAAATCGATATATTGGTAAGAAGGTTCTAGAATCACTAAATTCATGAACATGCAAAAAGTATTAAATTAATTTCGTTGGGGAAATAATTTAATTGGGTCATATGTAGAAAATAAAGTTTTGATATTTTCTAAGAAAGAGATCATTGTTAATTTAACTAATTGTTTTTGTTTCAAATTTACTCTTTTCTTGATATTCCAATAGCAAGTATTGATATGCGTGAGTAAAGATTAATTAGGTTATTGATGTTTTGGTCCAATAATAAATACTCTTTCTTCCTAGTTTGAATTTAGGGTGATGGGTTCGTTTTTAGCATGCCCATATATAGAGAGGGAGAGCATAAGAGAACTTATATTCTACGTAATAACTGTATATAATTCATGTTTACTTGTGAAATGATCGTGTCTAATTTTATTTCTTGTTTGGTTGATTTTTTCCTAAAAACTCTATCGTGTCAATGGAATGTTCAATTGTCATGTTTACTTGTGAAATGTGTCTAATTTTATTTCTTGTTTGGTTGATTTTTTCCTAAAAACTCTATCTGTGTCAGTGCATGTATGCTGGTGTATCTTCACAATACCAAAATTACATCATCTCATGATTAATCATCTTATTACCTCACTCCGATCCTATAACTAATTTAATTTAATTCTCCATAAATTTTATTTTGGCTAATTCTGTTTCACTATCGTCTTATATAATGAAAACGCTGCCATAACTAAGTGTTGTTTACAAGATGCTAATCAACCAATAATATATTTTCCACAACCACAAGTATGTGCCGCATGTTATGTTATCTAAACAAAGTGGCTACAATCAAACTCAAAATATTGCACGTTTATTTGTCAAATAAATAAAAATAGAAAAAAGTATTGGACATTTTATTAAAATGCAATCCACGACGCACAATACACACAAAATAAATAATATGTAAGAGCTCAGGTACAACATTAGAGTAGATAAAGCATTTGTGTTCAGTTTTGGATATCTTATCTTAATATTCACCTTTAACTATGAGCCATATATTTACAATCCACACATCATTAATGCCTATTTGGAATCTTCTAGTTAAAATGAACGATGAACATGTGAGAATTTATGTGGAAATGCAAGAATATAAAATTTGAAGCACAATTCAGCACAGGCCCACAAATGAAGTAGGTTGGGCCGAGTCTCTTTTATAAATTCAGACCTAGCCCTGCCAGGTCAATTTCACTCTTGGTGCTAAGCTAAAGAAGATTACATAGTTACTAATAACTTTGCGCGCAACTTCACTCTCTTTTGTGATCTGGAAAAAAATTATGCTCGATTCGGTACATTAATTAAACGACAGAAATTAAAAAATGAACATGGCTCGAGACTCAAACATAGTCCGCCAAGCATTTAGGGTTGTTGGGCTCGGACGATGATGCGTTAGTGGTGGCTCGTATTAGTGGATACAATAGGAGCAAAGAAGAGGATTAAGCCCTTTCTAAGTCAAAAAGTACTATTTTCATTTGATAACATTGTCAAATTTTTTTATATCTAGTGTAAATCATTATGTAAAATTAGCTCTTGTAATTAAAACGAAATATAGAATTATTATTTTCTTGGAGTTCCAAACTAAAACTTGAATGTAATGTGGAGGCCCATTGTTTTGAGTGCGCATGGGCCGTTACATATCAAAATTAAATCCTAAGAGTTATAGAAACAAATAATAAAACACAACCAAATAATATAAGAGATTATCGGCTCACTTCCGAAATAAAATAAAATAAAAGTATAGATTCCTATCAGCGAATGCAATCGTGATTTCAATTTTGGTCCTATAACCTCGTATCACATGAGTAGGAACATCTAAGCAACAAATGAAACTTTGTAAAGTAAAATATTTATTACACTATAGAAATAAACATACTGCCCCAACTTCTTAATAGAAACACCTTATTTAAATTGTGATATACTAGTAAGCAGATTTCCTGACGTCTCCAACCAATCTCAGACGTGCTAAATATTTTTGTGCTTGTGCTTAAGGATAGCAACAATCATAACAGTTCTATCACTAGAAGGATCTGCGTATATCGATGAAGCTTGGAATTTCTTTAACAAAAGGTCGAACGTTTCATTGATGGTTTCAGCTCCAAACATATGTGTAAGCATATTCTGATGAACCGCCCTGAGACATGCCACGTGGCCATCGACATTGAGCGACGCCCCACTATTCAAAATCTCCATTCTTTCTACGATGAAACTATTGCTCTTTTGCAGTATGGCCCTCGGTTCCTCCGTGGTGGGAAAGTAGTATGGAAGGTTGAACGTCCTTGACATTGACTCACTCAATCTTCCCTGCAAAAGTCAACTTGTGACTGTTAATGGCGAACAAAGGGAGTACTGATCTCCGCATGCATAGGATGTGATATTACCTTTTTGACCATGTCGACAAGGGAAGATCTGAGAAGTTCAACCCGCGAAACAACAGAGACTCCTTCTGTGGGTCCCACAAGGCAGGCACTCCTGGAATTAGAAGAGCCATAATCCCACCTTCCACCATTTCCACATCCCTACACTTCAAGAATGATTCCATATCCCTCTCAAACTGACTCAAATAAGCATCATAAACCTCCTCTCTCTCCTCTCCGCTCCAAGCCGGAGACTTGAGGCCCTCGGCTGCCTTGGGCACCTCCGTCAGCCACTGGAGCGCCCAAGAAGAGTACGCGAAGTGGACTGACGACGGTGGGAGAAGGCGGCCGTGGAAGTCTCCAGGCACTGCAAAAACCTTGTCGCTCCTGTCAGACGGGAGGGAACGGAAGAGGGTGTTGAAGTCGTTGGAGACGACGTCGTTGAAGCCCACGTAGAATTCTGGGGTTTTGAGTTCTGAGGATTCGTATTTCCGTTTGACAGCTTTGATGATCGTGTGCATGGCCGGAAAAGAGTTGTTTCCGGTTGAGCACCCGAAATCGGCGATGCGAAGAAGCTATTAGTTGAAATCTCTATTTTTGTGGCGATTTCTTCTTCGAGGATTGCCTTTGTGGCTTTCAATATTCCTCTCTTGAAAACATGTTTTTATACGAAAACGTTAAGAATTACAGGTCATATCAAAATATGAATGCAATAGTTTAATTATGATGGTAAAAGATGTGTAGATTTCAACTTGGTAAGATGAGTTTTTGACATAGCTGTGCTCTCCAAGGCCACCATTCATGGAAAAATGTCGACTGTCTTTGGAAGAATCCATGAAGAAAAACTATATAGAGCATATGAGTAGAGGGGTGCGTTATAATCAAAACAGTACTATATGCATGACAAATACAATAGGAATCCTATTTGGTTTCGGCACGAGTTTTAAGAAATATAAAAAAAATGGATTGAATAAGTGGATGGAATATTCATCTCACTTATACTCCTAATGGTCCATAGTAGTGGAGTCATTTCGCCTTTTAGTAAAATAACACATTACATCTCACTTACTTTACTCTCTCTTACTTAATCTTTGTGCAGAAAAAAAAAATGTCTCCACTATTATGGTTATGGAGCGGAGGGAGTATGTTAGGGACGGTCCAGCTACGTCGACCGGCAACAACAATGTCGGTGATGTGCCAGCAACACCAACGACTCTTGAGGAGTAGGAACAGAGATCGGCGTCAACACTACCGAATACCAACGAGGAAGAACAGAGATCACCCAGGGAAGAGACGCCGGCCGCGGCGGTACCAGAGGAGGAGACGACGACCCGGAAGTTGAGGCCGCGTGAGAACATCAAGCCTCCGAACTTCTACAAGAATTACGTCGCCAAGTGAGGCGCGTAATATCTTAGTTATTTACTTCTTTTATTTTGTTTATTTTGGACTTTTGTTATTTAATTATTTTTGCAAACGTTTTGAGAGTCGGGCGAATTATAAGCCCCATCGGGTTTTTCTTTGTTGGTTCTTTTCCCGGTGTTTAGGATAAGTCGAACCAACCCTAGGGTCCTTAGGATTATAAATAGGGCTTTCATTAATGCCGTCAAGAATTAATGAATAATTATTTGCCCAAAATACTTGCGTAATACTCGTGAAATCCTTATCACTGCCGACGGAGAAATTTCTCCGCGCCAGTTTGTGACTTTTCAGCCGCCGACCCCGTCGTTGAGGGCGCCGGATTGTGGTGTTTCGTTTGTAATTGCAGGTAGTTCTTCGTTAGGGAAAAGAGATCCCTAACATCTGGTGCTTATCATATCGAACTCAATGGAATTGGCAGAAGAAGTTCATGGTTCGCCGGTTGCCCTGACGGGAGGCAACGCACAGGAGTTGTTGGTGGGCTCCTCACGCCGGCAACCGATGGGATATCGGCGCGACTCGGGTTTGCCTCCGCGACCGCCGCCACGGGGTGATCCACCCACCGGTCGTCAGCGATCAGACCCTGGTGCGTCGGACCCCCTCACTCAAGGTTTCGACCGGATAATGGCACGGTTCGATCAATTAGAGGTCAGAATGGACAATTCAGATCGTCGGGTGGATAGTTTGGAGAACCCGCCTATTCGGGATACCGGCCCTCCCGATGACGATTACGATTCAGACGATAGGGAGTATGCGGAATATAGGGCGCTGGATTTCCCTCCGCGAGACGCGAACCCTCGACAACGACAACTAGGGTTTCGCGATAGAAGATCGACTAGGGGTGGTCGACGGAGCAGCCCTTATCGCCGCGATGATCTGCATCTCGAAGCGGATTGGCAGCAGGAAACCGCACCCGATACCCGAATGGTGCCCTACCGGCCACGACGCACATCGAGCTGGGACCCTCCAGCGACTCGCCACCAAGGTTGGCGGGACCAGCGCCGCCGTTCGTCATGCTGGGACACCCCTTCTTCGCGAGACAGACCTCATACCCAATACGGGTCTGATAATCATCATGGGGTTAAAGTTCGAGCCCCTTACTTCGACGGTTCGGACGCGACAAATTGGATATCTCGAGTGGAGTATTACTTTGATCACATTATGATGCCCGAGGAAGATCGTCTCCACTACGCGGTCATGCTCTTTGAACCACCCGCGGCAGAATGGATATTTAATTACAGGAACAACAATCGATTCGTTACCTGGCCAGATTTTTTGGAGGATGTCCGTCACCGGTTCGACCCGCAGAGTTTCAGAAATTACATTGGGCCTCTTGCAAAATTGGTACAGACGGGTTCAGTAGCAGAATATCATGATACCTTCGAGAAATATTTGAATCGGGTAGAGGGCCTTCCGGATTATGCCTTAATTCCCATATTCATTGAAGGTCTAAAGATGCCCATTCAAGAAAAGGTGAAGCTGCAACAGCCACAATCATTAGCGGAAGCAATGGCGCTTGCTCTGCGTTTGGCAGCTAACCAGGACCATCGATACCAGCAGTCAACATCACAGAAGCGCCAATGGTCCAGCAGGGACTTGCGCCAACCACAAACATCAGTGGCAGGTCAGCCAGCCACGGCGTCGCCGATCCCATCCGGAGGACACCCGACAAGAGGCCAGGAGCGACCCAAATTCACCCCGATCCTTGTTTCTAATGCAGAGAAATCAGAACGCTCGCGAAAGGGTCTTTGTTGGCATTGCCCGGAAAAGTATGTACCGGGCCATGTTTGCGCGGTGAAGCTCCTTTGTTACGTAGGTGAAGAGGAAGCTGAAGGTCAGGGCTACGATTTTGGAGAACAGCCACATGACGAGGAGATCATCACGGAGGATATCTCCCATTTACACGCCTTAAATGGCAACAGCCGTTCAGTCCCTTTCCAAGTAGTTGGCGAGTTGGGGGCTACAGAGGTGCGGATTTTAATTGACACGGGAAGCACTCACAATTTTTTACACCCACGCATCGCAGAGCGTCTACAGTTAGCGTTGTCACCAATTCGTCCCTTTCGGGTATACGTGGGTAATGGGGCGTCGCTGACATGCTCCCATGTATCTCGTCGTACGAAATTGGCAATTCAAGGTGCTAGGTTCCTCACTGATTTACACATACTGGAAATTCATGGTCCAGATGTGATTCTGGGCATGACATGGCTGGAGTCATTGGGGAAGATTGCCGCCGACTTCGTCGGCAAGACTTTGGAGTTTCAACAGGATGGCAAGTCGATTACTTTACAAGGTAAACTGCCCGGCCCCCAGCAGATTTCTTTGCATTCTTTAGAGCCACCCGAATTCTACGAAGTTGTGGCCATTGACCCCGAGGAAACAGCAGCCACGCTGCTCTCTGCTGAGGTGGTATTTCCACCGGATTTGCCGGCTGATTTCGGCCGAGTACTTGAGGAGCATCGTGGCGTGTTTGCTCTGCCCGAAGGAATGCCACCGGCACGTGCTTTCGATCATAGGATTCATTTATTGCCAGACACCAGACCCGTCAATGTGAGGCCATATCGATACCCATATTTCCAAAAGAACGAAATCGAACGCCAGGTGAAAGATATGTTGGATCAAGGTATTATTCAGAGGAGCCATAGTCCGTTTTCATCTCCGGTTTTGTTGATCCGGAAGAAAGACGGAACCTTCAGATTTTGCATTGATTATCGAGCGCTGAATTTGGCGACGGTACCGGATCATTTCCCGATTCCCACCGCTGATGAGTTATTCGATGAGCTCGGGAAGGCGAAGTTCTTCACCAAGTTAGATCTTCGCTCAGGATACCACCAAATCAGAATGCACGAGGCAGATATATTTAAAACGGCGTTCAGAACACACGATGGTCACTTCGAGTTTCTGGTGATGCCATTCGGTTTGACGAACGCCCCTTCGACTTTTCAAGCAGCCATGAACATCATATTTCAGCCGCTTCTCAGACGCTGTGTCATCGTATTCTTCGATGATATTCTAATTTACAGCCCTACTATGGAGCTACATTGCGAGCATCTATCCGAGGTACTATCGCTCCTAAGCGTTAATCAATTCTATGTTAAGTTATCCAAATGCTCGTTCTGCAGTACTACGGTTGAATATCTGGGCCATTTAATTGCAGATGGGGAACTTAAGGCAGATCCACGGAAACTTGACGCCATGACGGCATGGCCACTACCCCGCAATGTCAAACAGTTGCGAGGATTTCTGAGCCTGACGGGGTATTATCGCCGCTTCATCGCGAACTACGCGGTGATTGCTGCGCCTCTGACTGATTTGTTGAAAAAGGAGTCGTTCGTTTGGACAGAGGCAGCAACAGACGCTTTCACAGCACTCAAGGCGGCAATGACTTCGACACCATTGCGGCTCCCAGATTTCACTAAAACCTTCTATGTTGAGACAGACGCCTCCGACGTTGGCATTGGAGCCGTATTAATTCAGGAAGGACACCCTATTGCCTTCTTCAGTCGAAAACTGGGACCGCGACGGCGGGTGGCTTCAACATACCACAAAGAGCTCTATGCTATTGTAGAGGCGATACAAAAATGGAGGCAATACCTATTGGGACGAGAATTTGTGATCCGCAGCGACCAAAAAAGCTTGAAGGAGCTGTTACAACAGGTAGTACAAACGCCGGATCAGCAATTGTACGTTAGGAAATTAATGGGATACAAATTTCGAATTGAATACAAGAAAGGCACGTCCAATAGAGCAGCGGATGCACTGTCCCGTCGGGAGGAAACTGACCCGCCGCAGGAACTGCTACAGTCAGCAATAGCGCCGGCGACTGATCTATCGCCGCCGCAGGAAGAAGCAGCTCTTTTCTCTGCATTCGCGCACCCGATTCCTAAAGTCCTCAAGGTGTTGCGAAAGGAAACGGCGACGTTACCAGAGCTGGTGGAATTGACAGCGAAGATAAAGGCAGGAGCAGCCCCTGCCCACTTGTCATTCACGGATGGATTGGTATATTTTAATCGCAGAATTCTGGTCAGTCAATCATCTTCTATGAAACGTTTATTGTTGGAAGAGCACCATAGTACGCCTTTGGCCGGTCACCCGGGGCACGACCGGACGTTTCGATTATTGGCAGCAGGTTTTTATTGGCCAAAGATGCGGAAGGAGGTCAGACACTTTGTCGAGGCTTGTGTGATTTGTCAATCTACTAAATACTCAACACAAAAACCAGCAGGTCTCCTACAACCATTACCGGTACCGTCCCAAGTGTGGGATGATGTGTCGATGGACTTCGTCACCGGACTTCCACAATCGCGCGGGTATATAACGATCATGGTGGTAGTTGACAGGCTCTCCAAGTACGCTCACTTCGCAGCCCTTCCGACTCGCTTCGATGCTTTACGTGTGGCACATTTGTTTGTCAATACAGTAGTTAGGCACCATGGATTTCCCAAGACCTTGGTGTCAGATCGGGATTCGGTATTTCTAAATGCAGTCTGGGAAGAGATCTTGCGCCTCAGTGGTACAAAATTAAATTTCACAACGGCGTACCACCCTGAGTCGGATGGCCAAACGGAGATTCGTAACAAGGGATTAGAGCAATACCTACGCGCTTTCACGGCCGATAGGCCATCCACTTGGTCGAATTTTTTGCCGTGGGCAGAGCTATCCTTAAATTGCTTTCACCACGCAGGGCTGGGCACCTCCTCCTTTCGTGCCTTGTATGGCCGAGAACCGCCTCTATTGGTGGCTACCGCACCATCGGCGATTACCCCTCCCAGCGTAGCAGAGCTTATTCGACAGCTAGGAGAGTTATTGGTGGAACTACGTCGAAATTTGCTCCGTGCCCAGCAACGCATGGCGGCAACGGCAAATAGGCATAGGCGGAATGTTGAATATGAAGTAGGCGACTTCGTGTGGCTGAAACTGCAGCCGTATCGCCAACACTCTGTGGCGAAGCCGATCTCTGCTAAATTGTCGAAGAGATTCTACAGACCATTCGAGATCTTGCAGCGGATTGGTCCAGTGGCTTATAGGCTGCGTTTACCGGAGGGCAGTAGAGTGCACAATGTGTTTCACGTTAGTCTCTTGCGTGCGTTTGTCAAGGACGATCCGCAGGTGCCCTTACCGTCGAAGTTCATCGGTATCAGGCCCATTGCTTATCCGGTGGCAATTCTGGATTCACAGGTACTATGGCATAATGGAGCAGCTGTGGAGCACGTGTTAGTGAAGTGATCAGACGGCTCAGAGTCACCATCATGGGAGACATTGGTGGAAATGAGAAAACGATTCCCAAGTCTTTCCCTTGAGGACAAGGAAATTTCTAAGGAAGGGGGAGTTGTTAGGGACGGTCCAGCTACGTCGACCGGCAACAACAATGTTGGTGATGTGCCAGCAACACCAACGACTCTTGAGGAGGAGGAACAGAGATCGGCGTCAACACCACCGAATACCGACGAGGAAGAACAGAGATCACCCAGGGAAGAGACGCCGGCCGCGGCGGTACCAGAGGAGGAGACGACGACCCGGAAGTTGAGGCCGCGTGAGAACATCAAGCCTCCGAACTTCTACAAGAATTACGTCGCCAAGTGAGGCGCGTAATATCTTAGTTATTTACTTCTTTTATTTTGTTTATTTTGGACTTTTGTTATTTAATTATTTTTGCAAACGTTTTGAGAGTCGGGCGAATTATAAGCCCCATCGGGTTTTTCTTTGTTGGTTCTTTTCCCGGTGTTTAGGATAAGTCGAACCAACCCTAGGGTCCTTAGGATTATAAATAGGGCTTTCATTAATGCCGTCAAGAATTAATGAAGAATTATTTGCCCAAAATACTTGCGTAATACTCGTGAAATCCTTATCACTGCCGACGGAGAAATTTCTCCGCGCCAGTTTGTGACTTTTCAGCCGCCGACCCCGTCGTTGAGGGCGTCGGATTGTGGTGTTTCATTTGTAATTGCATGTAGTTCTTCGTTAGGGAAAAGAGATCCCTAACAGAGTACGTGAACTGTAATTCGAAAAACTAAAATAACATAAACACGACTAATGTGCGAATAATTGTCTCTGCCACTAGCCAACATCTAATGAAAATGCGGTGCTTTAAAGTTAGAATAACCTACCCTTAGCCTAGGAATAACCTACCTAATTGCCCACCCTTATAAATGATATTGAAAAGACAATATTACCCTTACACATGGGTAGGGATGTCAATTGGGCCGGCCCACCGGATTTCGGGCCAACCCTGCTCGGATTGCGGGTCATTCGGGTGCGGGCTATCGGGTTGTGATTTTTTCGGGTTATAAAAATTCAACCCTAAAACTAAAAGCACGGGTTTCGGGCTAATCCAACGAGTTAATCGGGTTGCTATCGATTAAATTAACATGCGATCAATCCAATAAATAATGGCAAAAAATAGTTACATTTATAAAATATAAAATATTTAATTATGATAAATTTGAAATATATACTTAAACTCAAACATAAATATGATCAAATACTAATATTTGAGATTTGTGCAAAATAAAACATAAATTTAAATATTTAAAAACATGTTTTAGAATTTAAATATTTTTTAATGAATTTGAAGTTTCTAGTTTATCCATTTACTACTCTCTCCGTCCTTGAAAAATTTGTCACCTATTTCCTTTTTCGTCCGTCCCTAAAAAAATTTCACTTTTCACTTTAACCATTTTTGGTAGTGGACCCTACATTCCACTAACTCATTCCTACTTACATTTAATTTTAAAACTAATATATAAAAGTAGGACCCACATGCTACTAAATTTTTCAACTAACTTTCTATTACATTTCTTAAAACCTGTGACGAGTCAAATGGTGACAAAATTTGGGGGACGGAGGGAGTATTATATTAATAAAAATTTAATATATAATTTGTATAATTAATATAAAATTGAAAATTATTTTATTTAGTTATCTATATTATAAAAATCATCAATGAATGTGTCCAATTAGGAGTCCAACAAATATAACAATAAAAATTTTATCGGGTTTTCGGTTCTGGCCCTAACGGGTTGCGAGTTAATCGAGTGCAGGCTAATCGGGTTGTGATTTTATCGGATTATAAATTTCCAACCCTAACTCTATAAATTTTGCGGGCTAATCGGACCAGCCCACGGGTCACGGGTTGCATTGACATCCCTACGCAGAGGTAAAACCCTCAAAACTAAAAAGGCGACAATTTTACCCCTTAAACTAAAAAGGCAACAATTTCGATTTTTCAGTTTAGATCGGTTAGTATAGTTCGGATTTCTATTTTTTTGGATAGTTCAGTTTGGTGTGATTTTCATTTCACAAAATTTTGGTTTTTCAATTCGATTTGGACAAAAACCGAACCTAAAACTCACCCCTAGTAAAAGGTCAAATTAACGACGATGTACAATACACGCAACAGACAAGAATCTTCTAGAAAATATGAATGATAAACATGTGAGAATTTGCTCTGAAAATCCAAGAATTCAAAGCTTTTATCGATATTTTGTTTCTCAATACCTAATATCTTGGTATAACATAACGTTCCCCGCTTGCTACAAACTAAGCGTAGATGCAAAAATATTCAACTCCTCGTGTTGTCGGTGTATATTTTTTTGTATGTGTGTCTCTAGAGACTTATTCCTCATATGTGTTTGCTTAGATCAAGCCATTGCTTTTTCTGAGTGTCTTGTATCAAGAACTCGGAAATTAATCTACCAGTCTTATTTGGATAGAAGCAGATTTCCATATGAAGAAACGCTATTGAAAGTGTCTTTAATTTAGAAGATCTCCTCCTCTCTCTTACTTTACCAATTTTGTCTTAATTCACGTGTCATACAAATTGCTCAAATTTTTATGGGACGAAGGGAGTAAAATAGTCCTGGACTCCTGGTAGTGGGCGGACACGAAAGCAACAAACTTTATTTTGTAAGATAAAATTCATATTACATTATGTAGATACCATAAATCCCAGAGCCCCAAATTATTTTTATTGTGATACAAAGAATTATTGATACCTCCGAATATCCTACCAATAAAATCGGTGACCAAAGTACTAAACATTGTTGTGCTTGAGGATAGCAACAACCACAATAGATCTATCATTAGAAAGATCTGCGTAAACTGGCGAAGCTTGGAGTTTATTCTTGAAAAGGTCGAATGTTTCATCGATGGTTTCCGCTCCAAATTCATATGTAAGTAAATTTTGATGAACTGCCTTACAAAATGCCACGTGGCCGTCAACATTGAGCAATGTCCCACTCTTCAAACTTTCCATTCTTTCTAAGCTGAAACTGTTGCTCTTTTGTAGTATAGCCTTTACTTCCCCTAGAGTGGGAACGTTATATGGAATATTGAATGTTTTTGACTTTTCCTTACTCAGTTTTCCCTATAAAAGTCAATATAGTAGTCAATTTCATTGACTTGGTCAAAGTTTTTAATATCGATTGTTGTTACGAATAAAAGAAAAAGAATGTAAGTGAAAAATGTAGATTTGACCTTTTTGGCCATGTCGAGGAGGGAAGATCTGAGAAGGTCGGCCAACGACCCAATAGTAAACTCCTTTTGTGGGTCCCAATAAGTAGGTAGTGAAGGAATTAAAAGAGCCATAAGCCCACCTTCCACCATTTCCACAGCCCTACACTTCAAGAATGATTCCAAATCCCTCTCAAATTGCCCCAAATAAGCTTTATAAACCTCCTTTCTCTCCTCTCCACCATGCCAAACAGACTTGAGGCCCTCGGCCGCCTTGGGCACCTCCGTCAGCCAGTGGAGCGACCAAGAACAGTACGTGAAGTGGACAGATGACGGCAGGAGAAGGCAGTCGTGGAAGTCTCCGGCTACTGCAGCTGCCTTGTAGCTCCTGTCGGGTGGGAGGGAACTGAAGAGGGTGTTGAAGTCGTTGGAGACTAAGTCGCTGAAGCACACAACGAATTCTGGGGTTTTGAGGTCTGAAGATTCGTATTTCTGTTTGACAGCTTCGATGATCGTGTGCATGGCCGGAAAAGAGTTGTTTCCGGTTGAGCACCCGAAATCGGCAATGCAGAAGTTATTAGTTTGTATCTCTAATTTTGTGGCGATTTCTTCTTCGATGATTGCCGTTGCAGCCTCCAATACTCCTCTCTTGAAAACATCAATGTTTCACAAATGCTAATTCCTTAGTTAATACGCAAACATAAATTCACGTAGGAGACTTTTTAATAGTGTCTCTAATTCTAAACTGCATTTAGGGATGCTTTTAAAAGGCGTTCCAAGAAGAGAGTAATTCACTAGCGCTTTCTCTTTGCGTCCTTATTCTTATTTGGTACATCAAGAATAAGAATGTTTTTTTGAAGCGTTGTTGATATATTTAATAATAACAAAAAAACGTTCCTAATGAAATAAAAAGGCGTTTTTATTTGTTATTTTTTCTTGTGGTGGACTTACCATAGATCATATCAAAGTATGAATGCAAGAGTTTAACAATTATGATGGTAAAAGATGTGTAGATTTAAACCTGGTAGGATGAGTTTTTGACATAGCTGTGAGCTCCATCGCCACCATTCATGGATAAATGTCCACTAACTTTGGAAGAATCCATGAAGAAAAACTGTGTAGACTAGAGGTGAATCATATATGTTATATATAGAGGATATGAGAGTGTTAACTAAGTTGGAAATGAAAACTATTATCCACTAACTAATGCAAGTGTTATAATTGACAACTCATCACAATTGACAACTCAGCCGTACGTGGCTAATTCATGTACATCGAGCATATGAGCAGAGGGGTGCGTTATAATCAAAACTGTACTATATGCATAACAAATACTCCATCCGTTCCATAATATGAATCATATTTGGTTTCGACATAGGTTTTTAAGAAATGTAAAGAAAAATGGGTTGAATAGGTTGTGGAATATGAATCTCAGTTATACTCCCTTAGTTATATATATTCTCTTCGTTCCATAGTAATAGAGTCATTTGTCTTTTAGTAAAAGAACACGTTACATCTCACTTACTTTACTCTCTCTTATTTTAATTTATTCTTTCTTCATTTCTCTACCTTTTTCATTTCCTACTTTATTCTTCTTTTACTTAACTCACTTAACACATTTTTTCTTAATCTCCATGCCGGAAATAAATTAATGCCTCTAATAGTCGCGAATAGTTAATGTCTTTGCCACTTGCCAGCATCTAACGAAAAGGAGAGGAATATCGGATTTGTTGTTCCCTTGGGCCTAATAAGAATGATCTAATTGCCACCCTTGATAACGGCATCTAACGAAAATGTGGTGCTTAAAAGTTAGAAAAACCCTAAGAATAACCTACCCTTAGCCTAGGAATAACCTACCTAATTGCCCACCCTTATAAGTTATAAATGATAACGAAAAGACAAGATTACCCTTACACAGAGGTAAAACCCTCTAAACTACTCCCTCGGTCCACGATTAAGAGTCTCATTTCTAAATGACACGGGTTTTAAGAAATATTAAGAAAAGTGGGTGGAAGAAAGTTAGTGGAATAGGGGTCCCACTTGTATATATTAGTTTTAAATGATATGTGAGTGGAATGAGTTAGTGGAATGTGGGGTCTCTTTATCATTTATGGTAATTATGAACCGGGACTCTTATTCATGGACGGACCAAAATGGAAAAACAGGACTCTTATTCGTGGACGGAGGGAGTAATTAAGCTACAATTTTACCCCTTAAACGATGTAAGATGGACAAATTTCATTCAATGTCATTGCAAAGTAATCGTTGACGTTTTCGGCATTGTCGACGTTGTGTGCTAGAACAACATTATACCCATTTCTTGAAAACGACTCGAAATAAACCACAATGAACTACATTTTCAGATTTTTTGGATATATAATGCAATTTCAATTTTTCGGGTTCAGTTTTTTAGTTTGAATTTCGTTTTTGGACTTTTTGGATATATTTATGCAATTTTGATTTTTCAGTCTAGATCTGTTAGATAGTTCAGTTCGGTGAGAGTTTCATTTTCACAAAAAATTGGTTTTTTAATTCGATTTGGACAAAAACCGAACCGAAAACCCACCCTTAGTTAAAGGTCAAATCGACGATGTAGAAGACAGGCAATAGACAAGAATCTTCTACAAAATCTGATGATAAACATGTGAGAATTTGCTCTGAAAATCCAAAAATTAAAAAATTGGATGGCTCATGTACAAGTTCTTTTAAAATAATTGCAATTAATGTAGTGTCGTGAGAAATGAAGTGAAACTTCGATGATGTGAATGCATGTAAAAGCTTGAAGTCAAATAGTACATGCCAAAAACAAAAGATTTTTTACATACATGTCACCCCACACTTCAAGCAAAGATTACAGACCAATTCAAACAATTTTCGTAAAAAAAAGGATTAACAAAATCTCATTTAGAGCTTAGTTCCACTTTTGTATACAAACATACTTCTGTTTCACACACATCACCTATATCTCTTTATCGTACTCGTCGTTGCCATTCTTCACAGGAGTTATGTGCATCCAGATGCAAACCCTGGAACCTTTTTCACGTCTTGTTCTGGGCGTAGATTGATGTTTGAACAGAGTGCTGGGGAGGCAAGGCTTTTCCATTAACGAGTATTTGCTCCATAAAATCAACACGGACTGATCTGAACTGGTACGACTGGTGGTTAAAAAAAACGATAATGAATAATCAGTCGTAGATAGAAAAGAGGCAATCTGGCATTGTTTGTGCCTTCAGATATATGAATAGTGTCAGCATTCTATGCAACATTGCATTAGTACTCCCTCCGTCCCAAGGTATTAGACCAACTTTCCTTTATGGGATGTCCCAACATATTAGACTCATTTCCTTTTTTAGCAAAAAGCATCTATCTTATTTTATTCTCCACCTACTTTTTTCTCTCTTCTCTCCCCTACTTTTTCCCTCTCTCATACTTTACTCTCTCCACTTTAACTATTTAAATATCAATTCCTTAAATCATGTGCCCAAAAGAAGTGAGTCTAATACTCCGGGACGGAGGGAGTACTAAAGAATTCCAGCATACCTTTCCCTTCCACGAAAAATCAATATATTGGTAAGAAGGTTCTAGAATAGTGACTTGATCTCCTTCTTTAATCTGAAAGAAGAACCAAGCAATATGTGACAAGGTGAAAACTGTTCTCACTGAGCACAATCTATCACAGTTTTTCTGAATTAAACAAAGCAATTTGGAACATCAAACTATACGAAGGGTCAATTCTGCTTAAAAAAGGACAGAATCGCAACATACCGCCTCGTTATGTACTCCATAGACAGACAGAACGTAGCATTTCTGACTTGGATCACATAGCAAATAGTAACTGTAATTTTTGTAGCAAGATGATGGAAAAGTCAGGTTACAAGGTCTTTCACAATGTAACTAATGTGGAAATGAAAGCATTTAAACACACGGTGTTCTGAGCAGAGAGGAAGCAAACTTACAATGGTGCCACATTTTCGTGCTTAATGAAGAATATGACTTTTCCTACGATGCCAACTGCTTTGTTCAGACCTTCTGACAGACAATCTACGGTCTCTTTTTTGTAAGATGGGTTCACTAGGAGAAAAGCAAAAAAAGAAAATAAATAAAATATTCCAACGTTCAAACCACGGACTACTTATACAAGGTAGTTCATATTGCTTACAATTTACACTAGCGAGAGATGATGCCAAGGATGCTAGTCGTTTGACCTTGGACTGCCCCTGCATATCAATGATATGTTAAGAAACTGAAACATGCAATCATAAAAAAGGATGACCTAATCCAAAGATCTGTTTTTCTCCAAAAAAAAAATACCAAATTTGACAATCTAAATTTTCACTTCAAAAAAAAATAATAGGGGCCAACTTACTCGAAGCGAACTATCTATTTTATCGAGAAGGCGAATAATCTTCTGAACTTCCTCCGTTGCATTTAGACCAGGATCCCTCAATGCAGCAGCTTCAAATCCACTCAGAGCTCTCTCGTAGTTCTCTAGATATTTGTTAACCTATCAGAATCGAAAGAAAATACTTAGTAGGCTGTTTCCACAGGAGTTAAGTGCATCAGGAGGTCTAAGCCTAATATATAAACAACAGAAAAGGCACAAAACTGAGAAGTGTTTTGAACCGGTAAATATAAACTTTCTTGAGAGTAGAGACTTAAGCAGAAAGAGAAAGCGAAAGCAATGGTGCTAAAAGTGGAGAAAAATATGCATAATAGAGAAGACTTTTCTGATGTATCTACTCATAAAACACTAAAAGAAGGGAATAAAGCAAGAGAAAGAGCCTTACAATGGCACAGTTGAAATATAGGTCAGGATTTGACTTCATTCTTTCATCTTTTTCCTGACAAATATAAAAAGGTAATCCTCAAAAGACTAGTACAGATTTTGCAAAATAGAAGCCTTTTTTATCTAACCCAACACTCACAGCATGTTGGTACGACTTCAAAGATTGGAGAAGCTTTCCATGGTCCCAAGCTCCGGTGGCAAAAAATGACGTGAGACAAGCATTCCCTAGATTATCTGTGTGAATGAAGAAAAAATATGGAGATCCAAAATAAAAAGAGAAGAGAAAACAAAGTGTCCGTGTTAAACGGACATGATATAGCACAACAATTGTGCTGCTTTTATGATCTCTGTTTACACTTACACCAAGAGTTCCCATCCTTGACATCAAGAGAGATGGCTTCTTTTGCATGCTTTATGCTGTCATCGACAATTTTGACCTGGTCTTCAGATCCTGTAAGCCATACATACATGCCTAACTATCAGCAATGCTATAGCGAAATCTTAATAAAAGTAACAAACAGAATCATCTCTCAATCTTACCTTGAGCCATTCGTCTTTCAAGCATCGATATTTGACAAAGAAGCCCTTTATGTGGACCCTGAAAGTTACCCATTTTAACAGAAATTTTAGAGAACTTTACAACTTAACTCTTCTCTGTCAAAATTACAGGATCAAACAGAATGACCTTGCTTAAGCCAAGTGTAAAACAATTCTTTGCTGAAACTAGATCACCTTTCTTCCATATGCAGTTACCTAAGCTCAACCAAGCATCTGCAAGTGAAGGATTCAGCTTCACCTATTGGAAAATTGTGACTAAAAAAATCAGCACAATCAAGAAACAAAATCCTCAAACAGTAAAAACACTTAAATGGTGCCAAATTCCAACATAGACTAGGGAAACCGAACAACCCGTCGAAGGAATATCCACATATTCAACCAAGTTAACATCCTTTTCTACTCATTGCCATTACTCTATAGGCTAACCCCTTCTTTACTAAGATACATACGAACTACTGAGATATCCCAACGCCATTGATAATCTCCATCACTTGAGAAACTTTTTCTTGATTATACCAAGGGTAAGATTCGAGAAATCGTAATAATGAGGATAAAAAAATACTTAATTATGTACATTATCAACCATGAAAACTAAACACCCAATGAATTATCTTAATCTAGCTTCTCTTACCAATTTCCAAAAAATCCAGCTGCATAAGAAGTTTTGAAACAACACCACCTAGAAACTAAATTACCCACCAAAAAATCAAATTTAAGATGCCCAAAACAGAAAATTAAGAGCAAACGTAATTCCTTAGATGCTACTTACAGCCTTGGAGAGATGATCCTCAGCTTCTTTCTTATACTCGGGAAAAACATCCAACACTTTCCCTCTCAAATACTCAAAAGTAGCTCTCTGCCCTGGCATCTTCCGTTTCTCTGCATCACAGAAATCAGTGAATCAAATTTCAGGTAAGATTTAAACTTGTTGCATTATGCCCAAAATAAAACCTTGGGGAATTCTATCGAGCACTTGGAGGGCAAGAGTTGACTCTGTAGAGAGCTTCGAAGCTTTTTCATCTGGATTTTCCGGAAAATAGGTGTCTCGAACGTTGTAGAGCAAATCAACAGCCCTTGACGCCTCCGCAAAAAGATCTTCTGCAGTTTCCTTTGCGTCACTGCTCATATTGAAACTTCAATCAACTAATTACTCGGATAATTTCAGAGACAGTGAATTGATTGTATCGTTGATGAAGTGTTCTCTTCTTCAATGAAGAAGAAATTAGGGAAAAACTGTCTGTGGTTTTTCATTTTACTGTTTTTATTTTATTTTTTAATTGAATTTAAAATTTATTGGGGGTGAACTACACAATTTTTGTAACACTCTTTTAGGAATACCATAAATTTCATTAAATCATTTTATTCACTTCCCTTTTTTTAATTTCTATTCTCTTTATCTATTATTTATTTATTTTTACTTTTATTTTTATCTTTATTTTTATATATTTAAAATATTAAACACCATTTTTGCTAACATCCATTTTAATTCAAAGGTACCACGAAAAATGTTATTCCGTCGTCAGTGATTAATAGCCCCGATTGAGTTTGATATATCATACTCCCTCCTTCCCAAGTAAGATGACCATTTTCTTGGGCGGCATGAGAATCTATGCAATTTTATTTTGAGTATAAAATGGAGAGAGAATAAAGTCGAGAATAAAAGTGTTTTATTTTTTAATGAGTCATCTTAGTTGGGACAAACAAAAAAAAAATGAATAATCTTCAATGGGACGGAGGGGGTATGTTTTAAAAGGGGTAGTACATACTCTGACACTCTCTCCGTCCCACCAAACCACTTTTCTTTGTAGTTTGTTTGTCCCTGGTAATGCATTACTAAAAATGAAAAACACAATTATGTCTATTTTATTCCCCTTTCACTTTATTCTTTGTATTTTAAGATATAAAATAAAACTACATAAAATCTCATACTATTATCCAAGAAATGGGTCATCTTCTTTGAAACGGAAGGAGGTATAAAAAAAATTGGCAGGAAAAAATTAATAGAATTTCGGTTTATTTTTATATATTTCCTATGTTTATAAAAGTAGAAACTCTTTTACCTTTTGGTTGTTTCCTATACTATAGAAACACTTTATTTTAGAAAAGTTTTTCTCAATATGAGGTATGACCCATTTTTCATTAACACATTTTTTTCTTCTATCTCTTGTATTTTATTAAATTTTATATTAAAATATGTGTTTTTCTAGAAATTACTATGTTTAAAAGTTTTAATTATATAATAAAAATATCAATGCAAAATGTGTCTATTTATCATTTATAATAAAAATTGCACGAAATTGTTAATAGCATATGAATTGAAATGACAAACGTAATTGAAGGGAACACGTAATTGTTGAGTCGTCAAATAGTGGTCTCCCCTCAACTTTTCAAATGTCATTGGCAAATAAAGTTGGAGGAATGAGACTATTGAGTTTATTAAAAGACTATTCAACTTTTTTGTGCTATTTTTGACATGTCTACTATTCATCTAATATTATAGAGCAGCTATAACTAAAACCTTTCATTACTACCATTACTATCTCTACTCTCTCTCTATTAAAATTGAAGCTATTTGGTGCCTTGGTAGAAGAAGGTATGTAAACAATTGATCCTTGGATATCACAACTTTGTGTGTTTCTGTTCATTGTTCTAACTTAGCAATTATGGTCCAAAACTATATATCTCATGCTTACTTTTGTCCCAACAAAAATGGCTCATCATTTACTTATATTAAGAAGGTTGTGTTTTGGTGTTTAAAGAAGTGTGATCCACTGGATTTAATCACCTTTTGTGTTTAAAGAAGATAATCTTAGTGGGATGGCCTAAAATAGAAAACATATTGAAGGCTTTTATTGTTTCTTGAAACTCCGTTTTTGGGTCCTTTCGTTGTTAATTTGATTTATGTAGTGAAGTTGACATGATTCATAAAAAAGTGATTATGTACCAATCACACTTCTTTTTATAATTGTATTAACACGATGATTTCATGTTCACCACTTTTTCCAGCAAGCAATGGAGCTAGCCTTTGTAATTCTGGTGTTTTCCACCCTGTGCTTTGCCATAGCCCCAACTCTTGCAAGTTCCATGTCAAGGCCGGGTTGTCCAGAAAAGTGTGGAAATATCACCATTCCATATCCTTTTGGAATTGGTTCCGAATGCAGTGCAAACTCCTCATTCACAGTTATTTGCAAAAATTCAACAGGAAACATGGTGCCATTCTTGAGCAACATAAACTTGGAAGTATGGATGGTTTCACTCTGTGGTGTGGTTATAGTGAGTCTGCCCGTGTCGCTTATGAACTGCTCTGGAGGGCAAAGAAGAGAATCTCTGCCTACATCACTCAAAGGAAGTCCGTTCACAGTCTCACCATCCAACAAGTTTGTTGTACTAGGCTGCAACACTGCTGTGTGGTTTCATGATAATGGAACGCTTGTTGGAGGATGCTTGGCTATGTGTGATGATGCTAATGCTACAAATGTGACCAGTTGCAATGGCGTAAATTGCTGCCT
>NC_062967.1:37244943-37393199 GCF_023119035.1 Salvia hispanica
CCGATCTTCTCTGGGGAGTATCGTTTCGGTGGAACTCCTCGAGTGCTCCTAAAAGGAAGGAGATACCGACCCGTACTTTCATCTATTGCAGTAGTCTCTGTGACAACATGATCAGTAAGAATAATAACTTCTGCAGGGTCATCAGGAATTACCTCGGATACCGGTTGAGGAGGAATACTTAGGGGCGGTTGAGGCGACTCTGCTGTGGAAGTGACATGCTCGGCGGTTGGTTATGTTGAGTCCTCATTGGGGAAATTTGGCCGAGACATAAACCAACTTAGATAGTCCTCAGTTTGGCCTGATTCACTCTCCCCCTGACTACTAACGTGGGTATGGTAGTAGAATTCAGTTTCCAAAAAATTGCAGTTCATTGTGGTTGTTATTTTTCTGGTGATCGGGTCATAGCATCTATATCCCTTTTGGTTTAGCCCATACCCCACAAAGACACATTTGGTAGCACAAGGTGAAAACTTAGATCGTTCATGTTTCGGGATATGAACATACACAGTACATCCAAAGACCTTGGGTTGAAGGTTGAGATGGTTAGGGATTTTGGTGAATTTGGATAAGGTATCGAGAGGGGTTTTTTTGTTTAGGATTTTTGTAGGTAGTCTGTTTATAAGATAGATGGAGGTGGCAATAGCTTCTGGCCAGAATGAGCTTGGAACTTTGGATTCAATTATCAAGGCTCGGGTCATTTCAAGGATGGTCCTATTTTTTCTTTCGGCCACCCCGTTTTGTTCAGGTGTATATGGGCAAGTGGTCTGATGAAGAAGGCCTTTTTCTGTAAAAAAGTCTATCATTTTTTGGTTCACAAATTCTCTTCCATTATCAGATCGTAAGGTTTTTATGGTGGTTTGGTATTGGGTTTGGACTAGAGTGAAGAAAAGGATAAACTTATCAAATACCTCTGATTTATGTTTCAAAAAATATACCCATGTCATTCGAGAGCAATCATCTACAAATATCACAAAATATCTAAAGCCGTTCCCACCCACAACAGGTGCAGGACCCCACACATCAGCATGAACAAGGGAAAAAATAGAATCCATACGAGTATTTGTAGATTTAAACGATTGTCTGTGGCTTTTGGCCAAAACACAAGTCTCACAAGAAAAATCATTCGGGATAGAAAGTTTAGGAAACAATAAATTGAAATAACCAGGGGAAGGGTGTCCTAGTCGTTGGTGCCAGAGCCAAATTTCCCGTTTTGTGGATCCGTGAGCCAACATCACACTGCCTTGTTGAGCTATCTCATCCACGTAGTAGAGTCCTTGGTTCTCAGTGCCACGCCCAAGTATCCTCCTCGTCCGAATATCCTGCAGAATACAAAAGTCGGGATGCATCAGCAGAGTACAATTCAATTCTTTCGTCACATGACTTATAGACATCAATCTCTGAGATAACGTTGGAACATAAAGACAATTAGACAATCTCAATGTTGGGGATATTTCAATAGTTCCAGCCCCGGCCACAGTAATAAGTTCCCCACTTGCAGTCTGAATATAGGTCTTAGTAATATCACTAAAACTAACAAAATCATCTTTATTGGGTGTCATGGTATCTGTAGCTCCACAGTCAAAAATCCATCCTTTCTTGTCATTTTCATAACCCTTTACAGTATATGCAGCGGAAATATTTAAAGGCTCGAAACGATTTTTAAGGATCATGGGACTATTCTGCTCAATTTTGGAAGTATCAGGGGGGTTTTCATAATAATCAACAAAATGGGATATATCATTTGAATTATGTGAAATTAAAGGGCTCATATGCAAGAGGTGGGGTTTCTGGCGTAATAAAAGGTTTCCTGGGGGTCAGATTGCAAATAATCCAAAGTAAATTTAGGATTAGGAACGTGAGTTCCCAACCCTTTACCTCCACTCATTTGAGCGCCGCCTCCCCTCAGATCTGTCCTCTCCGCGAAGTGTCCCGCTCCGACGACTCCGCCGCCGCTCCCGCCTCCGCCGGAAACTTCCGGCGCTGCACTCCCCTGCCTTCCCCGTCCATTCGCCATCTCCCGATTTCCCCCTCCAGTGGCCGGTTGTCGGGAATTTGCAGCCTCATTTCCGGTGGGGATTCCGACCACCATCTTGGCTTTGGCTGTTTGTCGTTCCTCCCACCACTCCGGGTATCCAAGAAGCTGAAAACACGTCTCTCGTGTGTGCTTCTGCATCCCACAGTGGGAACACCACAATTTTGACTTGTCCGCCGGCTTGTTTCCCGGGCGGTGTGTGGCTGTTGATCGTGGGGTTCCGCTTCGCTGAGGCTGCCGCTGCCCTAGCACTGCGAAACCATGCCCAATTCCTCCCGATGAAGAGTCAGCACTGCCGTGACCGTCGACGGCCGGGCTCAAGGGTGTTGGTGGCATGATCTTCCTCCTTGCTGCCTCCTTCTTGACCAAGCTGTAGGCGGTCTCCACTGAGGGAATCGGAACCTCCTTGAGGATGTCCCGTTTGATGCTCTCGTACTCTCCATTAAGTCCCGACAGGAACTTGAGCAGCCTTTTGGTATTGGAATGGGTCCGATATTGGCTGACCCCTTTATCACAGCAGTCAATTGGCTGTTTTTGGCACCGATCGACATTAATCCATAGTCCGTGAATTTGCCGATAGTAAGTCTCCAGATCCATGTCTCCTTGTTTAATCGCCCCTACTTTTTCCTCCAGTTCATACAAGAGGTAGAGATCTGCCTCGCTTTCGTACGTGATGGCAAGGCTGTCCCATATGGCTTTCGATGATTGATGGTGGGCAAAGTCGGCGATAATGTCCGTTTCGATGTTGTCCACGATCCAGGAGAAGACAATCAGATTGTCTTCTCCCATTCTTCGTACTTCTCGCTCCCCGGCAGTGGTGGTTCTGGTTTCCCGGTGATGTGGGAGTAGCCTCCCCTACTCCCGATTGCGACCTTCATCAGTCGTGACCACATCGGGTAATTCCTTCCGTTGAGTTTGAATGCAACTGTTACATTCTTACTCGATCTTATCTTGCTATATGATGATTCTGTGCTTGGTTTTTCGTCATCCATTTTGGGTCGGTTTTCTCACTTGATTTTGGTTCTTTTGGTTTTGGTAGGGCGATGATGATGTTTCTGAGCCTAATTTTTTGCCTGCTCTAAAGCCATGTTAAAAGACTATTTGGTTTCTGGAATGATATTCATCATATTAGGTTAATCTTTGGAGAAGAATTACACGCCTCTTTATAGGCTAGGAGACCATCCGACATATATGGTAAGCTCTAATCATGCTAACCTAATATTCTATACAAGGTATTAAAATAAAATACTAATTACAATATCAATCCTTGATTGCAGTAGATCAATTCTTGATTTGTGGGAATCTTCCTTCCAACACTGCCAAACACCAATTCCAAGACGAGGCCAAGAGTTTGAGTTTACTTACCAAAGTATTCAACCCAGCAATGGCAGTTTCTGTGGGTATGTTTATCTTGTTGACACTGATTGGTGGGAAAATGAGAATCCATTTGATCGCGAGTTAAGATTTGCGCCATTGGTACTTGAGTGGGAATTTGGTAATCAAGATGGTTATTGCTCATCTCCGTATTCTGATTATGGACGATGTTCTCGTGATCCTTATGAATACGAAACATACTTGGGTTATTCTGGATACAGTTTATATCAATCTTCAACAAAATACTGCACATGTGGAGGATATGAAGGAAATCCTTATATACGTGATGGATGTCCTCGTCGTGATCCTTATGGTTCTCCTTTTTACCATACTAGTAAAAGATCTCTGTCCATCATAAAAATAATATTCATTGTTATTGGCAGTGTTGTTGGTGGGTTGATTTTTCTCACTGCAGCTTGGAAGTTTGGCAGAGCTATTACAGTGACAGTTATGGCTATCAAGGCTAGCCGAAAACACATGTTTTTTAAGAGAAATGGAGGCATTTTGTTGGAGCAACAGTTGGTTGCTCTTGAGAATGACATTGAGAAAACCAGATTGTTTACTTCCATCGAGTTGGCAAAGGCTACTGATGACTACAATGAGAATCGAGTACTTGGCCGTGGTGGTGAAGGGGATGTTTATAAAGGGATGTTGGAAGATGGAAGAATAGTGGCAGTGAAAAAATCGGAGAGGATGAACCAAGGTGATGTGGTAGACTTCATTAACGAGGTTGTGATTGTATCACAGATAAACCATAGAAATGTGGTCAAGTTGTTGGGATGTTGCCTGGAAGTGAAGTTCCTCGTCTTGTCTACGAGTTCATCCCCAATGGCACCCTTTTCTCTCACATCCATCATCCACATGAAGATTTCCCTTTATTCTGGGAAATGAGGGTGAGAATTGCCAAGCAAGTGGCTGGAGCTCTCGCCTACTTGCACTCTGCAGCATCTGTTCCTATCTATCACCGTGATATCAAGTCAACCAACATACTCTTGGATGAGAAATATCAAGCCAAAATATCAGATTTCGGGACATCAAGATCAATTTCTCTCGATCAAACTCATGTGACCACACGAGTGGTAGGCACGTTTGGGTACTTGGATCCTGAGTACTTCCAGTCAAGCCAGTTCACAGAAAAGAGCGATGTTTACAATTTTGGTGTGGTGTTGGTTGAGCTTCTAACTGGAGAGAAGGCAATATCGGCTGTTAGAGTTGAAGAAGGACGGGGTCTGGCCATGCATTTCCTGCATTCCATGGAGCAAGACCAGTTATTCGACATTGTTGATGCAAGAGTGCTCAAAGAGGGTAAAAGGGAGGAAATCGAGGCGATGGCTGAAATCGCTAAAAGATGTCTGCATTTGAATGGGAAAGGCAGGCCAACGATGAAGGATGTTTCGCACCACTTGGAAGGAATCAAAGTAGAGATTCCTGAAAACCAGATACAAAGCAGTGGCTGTGATCCTACTGAAGATGTGGACTCTGATGGCCTCTCTTCCATCGCAGAAGCCGTTGAATCTTCGTCGTCTGATGAGTCTTGAAGACTATTCCCATGACAAGTTAAGGTGGTAATCCATTTTGAGCAAGTAACCAATGATTTTCTTTATCTTGCATGTGTGTGTGTTTTACTTTTCTCTGTTTGTTTAATACACAGTTTAACTTATGTGTAACAAATTACGTGTAGTGTTTATCAATAAAAACATTTACCTTATTTCTAAGAAAGTGATTTCCTAAGTTTTTGTTGATTATATATATGCACACAGTATCAATGAGCGACGAAATGACCAAAGTAAAACAAACAAGTAACGTGTATTGGGATAAAAGTCCATGACCCCTAATCAAGGTGTGGGGATTTAACTTTTCTTGTTTCTTGAAACTCTGTTTTTGGTCATTTGCTTGTTAGTGAACTTGAAATGATTCAAAACACAATCAATCACTCTTATTCCTATAACTGTATTAACACTGTGATTGCATATTTACCACTTTTTCCAGCAAGAAATGGAGCTAGTCTTGGTAATTCTGGTCTTTTCCACCCTATGCTTTACCATATCCCCAATTCGTGCAAGTTCCATGTCGAAGCCCGGTCGTCCAGAAAAGTGTGGAAATGTCACTGTTCCCTATCCTTTTGGAAATGGTTCCGAATGCAGTGCAAACTCCTCATTCGATATTATTCGCAAAAATTTAACAGCAAACTCCTCAAGAATGGTGCCATTTTTGAGCAGGTTAAACTTGGAAGTAGTGAACGTTTCTCTCTACGGTGTGGTTAACGTGAATTTGTCTGTATCACTCATTCATAGTCTCAGCACACTACAACACATTAGTTGTACTAGGCTGCAAGACTGCACATGATAATGAAACCCGAGGAGGATGCTTAGGTATGTGTTTCAGCCAAAAATCAGTTCCAAGACTAGTCCAAGAGTTTGAGTTTACTTACCAAAGTATTCTTGCCAGCAATTGCAGTTTCTGTGAGTATGTTTTTCCTGTTGACAAGAAATGGTTGCAGGATTACAAAAGGCATAAAGGCCTTGTGGATGATCTGTCGAGTCCATTTGATCGTGAATTTGGATTTGTGCCGTTGGTACTTGAGTGGGAACTTGGTAATCAAAGATCTCTCTACAATGTCTATTGCTCATATAGGTGAATGTATACTTGAAGAAATAGGCATATTGCAAGAATGAATGGTGGCGAAAACTGCTTCACTCTCGAAGCCCGGTTGCCTAGGCAAATGTGCATAATCATAAATACTACCCCTAATAATCAGTTACACCAAGTATGACTTTTAACTATACATAACCAGTTAATCACAACACAAATATGTTAATTAGTGCATCATCCATATTATTCACACCATCGTAACAACTCGAATCCTGTTTTCATGAAAACGCATATGCAATACCACAAAAATATAGGCATTTAGATATTACACCAAACATGACTTTATTTTCAAAGGCAAAATAACACAAACATGTTGTATACTAATGTTGCAATAACCGAACAAAGAAAATCGGCATCAAAAGTATATTCACACAGAAAAAAAAGATTAAAAATACCCACGATACTAAATCAGTCATTTTTTCCTCCAAAACCAAACATTCCATAGTAAATACCCACGTATGAAAGAGCTGCATAATCCATGGTAAATTAGAAACTAACATTTGGTAATTTCGATTATAGCAGATTATCATGTCACAATGGCATCAGTTTGTTCCGGAAAGTTGGACACAAGATGTCCGGCAATCTCTTTTGCTTCATTTTGTGTGGTTTCCTCAATCTCCTTAACTGTAAATTGTAGCGATCAGACTTAGTAGCAATGACAACCTTTATAATCGATGGACCAATCTTGATCAGTTCCAACAGCATCACCCGTCCATTTCAACCACCTTGAGATTACTATGCACGAATTTCACAGCATTGGCAGCACTTATAACAGGCAACAGCAACTTAATGTCTCTCTGTCATGATGACGAGCAGTAGATTTACTCACTTGGGTTTGAAGAAGGAGAATTATTTTTTCAAAAGAAAATAACAAACTAGACTATAGTGATATTGTAAAGATAAAATCGATATGGAATACCATAAATGGAGCGTACTCCACCTGTGACAAAAATGAAATCAACACACAAAGATTAGACATCATCCATATCAATAATTATACACTCAAGATGGGAATATAACATAAAGAGATCATTCAAATGATGATGATTATGGGTTTCTCAATCAAGTTTAAGACTTATTGATTCTTTAACTAGTTTTGTGTTATAATACCTACAGCATGCTGAAGAACAGTCATTGACCATCAAGATGTCTATTGCACCACAACATCAACGAGACCAATGTGATTTAGAGAAATATGAGAAAAGACTACGATAGAATGAAAACTACCAAGATGACACAGCGTAACAAATTACGAAAAATATAATGTAGCATAAAAATAGACAAAAGCAAGTCAGGGTCATGATAAAGAAACAAAAACCACATCAGACACTTTAATTTTTACAGAATAAGCAAAGCAAATCATACACAAAATCAATAATTCAAGAAAGAAACTACAGATTTAATTTACCTCAATTGTGAACTTGCTTAGTTGTGGAGATGCCTTGATCAACGATGTGAAGAACAGAAGGTAACGTTTAGCGCCAGTATGAAGTTGTACTTTCAACTGTTTGAGGGAGCATAATGGGGGCAAATCGGGAGAAGCAACAATTGGTCTCCGGTATCCCTGAGAGGGAAAAAAAGTTACGTAGCCAGAAAAATGGCAATCCTTACATATGAACAACTTTAATTGGAATATATGAACAAGAATAAGGATATGAATTTTTACTCTAATCCGCGAGCGAAAATCCAATACGAGCTTTTCCAGCTGAGATGAATAGCTTGAGTGGTGCTTGGGTTCTAGAACAAAGGAAGCACAGATAGCACCACCAATAGTTAACTCACGAAGATTCGGAACACTCCTCAAACTAACAATGTCCTCCTCTCCCCTAAATGTCAATGAGACAAGACTCGTAGCATATATCACCAACTTAGTCATATAGATGCATTTGCTTATGTACAAAACTCTCAATCTTGGTGGATAATCAACCATAATAATATTTGTGTACCAAGATTTATTATGTGCAACTCCTCAAGACTGGGACACGAGCTTAGGAAGTACTGAACCGACATATCATTGATATGGACATTCATCAATTTAAGGGATCTCAGGTGGTAAAAAGGAGAGCTGAACCCTAGTAAACATGCCTCTAACGCGTAATGATTTGGGAAAATATAAATATGGCGAAAATCAATTTTCAACTCGAACCTTTGAACTTCCTTTTTCACAGCAAACCACACCCAGTTATTAAGTGCAAGATCTAATCGGTGAAAATCTATTCGGTAAAGCTCTTCTTTTCCTTTGCATAAACTAATGACCATGCCCTCAATCGATGGACCTTGATGAAGGTCCACCACAGCATTCACCCATGAACAAAATTCTTCACTTGTCATTATTTCACAAGTGGCAGTATCTCGGGGATGAAATCTCAGAGTTCCATAGACCAACCTCCACAAATATCTCCATCTATGCCCGAGGACACTCATTCTCGCAGCTTCCTTAATGCTAATGCGAGACAGAATCTTAGATCATCACTCAAATTATCAAAACCACCATTTCCACTCAAATTCAGTTTCTCCTGAAATTCCATATTATCAATAGCACCATAGCCACTCGTATTCTATTTTTCCTGAAAATGCACAAGCATTTCCTCAAAAATTATAGGCATTTACATTTTACACCAAACATGACATTTTCTAAAGTAAAATCACTACGCAAATATGCATAAGAGCATCCGCAGCGGTGAAGAGGCGCCTGCTCGTCCGTCCGTGCCGCTGAGCACCGGCTCGTCCGTCCGCTGATGGAGCTCGTTCGTCCGTGCCAGTGGCACGGCGCTGCTCTTAGCTAAGAGCACGTCCGTGCCGCTAAGCAGCACACGTGGCGTCGCCTTATTCGCCAACGGCTATGCCGTTGGCTTATTTAAATTTTTTTTTAAATGCGAAATTAATTAAAAAAAATGTTTTTAAATAAAAAAAATATTTTTCCACTTCCCAAATTAATATATCGGTTTTCTCCCCACTTTTAATTTATTTTTTGAATTTTTTCCCCCAAATTCACATTTTCGTCTATAAATACCTCCACTTCAACAAAAAAAAATAACATTCTCATCTATTTTATTATCATCTACATTCTCTCATCTTTTTCCTCATACTCTCTCATCTAAATTCCCACCACACTACACAATGTCCGGCTCCGGCGATCACCCCTCCGGCAATCGCGGTTGGAACCACGATTGGTTCGACTCGAGGCGGATTTAGTCGGGAACGCAATTTACGGCCCTCCCCAAACCCAAGGTTCGCAATTTTCGGATGGCTACCGTCCTTACCCGATGCACGACCAAAACGCCTCCGGGTTCGGGTGGGCACCCGAACCCGGATCGGGAGGGAGCCTACTCCTACTTCTATTGCTACTCCTACTCCTCTCTGTTCGCGGCACCCGCGCCCCGTACACTCCGGGTGAGATGATGGCGATGTTCAAAGCCTACTTGGCAGTCTCCGAAGATCCGGACGTTGGCACGAACCAAACCGGGGATACGTATTGGTGGCGCATCACTCGCCTTTACAATGAAACCCGGTCGGGGGAACCATCCCTCACAATAAGAGTATGGTGCGCAATTGCGTCTACAGATGCAACTTAGCAATCGGTAAGTTCCAAGGGTACTTCCAACAGGAAGAGCGGGAGGCGGGGAGCGGCACGAGCGAGCTCGACATCATCAGTGCTGCCTTGGCGACCTACCAAAGCTTGGAGATGATACCTTCAAGTACCTCGATTGTTGGCAGGAGGGGCGCCGACATCCGAAGTATGGGGGCGGCATAGTAGCATCCTCCTCCGGCTCCTCTAGCAAACGGTCGAGGTCGGTAGTCCTATCCGACGGCGCCTCCGATGATGTGGCTACCTAGCTTGCCGGAACTAACTTAGGTAGCCCACGGCCCGACGGCCGAGGCAGTTCTGTCGGCCGCAAGGGAAGGAAGAAGGCGACGGCTACCCGTCGTCGCGCCCGACTCCAGCCGCCCCCGCTCTCGCTCCCGCTCCACTTTGTGTCTCCTCCACCCCAGAACAACTCGTTGTGGACCTTCTTGGGTCAACTCTATTTGAACGATACGTCTAAGATGACTCTGGATCAACTTGCAACACATGAGCAAATGATCCGGGGTCTCAAGAGGCAATTGGGGTTAGAGGACTAGTCTTCCACGTGTGTAATTTTTAATTTGTAGGATTTTAATTATGTATTTTTTTATTTTCTAGGATTTTAATTATGTATTTTTATTTTTTAGTATTTTAATTATGTAATTTTTATTTTTTAGGATTTTAATTATGTAATTTTTATTTTTTAATGTATTTTTATAATGTAGAAATGTTTTTAATAATTGGAGTTTTTAAATTGAATAATAGAATGGTGGGACCCTTGAGCTTGTCCTTAGGGTGTCTCCGGTGGCACCCCTCCCACTAGGACCTCCACTAGCCATTCCCACAAAAACTGTCTGCCACGTCAGCACTAACCCTTCCCATTCCACTGCCACATCACTAGCCCTTCCCACTGCACTAGGACTTCCACTAGCCCTTTCCACAATTAAATTAATTCACAATTAAAATTAAAATTTATGGAATTAAAATTCGACACGAATACGAACGGGAAATACGAATATTTCATTAAAAAAAAACATACATCATTCGGAAAAAAAAAATACATAGTTGGGGGAGCCCTATTTATAGAGTTTTTTAAAAAAAAAAATTTAAAAATTGCGGACGTCCGACCTTCGCCACTGTGGCGGACGTCCGGTCGGATGTCGATGCGAGGGGCGATGCCATCCGACGGGCACTCGGAACGGGCGTGGGCGCCCTTCCCACCCACTACGGCGGACGTCCGGTCGGACGTCGGCGACGTCCTACCGTGACGTCCGCCATTGGAGACACCCTTAGCTAAGAGCACGGATGTGGGTGTTGTGCTCTTAGCTAATGACAAATGACAAGAAGTCAAAATGGGTTCAGGCCCACTTCCATGTTCTTAGTTAAGAACACGGATGAGGATGCTCTAATAATCAGCTACTAACCTTCCTATTTTGGTTCCGCTTCTGTTTTCCAGATATTGACGCTCTTTTCTTCGTAATCTGATGTAACAGTAAACACTCAGAGACAAATATTCGTCCGATTCACGAATCGAGATGGAAATTAAGCATATAGCTGATTGAAATCGACATTCCTAAACATAGATAGAGAACTGGAATTCGCGCCCGCCTCGGTGTCTGCAAAAAGAGTATAATTTGGCGCTTTATTGCTATAATTTTCATTTGGGTTATGAGATTTGGGCTTCGATATTTCGGATCTGGCCCATTTATTTATCAAATGTAAAACAACAAATTTTAAAAATGCCGTTGTTTGATCAATCCATGTCCAATTCACCGAGAACGTGAATAATTCCTTTTTATTCTTAATTTGGTGTGTTTACTTTTGTAAAGAGGCATACAGTTGAGAAGCTTTATGAATTTTTGTGGCACGTAGAGATATTGTGCTTAGTCACTAAGAACGCCGAAGCTAGGATTTTTATGATTGGGCCCAAGTCGATGTAAATAGTGGAAGCTTAAAATCATCAATAATTCAATTTTTACATAAGCATAGAAAGTACTCCTCCGTCCCGGTTAAGATGACACATTTCTTAGCCGGCACGAGATTTTAGGAGTTATTGGTTAAAGTGTTGAATTGGTGAGAGAAAATGTAAGTTAAGGTATTATGTGTTGTGTTTATCAATAAAAACATTTACCTTATTTCTAAGGAAGTGATTTCCAAAGTTTTTGTTGATTATATATATGCACACAATATGAATGAGCGACGAAACGACCAAAGTCTCTAGTTGTCTTTTCTACAACAATCACAATCTGTCAAACAATATTAAGCTGCTAGAGTTCTTAACTTCATAAAACTACCACAAAAGATATGTGAATGTAACCCACATTCACGTTTGTTCTTTTTCACACTTGGCCGGGTGTGTAGTTGTGACACACCTCTCGGTTGAGTAGAAATCTCTGTAATACTTTCTTGTTGGCGACCAGATCAAGGGTGCTGTTGAAACACACCACTCGTTTAAGTGGTCTACTCTGTTTTCGGTCATTTGCTTCGTTTCCTTGTTAATTTGATTATGTAGTGAATTTCAAACGATTCAAAACACCATGATTATACCAACATGGTGATTGCATATTCACCACTCTTTTCAGCAAAGCAATGAAGCTAGCCTTGGTAGTTCTGGTCTTTTCCACCCTATCCTTTGCCATAACCCCAACTCTTGCAATTTCCATGTCGAAACCCGGGTGTCCAGAAACGTGTGGAAATGTCACCATTCCCTATCCGTTTGGAATTGGTTCCGAATGCAGTGCAAACCCCTCATTCGCAGTTATATGCAAATATTCAGCAGGAAACTCCACAAGAATGGTGCCATTCTTGAACAGCATAAACCTGGAAATAGTAAATGTTTCTATCTACGGTGTGGTCATAGTGAATCTGCCCGTGTTTCCAATAAATTGCTCTGAAGGGCGAAGAGAATCTCTACCTGTATCACTCACAGGAAGTCCATTCACAGTCTCAGCACACTACAACACGTTAGTCGTACTAGGCTGCAAGACTGCTGTGTGGCTTCATGATAATGGAAGGGAAGTTGGAGGATGCTTGCCTATGTGTGATGATGCTAATTCCACAGACGTGATCAATGGCGTAAATTGCTGCCAGAAATCAATACCAAGACGAGTCCAAGAGTTTGAGTTTACTTACCAAAGTATTCAAACCAGCAACAGCAGTTTCTGTGGGTATGTATTTCCTGTTGACAAGAAATGGTTGCAAAATGAGGATTACAAAAGGTATAGCGGCCTTGTGGATGACCTGTCGAATCCATCCGATCACGAGTTTGGATTGGTGCCATTGGTACTTGAGTGGGAATATGGTAATGAAAGATCGTTCTACTACCATTTAAATTGCTCATCTCCTTCTGAATATGGATATCAGTCCTTTGATGAAAGTAGTTGCAAGATAAAAAATACCGATCCTTTTGAATACCACACAGACTTGGATTATTCTGAATGTGGGTCATTGTTTGATTATTATCAATATCAGAAGCGATATTTATCTTATTATAACAAATATGAGTACGTATCTTCAACAGCATACTGCGCATGTGGCGAAGGATTCGAAGGAAATCCATATCTAATTGATGGATGTGAATATTCAGATGGGCTTTATAACAACAATGGATCTCAAGATAGCATTATAACGCCATCCATTGTTCTTGGCTGTGTGGTTGGTGGGTTGATTTTGGCCACTGCAGCTTGCAAGTTTGGCAAAGCTATTACAGAGACAGTAAAGGCTAGCCGAAGATACATGTTTTATAAGAGAAATGGAGGCATTTTGTTGGAGCAACAGTTGGCTGCTATTGAGAATGGTATTGAAAAAACCAGATTGTTTAGTTCTGTTGAGTTGGCCAAAGCTACCGATGATTACAATGAGAATCGGGTACTTGGCCGTGGTGGTGAAGGCGTTGTGTATAAAGGGATGTTGGAAGATGGAAGAATCGTGGCAGTGAAGAAGTCGGAGAGGGTGAACCAAGGTGATGTGGTAAACTTTATTAACGAGGTTGTGATTGTATCACAGATCAATCACAGGAATGTGGTCAAGTTGTTGGGGTGTTGTCTCGAAAGTGAAGTTCCTCGTCTTGTGTACGAGTTCGTCCCTAACGGTACTCTTTTCTCTCACATCCATCATCCACATGAGGATTTCCCCTTATTATGGGAAATGAGGGTGAGAATTGCCAAGCAAGTGGCCGGGGCGCTTGCCTACTTGCACTCTTTCGCGTCTGTCCCCATTTTTCACCGCGATATCAAGTCAACCAACATACTCTTGGATGAGAAATATCATGCGAAAATATCAGATTTTGGGACATCAAGATCAATTTCTCTCGATCAAACTCATGTTACCACACGAGTGGTAGGCACGTTCGGGTACTTGGATCCGGAATACTTCCAGTCGAGCCATTTCACTGAAAAGAGCGACGTTTACAGCTTTGGAGTGGTGCTGGTTGAGCTCCTGACGGGGGAGAAAGCTGTATCGGTTGTTAGAGTTGAGGAAGTAAGGGGTCTGGCCATGCATTTCCTGCATTCAATGGAGCAAGATCAGTTATTCGATATTGTTGATGCGAGGGTGCTCAAAGAGGGTAAAAAGGAGGAAATCGAGGCGATGGCTGAAATCGCTAAAAGATGTCTGCATTTGAATGGGAAAGGCAGGCCAACGATGAAGGAAGTTTCGCACCACTTGGAAGGAATCAGAGTAGAGATTCCTGAAAACCAGATACAAAGCAATATCTGTGATCCTATTGAAGATATTGATTCTGATGGCTTCTCTTGCATCTCAGAAATTGTTGAATCTTCGTCGTCGGATGAGTCTTGTGGAATAATACTATGACATGTTGAGCAAGCAACCAATGATTTTCTATATCTTGCAGCTATTTGGATTTTTGGGTGTGTGTGTTTTACTTTTTTGTGTTTTTCATTTCTGAGGAGAAGACAATAAATTTGAACTTACGTGCGTAACAAATTATGTGCAGTATTTATCATTAAAGACAATAATGTTGTTGCCTTATTTCTAAGGATGTGATTTTCAAAGTTTGTGTTAATTATAAACAGTAAGATCGGCAGCCAATAGTAGGATGTGATTTCCAAAGTTTCTCTTCGTGTTTTCTACAACATTCATAATCTGTTAAACAGTATATGCACTAAAAATTTAAATAGTTAGCAGTTAGAATTCTTGAAAGACACTTCATAACACTACCAGAAAAAGGTATGTTAACTACTTATATGCATATTCCCTCTTCTTTCATTCTCTAATCTGAATATGTTTTTGAAATTCTGTTTTTTGAATTTCTGTATTTCATTTCCATAAAAGTATAATATCTATAGGTGTATATATAGGTATACTTGAATACACAGGCATATTGCAAGAAGCGATGGTGTTTCCCTTCATAGCCCGAGTCATTTCATTCGTATTTCTGAGCTCAACAATGGCGGCAGCTGCTTCACTCTCGAAGCCCGGTTGCCAAGAGAAATGTGGCAATCTCACCATTCCGTATCCATTTGGGATAGGCTCTGATTGCAGTGGAAACTCCTCCTTCACACTTAATTGCACAGGAAATCCCTCAAGGGCCTTCTTGAGCAACATTAACTTGGAAGTAGTAAATATTTCCATGTATGGAGTGGTTATAGTGAATCTACCCGTGTCGCCTATGAACTGCTATGAAGGGCAAAGACAGGAAGCTATACCCACATCGCTCACAGAAAGTCCCTTCACAGTCTCAGCACAGTACAACGCGCTGACTGTGCTAGGCTGCAAGAATTCAGTGTGGTTGCGCGCTAATGAAACAACGGCTGGAGGGTGCATGCCTATGTGTGATGCTAATACTACTGATTTCAGTTGCAACGGCCTGAACTGCTGCCAAATCTCAATTCCAAGACGAGCCCAACAGGTAGAGTTCACGTACGAAAGCATTCAAGCTAACAACAGTACCTTTTGCGGGTATGTATTTCCCGTTGACAAGGTTTGGCTGGACAATGAGGATTATACGATGTATAAAGGCGTTGTGAGTGATATGCAGAATCCATTTGATCAAGAATTTCGATCCGTGCCTTTGGTGCTTGAGTGGGAATTCGGAAGTGGAGAAAGTATCTCCAATGGTGATTGCGAATATCCTTCAACATTAGATGGATCTGAATATAATCTTACATCTTCTAGTAGGTTCTGTTTCTGCAACTCTGGATATGAAGGAAATCCATACTTAGTTGAAGGATGTGAAGTTGTTGATGAATGCAGTGATCCATCATTGAATAATTATGATTGCATAAATAGGAACCAAAAAGAGAATCACAAAACAACATTTCCTGTTATCGTTGTTGGGATTTTCCTCGGTGTGCTGATCTTTCTCGCTGCAGCATGGAGGTTCGGGGAAGCTATCATAGAAGCAATCAAGGCTATCAAGGCCAGCCGAAAACATATGTTTTTCAAGAGAAATGGAGGTGTTTTGTTGGAACAACAATTGGCTGCAATTGAGAATGGGATTGAGAAAACCAGACTGTTCAGTTCTGTTGAGTTGGCAAAAGCTACTGATGATTATAATGAGAATCGAGTAGTTGGCCGTGGCGGTGAAGGCGTCGTGTATAAAGGGATACTGGAGGATGGAACAATCGTGGCAGTGAAGAAGTCGGAGAGTGTGAGCCAAGGCGACGACGTGGAAGGCTTCATTAACGAGGTTGTGATTGTATCGCAGATCAATCATAGGAATGTGGTCAAGCTGTTGGGGTGTTGTCTGGAGAGCGAAGTTCCTCGTCTCGTATACGAGTTCGTCCCAAACGGCACTCTTTTCTCTCACATCCATCATCCACTCGAAGATTTCCCTTTATTTTGGGAAATGAGGGTGAGAATTGCCAAAGAAATAGCCGGAGCACTCGCTTACTTACACTCTGCTGCGTCTATTCCCATTTATCACCGAGACATCAAGTCGACAAACATTCTCTTGGATGAGAAAAACCAGGCTAAAATCTCAGATTTTGGAACGTCAAGGTCAGTTTCCATTGATCAAACTCACGTGACCACGCGAGTAGTAGGGACATTCGGGTACTTGGACCCAGAGTATTTCCAGTCGAGCCAGTTCACAGAAAAGAGCGATGTTTACAGTTTTGGAGTGGTGCTGGTAGAGCTTCTGACAGGGGAGAAAGCTGTGTCTGCTGTTAGAGTCGAGGAAGGAAGGGGTCTGGCCATGCACTTCCTTCTTTCGATGGAAGAGAATAATTTGTTTGATATTATTGACGCGAGGGTGCTGAGAGAGGGGAGAAGGGAAGAAATCGAGGCGATGGCAGAGATTGCTCGAAGATGTCTGCATTTGAATGGTAAGAGCAGGCCAACGATGAAGGAAGTTTCACGTCATTTGGATGGAATACAGGTGGAGAAGGATTGTGATGGCTTCTCTTCCATCTCAGAATCCATTGATTTGGACAAGATCTTCATCGAAAGCTAAATTGGCGTTGTCTGATCAAACTACTTCCGATTCACAGAGAAGGTAAAGAATCCTTTTTTTTTGTTCTTGATTTGGTGTGTTTAACAATTTTGGTATGAACAATCGTGGTATGATTATGAATACAACAGTAAATTACACAAACTTATATATAAGATTCAAGCAAATATGGTACATGATGCCTAAGTTTAAATAAGTACTGTTGGTAATTGGTCAAATCATATCCAACTATTGAATGATCAAGTGTAAGCTTAAAATTACATATAGAGAGAGTATAATACTAGTGAAATGTTGAATTTGCCAAGTAGAAAGCTGACCTTATGCAGTTTCTATGGCAGAATGGACGTTCAGGCCTTTTATCGAGCATATGACGAGCAGCAGCAGCATAGCCTATTATTACAGAGTGAATTTCAATCAAGAATTCGTCGTCAAATCAGAAACATAACAAGACATTACCTAGTCTTTTCCAATTCACTTCAAAGTCGTCTTCTCTCTCTTTCCAAATCTCCTTCATATCAAAATTCAACACGGTTATTTTAGTTGACCTCAACTACTAATTTGGAGTTTATTGAATCACTAATTGTCTTTTTGTGTTATTTTCGGAGTCTTCTCCTCTAATTCAGGCGTTTCATTGTAATTAATCTCTCTCTAGCAATTGAAGCTTTTACAAGTTATCCAGCAGAATTGCAAGGACTAAGCTATCTTATGCCCAACTTGGAGAAGGTATATAAATATGAACAACTAATTGATCCTTTGATTTCATTACTAATTGCAATTATATGTTGTTTCCCTTCCTTCTTCTAACTTTGTAATTATGACCTTTGTGTTCTAGTTTAAGGGAGACTGAACTTAATAAATTTCAGCTACTTCTGTGTTTAAAGAAGATTAATTATATCCGGGAATTGAGTTACAGACAGATGTCTAATTTAGAGTGTTTTCTTTAATCACAAATTATACACTAACTTCAATTTTATCCCTTAAAACTATTACTCCATCCACTTCTTTCATAGTTGTGTCACATTGGGCATGTTGTTTAATAGAAAGAAAAAATAGAGAGAATACAATAGAAAAATAGAAATAATAAAGTACTCCATCCATTCTATAGTAGTTGAGACATTTCTTTTCGGTACGAAAATTATAAAATTGTGTTAAGTGAATTAAGTAAAGAAAGAATAAAGTACGAAAGGACAAAGATTGAGAGATGAAGAAAGAAAAGTAAGTGAGAATAAATGTATTGACTTTTACTAAAAAAATGAAATGATTCAACTGCTATGGAACGTATCAAAATGACAAAATGACTCTACTACTATGGAACGGAAGGAGTAAGAGAGAATGAAGTAGTAGAGAAAAAGTGTCATATATAGAAATGACTCAACTATAAAAGAACTTCTTGAAATGAAAAAATGACTCAAATATTAGTTTAAATTAGTTGTTTCTTGCAGTAGTACTCGGACTTGGATCCCCTGCTGTGTCAAAATGCACAGCAGGGGATGCTGTGTATAGTAGCTTTGATGCTTTGGTGGTTTGAGGACTTGAAATTCCAATTTATCGTTATGTTATTGTTGCTGTCAAGTTCAGTAGCTTTGGTGGTTTGAGGACTGTTAAAATTCTAATATCTTGTTCCACATCGGCTTGGTGATGATCCTATATCTTCTATATAAGGATGGATAACCCTCTCTCTTATGAGGCCTTTTAAGGGGTGACAAACTCGTATTTTAGTGTCATGACTCATGATTAGTGTGTTGATATGCTTAATTGTTAAGTTTTTGTGCTCAAAATGGTTATTTCCAGCCAATTACTATATGTACGTGTTTGTTGAGTGTTTTAGGCAAAATAGGAAAAAAAATGGGGTGAAACAGGGTCTCACCCGACCGGGTGAGGTTTTGTGCAGAAAAGCCACCCGGCCGGGTGGCGTTTAAAAGCCTTGGAGAGTCCAGAGAGCTCGGAAGAAGTCCCACCCGGCCGGGTGGCGCAATTTGGCCTGCGCGACTCCAGAGAGTACCGAAAGAGTCCCACCCGGCCGGGTACGTATTTCCGGCGATTTTCTATTTTGAAACGCGATTTTTGGAAGAGGGGAATAAGAAAGTATAGCTAGGGCAACTCTACTCATTCTCGATCGCCGTGAAACACACAAACTATCTCTCTCAAGCACTCTTGGAAGAAGATTGAAGATTCAAGCTTCAATTCATCCGCCAATTGTACTCCGTATCATGTTTTCCATTGTTTTCTTTAGTTTAGATTTGTTTTCTTCCATGAATATGAGTGGCTAAACTTCTTTTATGTAGAATTCTTGGTGAAGATGGATTGATTCATAGTTTTAATCTAATTGATTTCGTTTTATCTAGCTCTTATGATTGTTTGGTTTATTCCTGTGTTTTTTCCTGTCAATTGCTTGATCACCAATTGGTAGTGTTAGGGTTCCTTAGAGTAATCGGGAGGTGAAATATTTAATCTTGAAAGAGGAATAATCCACACCTTTATTCAATAAAACTCGGGAGAGTTGAGATTCTGAGTGGGATCTTTAATCTAATCAATCTTTTGGGAGTTAAGTCTAAGAATTAGAAGGGGACTTCGATTGTTACACTTAATCTATGGATTTCTCACCTTGGGAAAGGGTTAAATTCATATTTGCGATTGATTCAACAATTCTAGAGACTTTAAATGGTAATTTAATTTCAATTGGGTTAGGATATGAGTTGTGCATCGGATCCTTGAATTCTGCATATTCCTCCGTCATTTTCTGCAGCTTGCTTATTTGCTCGATCGTTTAAGTGCTTACTTTTAATCTTTGATTTATATGCTTTTAGTAGTGTAAGTTTCAAACCCAAAATTTTGATCGTCTGGATAGTAGTTGAAATTTGTTCGTGATACTTAGGTTTACACTAAATTGTCTCTGTGGGATACGATATACTCTTGCTTGCTGTTTGCTACGATAACCCCGTACACTTGCGGGTATTAATTGGGTAAAATAAAGTTGAGTCAAGGGGTGAGTGACCCATTTCTAATATGGTATCAGAGCAGGGCCCAAGTCGATGATGAAGTTTATTTCCTTTATCTCTTCTCTTGCCTACCCACGTGATGGAAGTCCGATGTGTCATTCCGACCCACACGTGAGGGGGCGTGTTAAAATTCTAATATCTTGTCCCACATCGGCTTGGTGATGATCCTATCTCTTCTATATAAGGATGGATAACCCTCTTCCTTATGAGGCCTTTTAAGGGGCGTGTTAAAATTCTAATATCTTGTCCCACATCGGCTTGGTGATGATCCTATCTCTTCTATATAAGGATGGATAACACTCTCCCTTGTGAGGCCTTTTAAAGGTGAGTGACTCATTTCTAATAAGGACAAGATTTATTCTTTATGATTTATCCAAGTTATGCTTATGTAATGATATAGAAAATAAAATAAAAAGTTTAGATGGTCCATTTCTAATAAGGACAATTGATGATTTATTCTTTATTATTTATCCAAGTTATGCTTCATGTAATGATATAGAAAATAAAATAAAAAGTTTAGAGGAAGATTTCCTATTGTAAATTGAAACTTCAGGGGAAAGCTTTATAAATCATCTTGGAAATTATCTGCTCATTCCATTGTTTCTTTGCTTGAATTCCATTTGTGAATTTGAAAGAGGAAATGGAAAGGAGACATGTATGAATCGTGCATTTTTGCTGGAAGATTTAATGGAATATTGATCGGTGAATTAAAATATACACGAAGTACAAGTAGGCGGTGGAAGGAGGAGGTTGAAGTAACATTTAGGAAGAGAAAACTTACAAGTGGCAGTATAGAAGAATTGATGAGATTGGGCTCTTAGTGGGCTCAAACTAAAATACTGTGATTAAATTTTGCAATTTCTTAAACCCAACATATCTTTTATATTTTTAGGCCCAAGGCTTATAACTTAAGATAATTTCATTAATATTTAATACACGGTGTTATTCTAAATTTTAGACAAAATCTTAAACCCCTCTTGATCATCTATACTACGTTCAATACTCATTTAAGTGTTGAAAGTAAACAAAGATTTGATTCGGCTTGAAAATTTACGTCCTTTCGAGAACAACTAAAAGGCTAAGAAAAGTTGGGGTGTTACAGTTGTTATCGATCCCATAGAATTCTACCCTTCTCATCCTTGATCTACATCCGTTCTATTTTATTTGCTTTTAGTTCTCTAGTTGTTTTTAATTGTTTTTACTTTGCTTTTAAGTAGATTTAAGAAAACCAAAACTTTCCGATTCATCTAAATAGTAGTTGAGGTTGGTTCGTGGTAATTAGGTTGACACTCATTGTCTCTGTGGATACAATACTCTTTGCTTACTATTTGCTACATTAACCTCGTATACTTGTGTTAAAAATAAGTTGAGTCATCTCTATATCTCTTACTTTGCCAAATTTCTCGTTAAAATCCATGTCATCTACAAATGTGACTATTTTTTATAAACGAAGAGAGTAATTAGCTCGACCATTTTCAACTACTAATGAAGTGTAATTTTAAAATTATAAAAAGAAAGAGCATAAATAAAATATGAAAGTTTGAATTTGTAGTTGTGTTTGACATTAAGAATATTCTCAACAGAGGCGGAACAACGTCATAGCTATAAAAACTTGCTCTAAGAGTCAATATAGCTAAAAAAAATTATCCGCCAATTCATCACAAAATAAACTAAGAAAATATAAAAAAAATATACTCCCTCCATCCCAATAAATATAAAACATTTGTTTTTCGGCATATGATTTTATGTAGTGTTGTTTTGTGAGTTAAAGAAGAGAGAGTAAAGTAAGAGAGAGGAAAAAGTAGATATAAAATTATTTCTATTTAGAAAAATATTTCATTTTTAATGGGACAATCCAAAATGGAAAACGTTCAATTTCTAGTGAGACACATGGAGTATTTGACAGCCGCAGCAATCCGATTAACCTTTTCTTCTTGGGATGGATAAATAGTTTTAAATTTGAAGACCCTTTAACGGTTTAACCTTTTTTCTTTCTTCCCTTTTTTCTTTTTTTTGGATGGGGAAATAATTTTAAATTTAGAGATCCTTTAACCTTTTCCTTTTTCTTTCCTTTTTTCTTTGGATGGTAAATAGTTTTAAATTTAAAGAATTTTTAAATTTAAAGACTGCACCACAGAGGACTCGAATTTGAAACATTTTGCCTCAAGGTGGGTAAACAATTTTAAATTTAATATCTGAGACCTTTTGCCTCAAGGTGGGTAAACAATTTTAAATATAATAGTCGCGCCACGAAAGGACTTGAATCTGAGACTTTTGACCTTGAGCATTAGCTGCACTCACTGGCGGAGTTACGGTGGGGCAGGGGGCCCAAGGGCCTCCCAGCCATTGGGTTTTAAGTATAATATATATATTCAGACATGTTTCATTTATATTTTGATAGTGCAGTTGGCAAGTGAAGGTGGCAATAGATCATAGCTGGGGATGGGTGCTGAGTTCGATTCTCACCCCCCACGCCTTCCTCTTTTTATGCCCTTAGAGTAAAGTCATTTCTTATCAAATCATTCTTGCTATATTTACCTAGAATGTGAAAGATTATTTTTATATATTTAATCCAATGCTATATTCTAATTTGTTTTTTGTGATATTTTAGAGATGTGCTATATTTATTCAATAACTTTTATTGTCAATTTATTTTTTTAGAGATGTGTTTAATTCATAAATATTATATTATTTGTTCAATAACTTGTAAATACTGTAATATACATTTTTAAACTATTTTTTTTATTAGTATTGTAATATAATTAATAGTTTTATCAAAAATAAAATAATATGTACATTTAAAAAATTGCTTTATTTATGAAAAACTTAATCTTATTGGTAGGTAAAATTCTTTTCAAGGTCATCACGAAGTGCTTATATCAATTATTCTTGATTAGATTAAATTTTTTTGATATGCATTTATTTCTTGTGTACTAAATATCTGAAAACATTCTTTTAATTTTTAAGATCTTCTAATTCTAAATGATGAAAAAAAGGCAAAATATAAAATAGTCTTCGTACGACTAATTTCGATGAAAAAATCATCGAGAGATACCTACATCTATTAACAGTGAGCGTTAAAATTTTTCTTCTTCTTGGGCCCCCCACCGCAAAATTCCTAGCTTCGCCGCTGGCTGTACTATTGCTTGACTAACTCTCATACACGTACTCTCTAGCCTTTACAATGAACAGAATGGACGTTCAGCCTTTCAATCAATTCGTGGTAACGTACAGAATGAGAAAGCAAGACATTACCATGTGTTACCATTTGACTTCAGAGTCGTTGTTTGTCTGCTCTTTCCAAGGTCTTCGTTCAAATCAAAATGGAGGGACCCGTGTTACCGTGTTTTTTTTTTTGGTAGACGTGTATCTTTTTCAATTGAACGCGTTCCTATTATTTGACCTTAATCTAAACATCCATATCGTGATATCGTATCTAATCTACATAATTATGCATTGAGCTATTAGTGACTGAATTACTAATTATTCTATGAACTTAAAATTTGGTTGTAAATAACACTGAATATAGATTGAGTTTGCAATATTCCACAAATTTATCGATCTGACATGTTTAGTTACTCTTCTGTTTTAGTTAAAATGACCTTTTTCTTTTCCGTATTACTTTTAAAAAATGACAATAAATATTTAAATTATTAAAGTAAGCGAGAATATCCTCTATATTATTCACTTTCTTACTTTATTTTGTCTCTCATTTAACTATTTATTAGTACTATCATTTATCTAAAATATGTACGAAAAATAAATGGGTCATCTTAATTTTGGATGGAGGGACTATGGAGTGCTACTATTTATGTTTACATATAACTTAAACCAAACATAAAAGAACATAGTAACATAAAAAATCAAGTTTGTGTTGAAATTCAAAATTTGACCAACGTCTTTGATACTAGCTATCAGAGTTGTGTTACAGCAAAACTCAATCTTATAGCCGAACCACAGAACCATACCCAAAGGTCATATTTAGATAACATGTAGGTCATTCTTAGTCTGTTTTAGGTTATGATAGTAAGTATGACATAAAATGATCACATCCGTATTTTTCAAATCCGAATTTTATAAGCATGACCTAAAACAAACTAACAATGTCTTAATAATATGACCTAAAACAAGCTAACCATGATGGGTTTCAGAAGTTCGGTCTTTAAAATTGGTTCGACATTGATTATAACTCCTAGCGATCAATTGCATTTATATTAGATTAGAAATATTTTAATAAATATAATTTTAAGTGAATAAATATATTATTTAAATAAAATTATAGTAGTACTACTCTGTATACTAATGTTGATTTTTTCTGTTTTAAAAATTTCGATTCCTTGAAAAGCAATTATGCTAACAATAAATTGTGGAATTGAAGTATTGAGTTGTACTTGTACTAATATACACTACTCAGTAGTACTAACCATTGCCCAGTAATTTCTGAGTCCTTGTAAACTTGGAGTTTATTGAAACACTATTTCTCTTTTACTATATGATATTTTCGAGTCTTCTCTCTCTCATCAAAGTAAACGCTGAGATTCCTCAGTCGTTCCACAGTAACTACACTGTCTCTCACATTTGAATTGAAGCTGACAAGTAATCAAGCAAGGCGCTTCTTAAGCTAAAATTGGTGCCTTGGTAGAAGAAGGTACATAGACACATTGATCCTTTGATTTCATTACTAACTGCAATTATTTGTGTCATTTCCTTCGCTTGTTCTTTGTGATTTATATTTAGAGTAGATTGACCCATTTAATTTAAACCACTTTTTAGATAATTAAGCTTATACACAATAAGTTCAATTTGTACCCCTAAAATTATTACTAGTGCTAGAAAACGACTTTATTTGTAATATTTAGTTGTCGATTCATTTCACAAGGAAGTAAATGTTTGTTTAATCGAACAACAATAATGATTTAAGAAATGAGATCTGATCTAATTTTATTAAGAGTAATAAAAATGGTACTCAGAAAATGGCGTTGGCATGATTTTGGTACCCAATCTCTAAATATTCGCATGTTTAGAGCATTTGTCTTAATGGCAAAGAACTTAGACATTATTGTACGAGGTACCAAGTTTGAATCTTTTTGTCATCAGTTGTAATTTGTTCCACTTAAGATATCCATTTTTTATATTTAGAACACCAATCATGTTGAACTGACGTGAAACAATGAAATCGGTCGAAACCAGAAATAGGTTTTTTGTTCTTTACAAAAAAATTTAAAATTTGTTGTTGGGAGTGCTTGACACAGGACCTCTCTGCTCTAGGAAAAATACGAACATTAAATATTTTTATACATTAAATTATATTCAAATAAATTCATAATTCATTTTAATTTTATACTCTCTTCCTTCTAAAAAAGTATGAACTATTCCCTCCATCCGCCATTAAGAGTCTCATTTCTTGGCGGCACGGGTTTTAAGAAATGTTAGAAAAAAATGGATGAAAAAAGTTAGTGGAATATGAGTCTCATTTGTATATAATAGTTTAAATTTTAAATGTGAGTGGAATGAGTTAGTGGAACGTGGGAACCTATTACCATCAATGGTAAAAGTGAACTGACACTCTTATTCGCGGACAGACTAAAATGAAAAAAAACGAGACTCTTATTCGCGGATGGAGGGAGTATTTCCTTATTATGTATCTTTGAAAAGTATGAATTTTCAAATTTGGAATAATTAAACAATACATTACCCCTATAGACTACTTACACCACGTTTATCTATTCTTATCTTACTTTACCAATTATATACTATTAAAGAGTAAGGTCAATTTTGATCCTAAACATATGATCAGAATACGAATTTGGTCCAAACCATTAGCTTTTTGGAAAACAGGTTCGTAACAAATGAAATTCTTGCCGGAGTGGTCCTTTTTTACGGTTCCGTAAAAAAACTAACGGTCATGCCAGTGTGCATTAGCGTTGACCGTTAGTTTTTTATGGAACCGTAAAAAAAAGAACTACTTTGACGACATTTTCATTTGTTATGGACCCGTTTTTCAAAAAGTGAATATTTTGGACTAATTACATTCATATTTTGGTCATATGTTTATACCAAAATTGACTTTTACTTTATATTAAAACTTGTACAAAACCAAATGTCCATACTTTTTTAGGGATGGAGGGAAAATTTTGTAACGTAATTGCTAATTACTTAATCCTTCACATAAAAATAAGGACATTTTCCATTTTGGGATTTTCCATAAAAATATCCCCTTCTATTTTTGATAACTTCTTTCTCTTTAATAAGGTGTGCCTCATTCTTTACTAACAATACTATAATTACTTTTTCTTTTCATTTCTCTCTTACTTTATCGATTGTGCATTAATTTCTCGTACCGTCCCAAATGTCCATTTTTTTGTGGGACGGATGGAGTATGAAAATGTATTAAAATATGAAGTGTGACTCATTCTCCAATAACAAGTGTTAATTAACGGACAGATGAAAAGGAAAGTTGTGTCAATTAATAGTGGACGAAGGTAGTACAAGAGAAAACTCTAAATCATAGGTCCCATAGTGGTTCTCTACTGCATGCATGAAGTAGTTCGTGTCTGAGTGATGAAGTTTGGGTGGTTTGTCTTTAATGTGTTGTGATACACCACTCAAGTCGAATAAAAGTTTTTGGAACCTTTTCCGCCGATGACTCGGCCGAGTGTATTGATGAAGATACCTACTCGGCTATGGTGCCATTCTTGAGCAGTATAAACTTGGAAGTAGTGAATGTTTCTATCTACGGTGTGGTTATAGTGAATCTGCCCGTGCTGCCTGTAAACTGCTCTGAAGGGCGGCAAACAAGAGAATCTCTACCCGTATCACTCACAGGAAGTCCTTTCACAGTCTCAGCAGAGTACAACACGTTTGCTGTACTAGGCTGCAACGCTGCTGTATGGTTTCATGATAATGGAACTCTTGTTGGAGGATGCCTGGCTATGTGTGATGATGCTAATTCTACAGATGTGATCAGTTGCAATGGCATAAATTGCTGCCAAACATCAATTCCAAGACGAGTCCAAGAGTTTGAGTGTACTTACCAAAGTATTCAAACCAGCAATAGAAGTTTCTGTGGGTATGTTTTTCCTGTTGACAAGAAATGGTTGCAAAATCAGGATTACAAAAGGTATAGAGGCCTTGTGGATGACCGGTTGAATCCATTTGATCGTGAGTTTGGATTTGTGCCATTGGTACTTGAGTGGGAATTTGATAAACAAAATGGTTATTGCTCATCTCCTTCTGATGTGATCTCTGGAAGTAGTTGCAAGGACATAAATACTTTGTTTTATGTATCTTCAACAAAATACTGCACATGTGGAAAACACGAAGGAAATCCATATATTGTTGATGGATGTGGGATATCTCCGAATGAAGGATCTCAACCCGTCATTAAAATAGTATCCATTGTTATCGGCAGTGTGGTTGGTGTGCTGCTCGCTGCAGCTTGGAAATACCACAAAGCTATTACTCGCACTCTTAAGGCTAAAGAGGTTAACAAGGCTAACGAGGCTAGCCGAAAACACATGTCTTCGAAGAAAGATGGAAGCATTTTGTTGGAGCAACAGTTGGCTGCTCTTGAGAATGACATTGAGAAAACCAGATTGTTTACTTCTGTTGAGTTGGCAAAGGCTACTGATGATTACAATGAGAATCGAGTACTTGGCCGTGGTGGTGAAGGTGTTGTGTATAAAGGGATGTTGGAGGATGGAACAATTGTAGCAGTGAAGAAGTCAGAGGGGTTGAACCAAGGTGATGTGGTAGACTTCATTAATGAGGTAGTTATTGTATCACAGATAAACCATAGGAATGTGGTCAAGCTGTTGGGTTTTTGTCTGGAAAGTGCAGTTCCTCGTCTTGTCTATGAGTTCATCCCCAATGGGACTCTCTTCTCTCACATCCATCATCCGCACGAGGATTTCCCCTTATTCTGGGAATTGCGGGTGAGAATTGCCAAGCAAGTGGCCGGAGCACTCGCCTACTTGCACTCTGCTGCATCTGTCCCTATCTATCACCGTGACATCAAGTCAACCAACATACTCTTGGATGAAAAGTATCGTGCTAAAATATCAGATTTTGGGACGTTAAGATCAATTTCCCTTGATAAAACTCACGTGACTACCCGAGTGGTAGGCACGTTCGGGTACGTGGATCCGGAGTACTTCCAATCGAGCCATCTCACTGAAAAGAGTGACGTTTACAGCTTCGGAGTGGTGCTGGTTGAGCTTTTGACAGGGGAGAAAGCTGTATCGGCTGTTAGAGTTGAGGAAGGAAGGGGTCTGGCCACGCATTTCCTGCATTCCATGGAACAAGATCAGTTATTCAATATTGTGGATGCGAGGGTGCTCAAAGAGGGCAAAAAGGAGGAAATCGAGGCGATGGCTGAAATCGCAAAAAGATGTCTCCATTTGAACGGGAAGGGCAGGCCAACGATGAAGGAAGTTGCACACCACTTGGAAGGAATTAAAGTAGAGATTCCTGAAAAACAGATACAAAGCAGTGGCTGTGATCCGACTGAAGATGTGGACTCTGATGGCTTCTCTCCCATCTCAGAAATCATTGAATGTTCATCATCTGACGAATCTTGAAGAATATTACTTTGACATGTCTGAGCAAGCAACCCAATCATTTTCTTTATCTTTCAGCTATTTGGATTCTTGTATCTGTGTGTGTTTACCTTTTCATGTTTCGTCATTTATGCATATTTTTAAAACTTCTAAGGGTGTCCACAATGGTGGCCCTCTTGGGCATTCCCAAGCCACCATTTCTTGGGCATGCCCAACAAACTTGGCCCTGCCCATGAAAACTTGGTCACCACAATGGTAGCCCCCTGGGCCACCAATTAAAATTATTTTCTTATATTTTTTTGATATATTTTAATTTAGCTAGAATAAAAATTATTTACATATAATAATTAAAATACATAGAAATAATTAAAATAAACAAAATTTCGTTGTATTGTTATAAAAGGGAAAATTATACAACGAAAATTTTCGATACAACGCGAACAACAAAGAGAACCCCTATCACGCTGCGCCCCCTCCTCTACGGTTCCAGACCTCTTCAACCAAATCAGCCTGCAGTGTTGAATGTGATATTTCACTCTGCATATTGGTGAAGCGCTGAATCAAGTATTCATTACTGCGTGGTACACCCATCTGCAGAGGAGGGGTTGCAATACCGTGACTTGTGCTAGCACCATCTTCCGGTACCCAACGCTCTGCAGTAAAGTCTTCATCCTCTATTATCATATTGTGGAATATGATACACGCAGTCATGATGTATGCGACATCATTTTCGTGCCATTGTCGAACCGGACACCGTAAAATGGCCCATCGCGATTGGAGGACTCCAAAAGCCCGCTCAACATCCTTCCTAGCACCCTCTTGTTTTTTTGCAAAATAGGTCTGCTTCGGCCCAACTGGTTGTCGGATCGTCTTGACAAACACGGGCCAGCGAGGATATATTCCATCGGCCAAATAGTATGCCCTGTTGTACTGCGTGCCATTGGCCACGAAGCTGATTTGCGGACCCTCACCCCGGGACTCATCATTGAAGAGATGTGATGATTGTAGAACGTTGATGCCGTTGTTCGACCCAGCGACACCAAAATACGCATGTCAGATTCACAAGCGGTAGTCAGCAACGGCTTGAAGGATCATCGTGGGATGTCGCCCTTTGAAACCAGAAGTGAACTGCCCCTTCCAAGCCACCGGGCAGTTCCTCCACTCCCAGTGCATGCAATCGATGCTGCCCATCATGCCCGAAAAATGATGCACAGTCCCGTGCATATTTATCAGTCTCTGGCATTCCTCGGCCGTCGGCTTCCGTAGGTACTCCCTTTTGAAGAGTTCTTTGATACCCTTGCAAAACTGTCTCAGCGTCTTAAGGGCAGTCGTTTCGCCCATCTGTAGATATTCGTCGAACATGTCAGCAGGCCCGGCATAGGCAAGCTGCCTAATTGCGGCTGTGCACTTCTGATATGTCGACAATCCGGGTCGACCGATGGCAACACTCCGCAAGGTGAAGCACCTGTATCGCTGAGACAAACAATCCGCAATGTGGATAAAGAGTCGTTGCGACTTTCTGAATCGCCGACGAAAAATCTCCGGCGTATAACGGGGGTTATCGCCGAAGTAGTCTTCCATCAACCGCTGGTCGGCTCCGACATGGTCACGGTTGATATACCGGCGACGATATCTCGGCCGAGGGATGGCCGCCGCCGCCGCCAAAGCCGCCTCCTCCTCGTCGGCTTCAACTTGCACCGCTGCAACGAGTTCTTCGAACTCCTCATCGACCAAGCGCTGAAAATTTTCATCGTCGAAATCCATGTTTTGAAACTAAATTGAAATCAAGTGGAAAGAGTAGAGTTTGGTTTGGGGTAAAAAAAATGGAGGAGAAAGGACGAATATATAAAAAAATTTGAAAACAAATAAAAAATAAAAAATAAAATCGGTGGGCAGGGCCGCGGCTCTCGGCCCTTGCAGTAGTGGGCCGAGCCGTGTGCCCAAGAGCCTCGGCCTGGCCGAGCGCTCGGCTCTCCCTCGTCCACCACCCACGGCCGCGTCCTCCTCTCAGCTCAGTAGTGGGGGGCCGCGGGCTGCCCAAGCCCGGGCCAAGGGCCACGGCCCTCCCACTGTGGACACTCTAAACTTCATTACCTTATTTCTAAGGAAGTGATTTCCAAAGTTCATGTTGATTATATGCAGACAAATATCAATGAGGAACGAAATGACCAAAGTCTCTCTAGTTGTCTTTTCTACAACATTCATAATCTGTTAAACAAATAAACTGACCAAAAATGAAATGACTAAATTCTCTAGTTATGTCTTTTCTACAACATTCATAATCTGTCAAACAATATTAAGCTGCTAGAGTTCTTTATCTCAACTTCATAAAACTACCAAAAAGGTCCAACAATCCCAAAGTTCTGCGCAATCTACAGAAATGTTGAGGCCAAATGGAGAAGAGGGTTGAGACAGGGCGATATATAGGCCTATGACATCTTCTGATCTGAGATAAGGAAACCTTTTAAGTACAGTCTGGCTTGGCAGAAGGTGCGACACTGCGAGAAGCGTGGGAGCATGTCGTTTCAAAAGAATCGACCAAAGACGTGGAGGTGAGCCAAGCACTAATTGAAGTCATCCAATAAGCCAGAAGGCAACAAAGCGTAAGCTAAAGAACAAGGCGACATCCACATCTTCGACTAAGCATCTAGAAATGTAGGAAAAATAAAACAAGCCCAAAATGCCGAGACATTGTCTTTGTACCATACGACCATTATCAAAGACTTGTATCATACGACCATACTTCAAAGACACGACCATACTTCAAAGCGTTGAAATCAAATTATGTTGATTTTATTTTTTTTGAGTTGATTGTTGTTTTTTCTAGACTATTTTTGTTGGACTGATGGAGTATCAACTATTCAATGATCAACTCTAAGCTCAGAATTAGAGAGAGAGCTTAATAAATACTAGTGAAAGGTTGAATTTGTCAAGTAGAATATTTTTTGGCACTAACCTTTTCAATTAACAGTATGTACCTTCAGGCCTTATATCGAGCATGCTCGTGTGCAGCATAGCCTATTATTACAGAACAAAATTTCAATCAAGAATTCGTCGTGACATACAGAAATTAAGAGAAAGCAAGACATTACCAAGTGCTTCCAATTCACTTCAGACTTCAGAGTCATCTTCTCTCTCTTTCCAAAGTGTTCGTTCATATCAAAATGGAGGGACCCGTTCACATATTTTTTCCAATTCAACGCGCTGATTTGATTTCAGTTGACCAGTTGACCTCCATTATTACAAATGGTGGAATCCAAACAGTAAACTGTAATACTATTGCTTATTTTCAGTGTTTGTTATGTGCATTCTAAAATTGGATAAATATTTTGCAAAATTGGAAATTATTAGAATATTCAAATTTTGACAAAGTATAAATTCGAATAAAAAGGAGTGTAAAATTGATGTAACAACAACCAAAATAATCATAAATACTAAAATTAAATAATATAGTCATTCATATAAAAAAATATGGTCAAATTACATATTTTCCTACAAATTTAAAATTTGGTTGTCAATGTCATCTAACCCTGTTAAATTCAATTAAATTTAAAAATTGTAAGTATATTATGTATATGTATAATTTATGTACCTTTTATCTTTACTCATGACTAATAAAGTAGAGAAAATACGAGGAAGAGTAGTTAAAGCATTATTAGTGGACAGTGAGACACACATGTTTAGTGAATTGTAATGATTAGTCATAGTAGTATAGTTTGTAAATAAATTGATGTATATGGATAATGAGTTGAGGATAACTTTTCATAAATGGAAAATGTCCATATTTTTATGAAACGAACGAATATAAAAAATGCATATATTTTTATAGGCACGGAAGGAGTAACATTGGATCGTACTTGGATTTTACCGATCGATTCTAACGTGTGTTACGTATATTACTTGGTAATAAAAATTTAAAAAACATAAATAAAGAAATAATTTAGAAAAATCCGAACTTCGACCAAAGAGATGGTATACTCTTAAGTCAATTGCCCACTAAATTTTGAGTCCTCTCTTTTCTTAATTAAAGAGACTTGTCGGTGTCTTCTCTTTTCTAAATTTAAGTAATCGGAGGAGACGCTTTAACTCAATCTTTCCTTAATAACTACTCTCTTTCTCTCTACAAATCGAAGCTTGTAAAAGAGGTGCGAGGACAAAGCTAGGAGTAGTTCTTACTTCTTAAGCCCAACTTGGTGCCTTGGTAGAAGGTATAAAAAAACAATTGATCCTTTAATTTCATTACAATTTGCAATTATTGTGTTGTTTCCCTTCATTGTTCACACTTATGGTGATCATGATCCTTGTGTATTAAAGTTTAAATTAGAATGACACATTCAATTTGAGTTAATTTTTGGGTTTAAAGAATATTTCTGTTTGGGAAATGAATGTCTGATTCATGAGAAAATATACTCCATGTCAAGATGAGTTGGAATGTCCAACCACTAATATTTTGACTAATGGAACCTGAAGGGATCACTTGCATATGGAAATTCAAGTAAATATAGAATTTTTTCCTAAAATTGTGATCGTAACTAATATTCATACAAATACAAATTTTAAACATATAGTTAGCATAATTAAGTCATATGCAGTTTCATGACATGCTATAATTTTTCCTCTTTTATATTTGTTGCATATATACACGAAATATACTAATAATTATAAAGTAGGTTATATCTTAAATTTAATTTGTATATTAATTAATTAATATTAATTTTTAATATAATTTTTTTAACATATCAGAAATTCAATAAAATATTTTTAAAAAATATCAAAATGGATTATTCATACATTCTGTAAACATAATACTACTAGACAAACAATTTATCTTTTAATAAAGTAGAGTTACGAGATTGATAGCATGATTTATTTGATTAATAATGATAGCGTGAGTTAAGAACTGCTGAAATTAATCAAAATTAATTAATATGCTGATAAAATTTAAAATAAAACCTATTAAACTAGTGTTTTTCATTTATGTATGCATGAATATAAAAGAGGAAAAATTAAAGGTTGAAATGTAATGACATATTATGACTTGTCTTTAAATTATGCAACATATATATATGAATTTGTACTTGTATAAATATATTTGACGATGGCAATTTTTTAAAAACATTCCATATATATTTCAATTTCTATTGCAAGTAATTTCATGTGGATCTATTTGTCAAAATATTAATGGTTGTACACACCAACTGACACGTGCTATGTCTAGATTAGAGAATATTTCCTCCAAATTCAGAGTACTTGTACCAAATTAAGCACAATAACTTCAATGTATGCCCTTATATAGTTATTACTACTACAACTTCATTTATACTTTGTGTCCCATAATTCGAATTGGAGCATTTCTTTTTTAGTATGAGATTTTATGTAGTGCTATTGTCTATTTGTTTTGTATGTTACGTAAAGAGATATTGATAGTTTCATTTTTTTGAAATGTGTCCCCTTGAATAGGATATCCCAAAAAAGAAATATTTAGTGGTTGATTCCACATGAAATTAATTGTTTGTTTAATTGAACAACAACAATGATTTATGGAATGACTACATAATGGTAGGTTGACCCTACTTTCTACTAAATCATTCTCCTCACATTTTATTAGTATAAAACTAACACATAAAAATGGGTCTCATATTTCCAATTTTTTTCTATCCACTTTTCCTTGTATTTCTTAAAACTCGTGCCGAATTCAAGTCGAACTCCTAATTGCAGATGGATGGTGTACTTTTTACAGATCTGATAATTGTGGACTAGAATATATTGTTTGTGACCAGAATCTAACGCACTATTTAGGACCAAAACCTCTTTTGGACAAATCTAGAAGACTAAAATATTTTAGTCTATAAATTTCTCTCCAAACAAGTAAACTCATAAGTTTCTCTCATCTATGTTTCATTCAATTTTAAATTTTAAAAACATTAGAACAAGGTAAAAATATTTAATATGTAGACTATCTTAGATGCATCATAAAATAGTACCCTCTCCGTACACTACCAATAATCTTGGTGGTAGATGACATGAGTTTTAATGCAAAATTATTTAAAATAGAATAAAGATGGAGAAGAAAGTGTTTTTAGTATTGTTAGTGGATAATGAATGGCTCCACCTTAGGGCATCCTTAACCCCATCCCGGATTTGGGCCGCAAGTCTCCTCCACGTCATCATTCCCCCAAATTTGGGGTTCCATGCCACAACTCCATTAACCCTACAGGCCACAACTCGGGCCACAACTATTCATTTGCACTATTCACAACTACAACATATTTTAATCGTAAAATAGAATACGTTGAACAATTAAAACCGGGAAAATTCATTGTTCAGTCGAAAAATAGAAAATTAAAAATCCGAGGAAAAAATTTTACAAATCCTAGAATTTTTTTTTATTAAGACCTAGAAAATAAAAATTACATCCTAGAAAAAATATTAAAATAATTTAGAGGAAAGAAATGGAGAAATTGGTGGAAGATTGTTGAAGAAATGGATATGATAAAATGACAAAAAAATCAAAAAAAGATAAGAAAATAAAAATTTTGGGGGTTTGCGGCCCGTCCCGATGCATATAACCCTGAGCCGGGCCGGACCCCGGGAGCGGCCCCGGGACCGTCCCGGGCCGTGACTCTCCCCCCTCCAACACTGAAATCGGGCCGGGACTCGCGAGTTACGACCTGGCTCAGTAGCGTTAAGGATGCTCTTATTAGATAGAAAAACATACTCCCTCCGTCCCATAAAAGTTGAGACAAAACTTTTGGGCACGGAGATTAAGAATTTATATTAAATAAATAGGAGAGATGAAAAAAGTAGGAAAGATAAGAGAGAGTAAAGTAAATAATGGAATAAAGTAAGAGTGATTAGATGTTTTGTTTTTTGTTAAAAAAGAAAATGACTCAACTTTGTTGGGACGGACTAAAAAGAAATACGACTCAACTTTTATGGGACGGAGGGAGTACTAAAAATAGAATGGGACAAATTTTTATGGATGAAGTGAGTATATAACAAAACCAAACAAAACCATAGATAAAAACCAAAACAATATACTCCATTAAATATATAGTTTTTACAACGCATTCTATCAATTTATCATAGTACTACATTTTAGGAGCAACGGAGAAGAAATGGCTACTCTTTCTATTGAAAATACAGCAGAAATACCCAAAATCATAGGAATCATTACAGGCATGCAGTAGTTCATGTCCGGATGATGAAGTTTGGGTGGTTGATCCTCTTCTCCTTTTTCATCTTGCTTGAACTTGATGTTTTCTCCAGCCAAGGGCCTTCTCCTCTTGTTTTTCCTTGTTTTTTGCAAAGTGGAGATTCTCTCAAAACCATTTTCTCCTCTCTTTATACTCATTCCATCACACACTGATTGACCCATTTTCTAAAATGAAAGCATCATTATCGCTGCTATATTCTCTCTGCTCAATTCACAAAACAAAACTGCATCAAATCTCCCTCCGAATAGAAAATGCCCCACTTAGAGTGGGACGGGGGGAGCATTAAGTTTTCACACATCTTCTAAACCCCACTCGACTGCGTCAGATGTGTTGAGACACCAATAGATCAAATGGTGTGTTCCGATAATTTTCCCTACCCACCACTCGGTCGCGTGAGATGTATTGATGACTCGACCAAGTGTATTGGTGAAGCTTCCTACTCGGTCGAGTGATCTGCTATGGATCACTCATGAGAACACCTTGAACTGGCTGTGCGATTTGTTAACCAATCACACGGTCTTCTTTTGACTCATTTCTACCTCAAATAACAACCTATGAAGTGTACGTCTATTATAAGTCTAAAAACACATTAAATCTCATGAAACATAGGGAGGTAAATCTTCCTATTTGATTTACATTATTAGTACGGAGTGTGTTAAGGGTGCAATCCCTTAACAAGATTCGGACGACAACGAGAGGTCGGCAGTGGAGAGATAAAAGTGGATGTCGCGGGCTTTCCCCGGGATCAAATCCGATAACCTGGGTTTGCTTAGAAAAGTAAAAAGACAGTAAAGTTAAATATTGTTATTTCATTGATTGAATAATGAGAATAACAATAGCTAACTTAATGAACAAGACAAAAAGATATGAAAAAGATATGCATTCACCAAATATCTAACTAAATAATGCAATAATGGTATCAGAGTGTCTAAAGAGTTGGAATTTGAATGCTTTTCTTCTTTCTTGAAACTCTGATTTTGGTAGTTTCATTAACATTTTGATCCCATATTCATCACTCTTTCCAGCAAGCAATGAAGCTAGCCTTGGTAGTTCTGGTCATTTCCATCCTATGCTTTGCCATAACCCCAACTCTTGCAAGTTCCATATCGAAGCCCGGTTGTCCAGAAATGTGTGGAGATGTAACCATTCCATATCCATTTGGAATTGGTTCCAAATGCAGTGCAAACTCCTCATTCACAGTTATTTGCAAAAATTCACCTGGAAACTCCTCAAAAATGGTGCCATTCTTGAGCAACATAAACTTGGAAGTAGTGATGGTTTCACTCTGTGGTGTGGTTATAGTGAATCTTCCCGTGTCGCCTATGAACTGCTCTGAAGGGAAAAGAAAAGGATCTCTACCTATATCACTTGCAGGCAGTCCATTCGCAGTCTCACCATCCAACACGTTTGCTGTACTAGGCTGCAACGCTGCTGTGTGGTTTCATGAAAATGGAACTCTTGTTGGAGGATGCCTGGCTATGTGTGATGATGCTAATTCTACAGATGTGACCCGTTGCAATGGTGTAAAATGCTGCCAAACATCAATTCCAAGACGAGGCCAAGAGTTTGAGTTTACTTACCAAAGTATTCAAGCTAGCAATAGCAGTTTCTGTGGGTATGTTTTTCTTGTTGACACTAATTGGTGGGAAACTGATTATTACATAAGGCAAAAAGGCCTTGTGGATGATCTTTCGAATCAATTTGGTCACGAGTTTAGATATGTGCCGTTGGTACTTGAGTGGGAATTTGGTAATCAAGATGGTTTTTGCTTATCTCCGAATTCTGACTATGGATGTCCTAGTGATCTTTCTGAATACAATACATACATGGATTATTCTGGATTCAATTCATATGAATCTTCAACAAAATACTGCAGATGTGAAGGATATGAAGGAAATCCATATATACGTGATGGGTGTGGCGATGCTTATACTTCACCTGTTTTTGACCAAAGTAGAGATACTTATGTTTACCAAACTAGTAGAGATCTAAACCCATCATTAAAATAACATCCATAGTTATTGGCAGTGTTGTTGGTGGGCTGGTTTTGCTCACTGCAGCTTGGAAATATGGCAAAGCTATTACTGAGACTGTTAAGGCTAACGAGGTTAGCCGAAACCACATGTTTTATAAGAGAAATGGAGGCATTTTGTTGGAGCAACAGTTAGCTGCTCTTGAGAATGATATTGAGAAAACCAGATTGTTTAGTTCCGTTGAGTTGGCAAAAGCTACTGATTATTACAATGAAAATCGAGTACTTGGCCGTCGTGGTGAAGGCATTGTGTATAAAGGGATATTGGAGGATGGAAGAATTGTAGCAGTGAAGAAGTCGGAGAGGGTGAACCAAGGTGATGTGGTAGACTTCATTAACGAGGTTGTGATTGTATCACAGATAAACCATAGGAATGTGGTCAAGCTGTTGGGTTGTTGTTTGGAAAGTGAAGTTCCTCGTCTTGTCTATGAGTTCATCACCAATGGCACTCTTTTCTCTCACATCCATCATCCGCATGAGGATTTCCCCTTATTCTGGAGAATGCGGGTGGGAATTGCCAAGCAAGTGGCCGGAGCACTCGCCTACTTGCACTCTGCTGCATCGGTTCCTATCTATCACCGTGACATCAAGTCAACCAACATACTCTTGGATGAGAAATACAGAGCCAAAATATCAGACTTTGGGACGTCAAGATCAATTTCTCTTGATCAAACTCACGTGACTACACGAGTGGTAGGAACGTTCGGGTACTTCCAATCTAGCCATTTCACAGAAAAGAGCGATGTTTACAGCTTTGGTGTGGTACTGGTTGAGCTTCTGATGGGGGAGAAAGCTGTATCGGCTGTTAGAGTTGAGGAAGGAAGGGGTCTGGTCATGCATTTCCTGCATTCCATGGAGCAAGATCAGTTATTCGACATTGTTGACGCAAGAGTGCTCAAAGAGGGCAAAAAAGGAGGAAATAGAGGAGATGGCTGAAATCGCTAAAAGATGTCTGCATTTGAATGGAAAAGGCAAGCCAACGATGAAGGAAGTTTCACACCACTTGGAAGGAATCAAAGTAGAGATTCCTGAAAACCAGATACAAAGCAGTGGCTGTGATCCTATTGAAGATGTTGACTCTGATGGCCTCTCTTCCATCTCAGAAATCATTGAATCTTCATCGTCTGATGAGTTTTGAAGTAGTAACTCCAACTTTAGATTCTTATGCGTGTGTGTGTGTGTTTTACTTTTCTCTGTTTGTTTAATACACAGTTTACCTTGTGTGTAACATTTTATGTGTAGTGTTTATCAATAAAAACATTCACTTCCTTATTTCTAAGGAAGTGATTTCCAAAGTTTTTTTTGATTATGTATATGCACACAATATCAATGAGTGACGAAATGACCAAAGTCCCTAGTTGTCTTTTCTACAACATTCATAATCTGTCAAACAATATTAAGCTGCTAGAGTTCTTGAACCCAATTTCATAAAACTACCAAAAAAGGTATGTAAAGGTAACACGCATTCACGTTTGTTATTTTTCACACTTGGCCGGGTGTGTAGTTGTGACACACCTCTCGATTGAGTAGAAGTCTCTGTAATACTTTCTTGTTGGCGACTAGATCAGGTGTGCTGTTGAAACTCACCTCTCGCTTAAGTGGTCTACTTTGTTTTTGGTCCTTTGCTTCCTTTCCTTGTTAATTTGATTATGTAGTGAACTTCAAATGATTCTAAACATTATGATTATATATCAATCACACTTATTTCTATAATTATACCAACACTGTGATCGCATATTCACCACTCTTTTAAGCAAGCAATGAAGCTAGCCTTGGTAGTTCTGGTATTTTCCACCCTATCCTTTGCCATAAACCCAACTCTTGAAATTTCCATGTCGTATCCCTGGTGTCCAGAAAAGTGTGGAAATGTCACCATCCCCTATCCTTTTGGAATTGGTTACCCGTGCAGTGCAAACCCCTCATTGGCAGTTATATGCAAACATTCGGCAGGAAACACAAAAAAAGTGCCATTCTTGAACAGCATAAACTTGGAAATAGTGAATGCTTCTATCTACGGTGTGGTTATAGTGAATCTGCTCTAAGGACGAAGAAGAGAATATCTACCTGCATCACTCACAGGAAGTCCATTCACAGTCTCATCACACTACAACACGTTAGTCATACTAGGCTGCAAGACTGCTGTGTGGCTTCATGATAATGGAACGGAAGTTGGAGGATTCTTGCCTATGTGTGATGATGCTAATTCTACCGACATGATCAGTTGCAATGGCGTCAATCGCTGCCAAACATCAATTCCAACGATGAAGGAAGTTTCACACCACTTGGAAGGAATCTTGAGTAGAGATTCCTGAAAACCAGATACAAAGCTATGTCTGTGATCCTACTGAAGATGTTGATTCTGAAGGCTTCTCTTCCATCTCAGAAATCGTTGAATCTTCGTCGTCTGATGAGTCTTTCAGGAATAATACTATGACATGTTGAGCTAGCAACCAATGATTTTCTATATCTTGCAGCTATTTGGATTTTTGTGTGTGTGTTTTATATTTTTGTGTTATTCATTTCTGTGGAGAAGACAATAAATTTTATTGCCTTATTTCTAAGGAAGTGATTTCCAAAGTTTGTGTTGATTATAAACAGTGAGATCGGCAAACGATATCAATGAGCAACGAAGTGACCAAAGTCACCCTTTGTCTTTTCCACAACATACATAATCTGTTTAACTACCAAAACATTAGTTCTTGAAATCAACTTCATAACACTGCCAAAAAGAGGTATGTTTAAGTTTAACTACTTAATTATATTCACATTCCCTCTTTTTTCATCCTCTAGTCTGAATATGTTTTTGAATTTTTGTATTTCATTTCCATAAATGTACAATATCTATAGGTGTATGTGCAAGAAGGGATGGTGTTTCCCTTGATAGCTCGAGCCATTACATTCGTATTTCTAAGCTCAACAATGGCGGCAGCTGCTTCACTCTCAAAGCCCGGTTGGCAAGCGAAATGTGGCAATCTCACCATTCCGTACCCATTTGGGATAGGCTCTGATTGCAGTGGAAACTCGTCCTTCACGGTTAATTGCACAAGAAATCCCTCAATGGCTTTCTTGAGCAACATAAACTTGGAAGCGGTAAATATTTCCATTTATGGCGTGGTTATAGTGAATCTGCCCGTGTTTCCTATCGACTGCTACAAAGGGCAAAGACGGGAAGCTATACCTACATAAGTCCGTTCACAGTCTCAGCACAGTACAACGCGCTGACTGTGCTAGGCTGCAAGAATTCAGTGTGGTTGCGCGCTAATGAAACAAAGGCTGGAGGGTGCATGCCTATGTGTGATGCTAAATTTGGTGCTAAGAATCAAGCAAATTTGGTGCATGTTGCCTAAGTTTTAAAAAGTACTGCTGGTAATTGGTTAAATCATATCCAACTATTCAATCATCAAGTGTAAGCTTATGTGACAGAAATGTAGCAAGCTGGCGTTTTGTAGTTTTGTGGCACTAAGGGTGTCCTAGTTGGCCGGGCCAAGCTACAAAGTGTGGCCAGGCCACAAAATCGTGGTCGGGCCACCAATGCCCATGTTTCCCACTATAGTGGACATGGCCAAGCCACGAAAAAAATTATTTTTTCTATTTTGTTTATATTTTAATTATACTACAATAAAAATTGTTAGACTACAATAATTAAATAAAATGCATAATTTAATGAAAACTAAATCGAAAACCAAATCTTCGTTGTATTATAGAACGGGGTAAAATTATACGACGAAAATTGTTTTGGAACACGCAAACAAAAACATAAAAAAACACCGCCATCGCCAACTACTCGGTCTCATCATCAGAATCCGCCACTTCATCTTCACCCGTTGCATCGTCACCGCCAACGCCATCACCGTCACCACCACAGCCACCGCTCTGAGGTCCCGTCGCCACCGCCGCCGTGTCCTCCCACCCCAACAATGACCTCAACCTCACTATAAGGTCGTAGTACATCATCTTGGTAGTCGGGTCGGTCGACTTCTCATACAAGGCCAGAGTGTCCTTGAGTTCCTTTATCATCTGCACCGCTAGGGTGTTTTGCAACGCCGCTCGGGCCGATCCGGGGCAGGTGCAGACGGGCCCGCAGCAGAGTGTTGGGAGGCAGCGGCGGAAGTGGATCTAGCGGCTCGGATTGCGGACTGTTGACCCAGGGGCCGTGGACGCCGGGATAGTGACGGGGGGGGGAGGGCTCCTCCATGACCTCGTTGTTGAGGTCGAAGGTCCTTGAACCACCGCTACTACTGCTGCAGTTGCCGCCCCCGCCCCGTCTTGTACGGCTTGGTCCAGAATCAGACGCGTTCTCGTAGATGGCTCTGAATTTTGGGGAGTCCCGCAGAACGAGGAATTCTGCCCAGTAGGTAAACTTCTTGTCTACTTGCACATTGAACAACTGCATCGACAGGGATTTTATGTCGGCTTTGTTGCAGCCACTCTCAGCAGTGCGCAGTTGGTTCTCGTATATACCAATGAACTTCCAAAGAACTGTAGTGATCCTGCTGAACTTCTTCCGAATCTGATCGGGTGTACGGTCGACGCTCCCCGGCGGTTTGAATTCATTGTACACCACCAAGACTTTCCGCCAGAAGCATAAGTCGGTCTATATGGCATCTGTCGTCACCGCGTCCCATGCCCTAGAAATAGCAATGGACTCGGCGTCTGTGTACAGAAACCCTCGTCGACCACCGCCGCCGCCTTCCTGCCCGCCGCCGCCATCGCCTTGTCCGCGACCACCGCGGCCGCCGCCCTGCCCGCCGTCGCCGCCACCTCGCGCGGATCCTCCGCCACGCCCGCCGCCGCCGCCGCCCCTTCGCCCGCAGTTCCCGCCGCCACCGCCGCTTCTTCCACCGCCTCCTCTCCCCGTCTCTACACGACCGGGCGTCGGCGTCGGGGTATAAGGCGACCCCATCAATTGTTCCCATGTGAATCTATCAGATTCATCAAGCGGAGATTGACTGCTCTGAAATGGGGAGGATTGAAATTGGGACGGGAAGTTAATCGCGTCCATGTTGGGTCGATAGTCGCCCGTCCCCGGTAGGGTACGACCCGCATATCTCTGCTGATAGGCCGAGGACTGACCCCGGTTTTGGGGTGTTTGTAGCCACGGCGCCGGCGATGGCGGACTCCACATCTGGGATGGAGGAGGGGTGGGACTCGATCTCCAGCGTTGGGGGGGTGGAAAGCTCCCCTGTCCCGAATCTCCATAACCGGGATCGTCTCCGCCTTGCATTTCACAAAAATTCAAATTGAAGGGAATAGGGTAAATTGTGTGTGAGAGTAGAGTAAAAATAAGATATGAATTTTAGGTATATATAGAAAAAATTTCGAAAATTAAAAAAAAAAATCGGAAATAGGGGAGCCGCGGCTCGTGGCCAATGCAATAGCCACGATCGTGGCACGCCCAACCCCCCCCCCCCCCCGCGGCTGCCCACACCCTAACCTGACTGATTAATAGATTGGACGTTCAGGCCTTTATCACACTAGAACACATGGCATGCAGATAGCCTATTACTCCGACCCAACTGAGTTTGGGCAAAACTTATAGACTCAAAAATTAAGAAATTGTATTAAATGAACTAAATGAGAATAAAATAAAACAGGCGAAATGAATAAAGTAAGAAATAAGAGAGGGTAAAGTAAATAATAGAATAGAATAAGAATGATCTGATATTCTATTTTTTATTAAAAAATATGATTCAACTTAGTTAATACATTAAAAAGGAGGAGTATGATCAACTGCTAACCACCCTAGTTGCTAACTATAACTGATTTGAGACATAGGATTTCCAGAGATTATGATTGATGTATTGACATTATCTGCTTGACAAAAAATATGAAAATTAATTTATTTATTTTTTCAAATTTTGACATCAAAACATATACAATTGAGATTTCGTTAGATTCCTCATAAAATTATCTTTAATTTGTTATATGTTGTGTGAAAATATAATTTAAATTGATATAGTTATAATCATTTAAAGTTTAGAGATATTTTTCAAAAGGTAGTTATAACTAATTTTTCGTTAATTAACATTAATATCCCACATTTTTTTTACACTACATTGATAGTCGTGGCTGAATGATCTTATGTCTTGATTTAATAATTGAATGCCTATCCTTTAGTTGTAGTTAGTAATTTAAGGGTGAGTTAACAATATAATACACTCTTTAAAAATGAATACGACTCAATTTAATTTGAAATTAGTAATTTAAGGATGAGTTAACAATATAATACACTCTTTAAAAATGAATACGACTCAATTTAATTTGAAATTAGTAATTTAAGGATGAGTTAACAATATAATACACTCTTTAAAAATGAATACGACTCAATTTACCTTGAAATGAACGAATTAAGTATAATCAAGGAATTTGTCGTGACGTACTAAATGGGAACTCGAGACATTACCATGTCTTTTCCAATTGACGTACTAAAGTTGTCTTCTCTCTTTAGAAATCTTCATTCATAACTAAATGTAGGGACCCGTGTAACCGTTGATGTCAAATAATTATGAGGGCTTTTAAAGAGTTGATTGATCTATTCCTGCATTTTATAATAGCATACCTAAGTTGAATATCTTTCTTTTATCTTTTAGTTTCATGTATGGAAATCCAATTTAAATTCCAGCCCAGCTAAACATGCATGATGCTTAAAAACGCTCATTTCTTATCCCAGATCGACTTCTCAAAATTGAAGCTTGTACGAGTTATCAAGTAGAGGAGGTGCAACGTTCTTAAGCCCAACTCGGTGCCTTGGTAGAAGAAGGTAAGCAACCAACTGATGATGCTTTATTTTCATTACTAATTGCAATTATATAATCTTATTTTGTGTTGTTTCCTTTCCTTGTTCTAAACTTAGTATTTTGATCTTTGTGTTTTATCACTTTTATGTTTAAAGTAGAATATTCGTTCAAGATGAGTTATTTTTTTGTGTTACAACGCAGAAGGAGATTTCTATTGAGTTACGTAGGTCTAATTTAGAATACTTTCTTTATTAATAACATATTCCCTCCGTTATATAGTAATGAAGGCGTTTCTTTTCGTTACAGAGATTAAGAAAAATTATGTTAGGTGTGAGTCAAGTAAAGGGAGAATAAAGTGGAAAATAAAAAAGGTAGAGAGATGAAGAGAGAAAAAAAGTAAGAGGGAGATAGTAGGTATGTAAAAATATGCTGACTTTAACTAAAAAGGGAAATGACTCTATTATTATGGAACGTGCCAAAATGAAAAAATGACTCTATTACTATGGAACGGAGGGAGTATCATGCACAATAAGTTCAATTAATGCTCCTAAAATAGGTAGTATTCTACTCCCTCCGTCCCTGAAAATTTGTCACCTTTCACTTTTACCATTTTTGGTAATGGACCTCACATTCCACTAACTCATTCTCACTCACATTTTATTTTAAAACTAATATATAAAAGTAGGATCTACGTGCCACTAACTTTTTCAACCCATTTTCTATTACATTTTTTAAAACCTGTGCCAGGTCAAATAGTGACAAATTTTGTGGGACGGAGAGAGTACTCAAAAATACTTACTAAACAACTATTTATACCAAGGGGTCGAACTTTGGGCTATTTTCTTTACATGAGGCTTGGGTTAAATTTGGGTCCGGATTAATCATTTGAACCATGGTAACAGATCAAGTTGGATATGGTCCAACATCTAAGACTTAATTTTAATAATCCAACAAACAACCAAATATGGTCCAACAACCAGCCGGATATGGTACGTTGGGCTCATGCATGCACATGGGGTCATCCAAGTACTTCCTTGCGGGGCGGAGCCAATTGAGGAGGGTAGGGTGCAATTGTCCCCATCAAAAATATTTTTTTGTATACTTTTTTCTTCTTATTTTTAGCAAAATTTTCAATTTCCATTATAAATGCCCTCGCTCAAACTCTAAAATTTTCTTTGTATATATAATTTTTGCCCTTTTGAATTGAATTCTTGGCTCCGTCCCTGAGTTTCTTGAAACGGCCAACGACGTTAATACTTGTCTAGATGCATCTTGATCGACACACGTCTCCCGTCCATGATGGAAAACGACAATAACTCCCAATTATTACACCAACCATGATGGCCGGTTTGAATCTACATTGACTCTAACAAGCTTCACATGCATTGGGTTGGGTCTGACCATCCTCAACTCGACTTGTTTATTACGGCGTTGTTTTGATTCTGTGTAGTTTCTTTCTGTTATGTTCTTTCCCAGTACTGCGTCCGACAAGTTGTTTTTGTCAGTTTAATGAAAAAAAAAATATAAAACCACAAAAAATATTTTACAAAATTAAGATCTGAAATCGTCCTTTCTACTGACCTTTCTCATGCATCCTATCTTTCTGCCATTCTCTTCAAACTAGTTCTGTCTTTTGTTTAACCCTACTACCCTAGTTCTCCTTTAGTAAAAGGCTGAAACCCCAACCCCAAGGACCCCACATCCTGGCCCTTAGGTAATGCAGCAGCCTGCTAAGGGGGAAGGCTAACCCACTATCCTACTATCTATTTCCACCACTTTCTTTTATCATCTTACAACAAATGAATATATAAAAATGGACTCGCATTCTACTATCTATTTCCACCACTTCCTTTATTTTTCACGAACTCGACCAGGACTCCTAAACCCGGACAGGATGCGTATAACAAATCCAAACCAAAGTTGAGAACCAAAACAACGGATTCAACATAGAATTTCAACAAATCATCTATCGCTTCATCCTACGACATGCTATGAGCAACGATGAAGAACTTGCCACACATTCAATTGTAAATTAAACCAAAAACACCCAAGTTGTAGTGATGCACCACTCGATCAATTGGTGTGTCACCACATGTCACACAACCGAGTTGCGGGTAGGGGAAATCATCCAAAATACCACTTGATCGAGTGGTTTTGATGGGCTGACTGTGTTGCTGTGACACGCTACTCAGTCAAATGGGTCGTGTTGATGTTACAACCGAGTGTGCTGCTGAAACTCACTATTCGATCGAGTGGTCTGCTCTGGATCATGATAGAATACTGCACACGGGCCATATGTTTTGTCAACCCACCACATGGTCCATGCAGCATCTGCAACCTTCTTTTAACTCATTTCATGTCTCCAACTTCATCTCTAACTCAAATCGCAACCTATGAAGGGAATTCATGAACGAACTACTTGATTTACATCAGTTACTTCTTGTGAAAGGGCAAAAATGAAAGCTGGTGATGTTTATTGGGATAAATGGAGTAATTTACTCGTTTCATTTCCATTAGCATGGCGTGTGCCAAGTTTTGGGGTTTAATGCTTTTCTTTCTATTGAAATACTGTTTTTAGTCATTTGCCTGTTAATTTGATTATGAAATAAACTTCACATTATTCATAACACCACGATTACATATAAATGACAGTTTAACTTTATGATTGAACATTCACCTCTTTTTCCAGCAAGCAATGGAGCTAGAATTGGTTATTCTGGTCTTCTACACCCTATGCTTTGCCATAAACCCAACTCTTGCAAGTTCTATGTCGAAGCCCGGTTGTCCAGAAAAGTGTGGAGATGTCACCATTCCCTATCCTTTTGGAATTGGTTCCAATTGCAGTGCAAACTCTTCATTCGTGGTTATTTGCAAAAATTCGACAGGGAACTCCTCAAGAATGCTGCCATACTTGAGCAGCATAAACTTGGAAGTGGTGAATGTTTCTATCTACGGTGTGGTTATAGTGAATCTGCCCGTGTCGCCTATAAACTGCTCTGAAGGAAGGCAAACAAGAGAATCTCTACCTGTATCATTCACAGGAAGTCCGTTCACACTCTCAGCTCACTACAACACATTTGTTGTACTAGGCTGCAAGACTGCAGTGTGGTTTCACAGTAACGGAACACAAGTTGGAGGATGCTTGGCTATGTGTGTTGATGCTAATGCTACAAACGTGACCAGTTGCAACGGCATAAATTGCTGCCAGAAATCAATACCAAGACGAGTCCAAGAGTTTGAGTTTACTTACCAAAGTATTCAAGCCAGCAATAGCAGTTTCTGTGGGTATGTTTTTCCTGTTGACAAGAAATGGTTGCACAATAAGGATTACAAAAGGTATAAAGGCCTTGTGGATGAGCCACCGAATCCATTTGATCGCGAGGTTGGATTTGTGCCGTTGGTACTTGAGTGGGAATTCAGTATGGAAACATCTTTCTCTAACAGTTATTGCAACTCTCCTTCCATATATCCTTCCGTTAGCGAAAGTAATTGCAAGGTAAAAAATATTGATCCTTATGAAGACCACACTTACTCGGATTATTCTGGATGCGGATCACTGGTAGATTATTATCAAGATCAGATCAGATATATAAAATTTTATCGCGTACTTCAGTATGCATCTTCCAGAATGTTCTGCACATGCGATAGAGGATATGGAGGAAATCCATATATAGTTGATGAAAGAGAGAAACTTATGATAGTAAGAATGCAAATCTCTATAACAACTATAATAGTAACACTCAAGCCATTAAAGCAGCATTCATTGCTTTTGGCAGTGTGGTTGGTGTGGTGATTTTGCTCATTGCAGCCTTGAAGTTCTGTAAAGCTAGACGAAAATATATGTTTTTTAAGAGAAATGGAGGCATTTTGTTGGAGCAACAGCTGGCTGCTATTGAGAAAGGTATTGAGAAAACCATATTGTTTAGTTCTGTTGAGTTGGTCAAAGCTACAGATGATTATAATGAGCATCGGGTACTTGGCCGTGGTGGTGAAGGCGTTGTGTATAAAGGGATGTTGGAGGATGGAAGAATCGTGGCAGTGAAGAAATCAGAGAGGGTGAAGCAAGGTGATATGGTAGACTTCATTAATGAGGTTGTGATTCTATCACAAATAAACCATAGGAATGTGGTCAAGCTGTTAGGGTGTTGTCTGGAAAGTGAAGTTCCTCGTCTTGTCTATGAGTTCATCCCCAACGGTAATCTATTCTCTCACATCCATCATCCGCATGAGGATTTCCCCTTATTCTGGGAAATGCGGGTGAGAATTGCCATGCAAGTGGCCGGAGCACTCGCCTACTTGCACTCTGCTGCATCTGTTCTTATCTATCACCGTGATATAAAGTCAACCAACATACTCTTGGATGACAAATATCAAGCCAAAATATCAGATTTTGGGACATCAAGATCAATTTCTCTTGACCAAACTCACATGACTACCCGAGTGGTAGGCACGTTCGGGTACTTGGATCCGGAGTACTTTCAGTCGAGCCATTTCACTGAAAAGAGCGATGTATATAGCTTTGGAGTAGTTCTAGTTGAGCTTTTGACGGGGGAGAAAGCTGTATCATCTGTTAGAGTTGAGGAAGGAAGGGGTCTGGCCATGCATTTCCTGCATTCGATGGAGCAAGATCAGTTATTCGACATTGTTGATGCAAGAGTGATCAAAGAGGGCAAAAAGGAGGAAATCGAGGCGATGGCGGAAATCGCTAAAAGATATCTGCATTTGAACGGGAAAGGCAGGCCAACGATGAAGGAAGTTGCACACCACTTGGAAGGAATCAAAGTAGAGATTCCTGAATACCAGATAGAAAGCAATGTCAGTGATCCTATTGAAGATGTTGATTCTGATGGCTTCTCTTCCATCTCAGAAATCGTTGAATCTTCGTCGTCTGATGAGTCTTGAAGAATATTACTATGACTTGTTGAAGCAAGCAACCTATGATTTTCTTTATCTTGCAGCTATTTGGATTCTTGTGTGTGTGTGTGTGTTCTACTATTTTGTGTTTTTCATTTCTGTAACTTTGAAAACATTGGAGTGGTCAGTTTGTTTAAGTACATAGTTTAACTAATTATGTGCAGTGTTTATCAATAAAGACAATAATAATCTTTATAGCCTTATTTTATAAGGAAGTGATTTCCTTCAAAGTCGTCTTCTCTCTCTTTCCAAAAGCTAATTCATTTCAAAATTCAACGTGGTTATTTTACTTGACCTCAACTACTAATCTGGAGTTTATTGAATGACTAATTGTCTTTTTTGTGCAATTTTCGGAGTCTTCTCCTTTATTTTTTCAAAGTAAGCGCAAGAGACGCTCTAATTCAGTCGTTTCATTGTAATTAATCTCTCTCTCCAGCAATTGAAGCTTTTACAAGTTATCCAGCAGAGGTGCAAGGACAAAGCTATCTTAAAGCCCAACTTGGAGAAGGTATATATATATGAACAATTAATCGATCCTTTGATTTCATTACTAATTGCAATTATATGTTGTTTCCCTTCCTTGTTCTAACTTTGTAATTATGACCTTTGGGTTCTAGTTTAAGGGAGACTGAACTTAATAAATTTGAGCTACTTTTGTGTTTAAAGAAGATTAATTATATCCGGGAATTGAGTTACAGACATATGTCTAATTTAGAGTGCTTTCTTTAATCACAAATTATACACTTACTTCAATTTAAGCCCTTAAAACTATTACTCCATCCATTCTTTCATAGTTGTGTCACATTGGGCATGTTGTTTAATAGAAAGAAAAATAGAGAGAATAAAGTAGAATAATAAATAAAGTAGAAATAATAAAGTAAAAGAGAATGAAATAGTAGAAAAAAAGTGTCGTATATATATAGAAGTGACTCAACTATAAAAGAACTTTCTGAAATGAAAAAAATGACTCAACTATCAAGAACACCTTGCATGGGCTGTGCGATTTGTTAACCAACCGTACGTGCGGAAGCACGACTTTCTTTTGACTAATTTCTTGTCTCTGACTTCGTCTTAACTTCATTTCTACCTCAAATAGCAACCTATATATAAGGGAAGCTACATCTATTTTAAAACTAAAAATATAGTACTATTAAATCTCACTAAACATAGGGAGGAAAATCGGCTTATGTGATTTACATTAGTACGTAGTGTTGGGATTTGAATGCTTTTCTTATTTCTTGAAACTCTGTTTTTGGTAGTTTCATTAACATAATTCATCACTCTTTCCTGCAAGCAATGGAGCCAGCGTTGGTAATTCTGGTCTTTTCCACCCTATGCTTAGCCATAACCCCAACTCTTGCGATTTCTATCTCGAAGCCCGGTTGTCCAGAAATGTGTGGAAATATCACCATTCCGTATCCTTTTGGAATTGGTTCCGAATGCAGTGCAAACTCCTCATTCACAGTTATTTGCAAAAGTTCAGCTGGAAACTCGTCTAGAATGGTGCCATTCTTGAGCAGTATAAATATGGAAGTAGTGAATGTTTTTATCCGCGGTGTGGTTATAGTGAATCTGCCCGTGTTGGCTGTGAACTGTTCTGAAGGGCAGAAAATAAGAGAATCTGTACCTATATCACTCACAGGAAGTTCATTCACAGTCTCGGCACACTACAACACGGTAGTTGTACTAGGCTGCAAGACTGCTGTGTGGCTTCGTGATAATGGAACGGAAGTTGGAGGATGCTTGGCTATGTGTGATGATGCTAATTCTACAGATGTGAACACTTGCCAAACATCAATTCCAAGAAGAGTGCAAGAATTTAAGTTTGCTTACCAAAGTATTCTAGCCACCAATAGTAGTTTTTGTGGGTATGTTTTTCCTGTTGACAAGAAATGGTTGGAAAATGAGGATTACAAAAGGTATAAAGGCCTTATGGATGACCTGTCGAACCCATTTGATCACGAGTTTGGATTTGTGCCTTTGGTACTTGAGTGGGAATTTGGTAATCGAAATGGTGTTTGCGAATCTTTTTCTAATTATGGATATCCTTCCTTTGATATAAGTAGTTGCAGAGAAACAAATAGAAATCCTTATGAATACAACTCATACCAGGCTTATTTAGGATCTGAATGTGGATCATTATCAGATTATCAGATCAGATATTATTATTATTATAGCAGATATGAGTATGTATCTTCAAAAACATACTGCACATGTGGCGGTTATGAAGGAAATCCATATATAGTTAATGGATGTGAATATCTAATTCCCACCTCCCCTGCTAGTGCAAGATCTCTATCCATCATTAAAATAGCATCCATTATTATCGGCAGTGTCGTTGGTGGGTTGATTTTACTCACTGCAGCTTGGAAGTTTTGCAAAGTTGTTACAGAGACAGTTAAGGCTATCAAGGCGAGCCGAAAACACATGTTTTTTAAGAGAAATGGAGGCATTTTGTTGGAGCAACAGTTGGCTGCTGTTGAGAATGACATTGAGAAAATTAGATTGTTTACTTCCGTTGAGTTGGCAAAGGCTACTGATGACTACAATGAGAATCGAGTACTTGGTCGTGGTGGTGAAGGAATTGTGTATATAGGGATGTTAGAAGATGGAAGAATCGTGGCAGTGAAGAAGTCGGAGAAGGTGAACCAAGGTGACGTGGTAGACTTCATTAATGAGGTAGTTATTGTATCACAGATAAACCATAGGAATGTGGTCAAGTTATTGGGGTGTTGTCTGGAAAGTGAAGTTCCTCGTCTTGTCTATGAGTTCATCCCCAACGGCACTCTTTTCGATCATATCCATCATCCACACGAGGATTTCCCCTTATTCTGGGAAATGAGGGTGAGAATTGCCAAGCAAGTGGCCGGAGCACTTGCCTACTTGCACTCTGCTGCATCTGTTCCTATCTATCACCGTGATATCAAGTCAACCAACATTCTCTTGGATGAGAAATATCAAGCCAAAATATCAGATTTTGGGACATCAAGATCAATTTCTCTTGATCAAACTCACGTGACTACCCGAGTGGTAGGCACGTTCGGGTACTTGGATCCAGAGTACTTCCAGTCAAGCCATTTCACTGAAAAGAGCGACGTTTACAGCTTTGGAGTGGTGCTGGTTGAGCTCCTGACGGGAGAGAAAGCTGTATCGGCTGTTAGAGTTGAAGAAGGAAGGGGACTGGCCATGCATTTCCTGCATTCCATGGAGCAAGACCAGTTATTTGACATTGTTGATGCAAGAGTTCTCAAAGAGGGCAAAAAGGTGGAAATCGAGGCGATGGCTGAAATCGCTAAAAGATGTCTGCATTTGAATGGGAAGGGAAGGCCAACGATGAAGGAAGTTTCACACCACTTGGAAGGAATCAAAGTAGAGATTCCTGAAAATCAGATACAAAGCAGTGGCTGTGATCCTATTGAAGATGTTGACTCTGATGGCCTCTCTTCCATCTCAGAAGCCGTTGAATATTCATCGTCTGATGAGTCTTGAGGAATCATACTATGACATGTTGAGCAAGCAACCAATGATTTTCTATATCTTGCAGCTATTTGGATTCTTATGTGTGTGTGTGTGTGTGTGTTTCACTTTTCTCTGTTTGTTTAATACACAGTTTAACTTATGTGTGATAGTGTTTATCAATAAAAACATAAACTTCATTACCTTTGGGAAGATCATTTTTCTTGTGAAGACCACTTTCTCTGCACAAAATGTAGTCGATTCATATCTCAATGTATTTTTCTCACGTTTTCCTACAGTTCCACTCTCAAAAAGGAGAGAGAGAATACTTTAGTGTGTCGTTAATCTATTTTTTCAAGATTGACAGATTTTTTATTGCTCCATCAATTCTCTTTTCCGGCCAAAATTGTGCCACATGTCAACCCAAAAAACTGCCCTTTTATATATTGATAGATTATTCAGGATTTGTAAATATGGACGAACTAAAATGATGAACGGTGACTCCTAATTATGGTGGAGGAGGAGGAAGTACATTAGTGTAGAGATAGTCAAATAGTGGGATCTCCTCTCCTTTCCAAATGTCATTGCTCAATAAATTTGGAGGCATAAATAGTTTAGACTATAGAGTTTATTCAACGACTATTATTCAACTATTGTGCTATTAAACGTGTTATATAACTCAACCATACATTACTAAATTTACACACACTCTCTCTCTCTCTCTGCTTGAAAAAAGAAGGTATGTAAATGTTAGGACAATTTCCCTAACGTGATGCCGTGGAAACGATTAGAAGTCCCGGGAGGCGAGATCCCGTCGACAACTAGGGTTTTGCAAGAACGAAAAAAAGACAATAAGAAGTAGGCGAAATTTCTGATGATCGTTTTATTGATTTCAGCGCCTATTTATAATCTAAGGACCCTAGGGTTGGTTCGACTTACGGCCCGGGAAAGAACCAACAAAGAAAACCCGGATCGGACTTATAAATTGCCCGACTCAATTATTCAAAAAATAATAATAAAAACGAATAACAAAGATAAAAAAATAATAAAAAAGATCCTATTCTATTCTGCCTTTCCTCACGCCCTACTTGGAAACATAATCCCCAAACCTCACCGGCGGTTTGGCTCTCCGGGCAGACTTCCTCTGATTCTTCCTTTCCCTCGACATCGACCTTCCCCGTTCCACCGTATCATAGTTCAGTTCCGGGTCCTGTACCTCCTCTAGCTCGGCTTCCTCTCCGACGATGCTGGCCTGATCTGACCGTTCATGAGGGATAACCGTATCAACTCCCCCCCTGATGAGTGCATCCTTGTCCTCAAGGATGAGGTCCGGAAAACGCCTGCGGATGATCACCATCGGTTCCCATGATGGATTCTCACCCTTGTCATCATCCCACTGAATCAACGCCTCCTCCACCGCAGCCCCATCACGCCACACCGTACGGCTGCCCACCCATTTCAGAGGTCTCGAAACAGGGCGTCCTCGTGCGAACAAAGGTGGTAGCTCCGCTGCCCCCAAGGAATCACTCTGAACAAATGGACGAAGAAGGCTGACATGGAACACATTATGCACACGACTCCCCCTTGGCAACCGAAGGCGGTAGGCAACCTGACCAATCCGCTCCACCACTTCATACGGACCAAAGAACCTGACGCGCCAATTTGGTGGACAGAGGCTTGGCAACCGAATACTGCCTATACTGCTGCAATTTCAACAATACCTTATCCCCGACCTCAAACTCCACATGTCGCCTATGCTTATTCGCCGAAGCGCGCATACGCTGTTGCGCCCGTTCCAGATTCGCGCGCAGGGATACAATCAACTCGCCCCGCTGTCTGATCAAAGATGCTACATCGGCTGGAGTGGACCGCGACGGCTCCGCCGCCACCAATGGAGGTGGATCCCGGCCATACAAGGCTTTGAACGACGATGTACCCAGCCCCTCGTGAAAAAAACAATTCAAGGATAACTCCGCCCAAGGCAAGAAATTGACCCATTTGTTCGGCTTATCCGCCACGAATGCCCGTAAATACTGCTCCAGACCCCGATTCCGCACCTCCGTTTGGCCGTCAGATTGAGGGTGATACGCGGTTGTAAAATGCAACTTAGTACCGCTTAGACGCAGCATATCTTCCCACACATCATTTAGGAACACAGAATCCCTATCCGACACCAAGGTTTTAGGAAAACCATGATGCTTCACCACTGTTTCAATGAAAAGATTCGCCACTCGTAGAGCATTGAAATGCGGCGGTAGCGGCGCGAAATGCGCATACTTGGTCAACCTATCGACCACCACCATGATTGTAGTAAATCCACGAGACTGGGGGAGGCAAGTCACAAAGTCCATAGACACATCTTCCCAAACCTGCGAAGGAATAGGTAATGGCTGCAGCAACCCTGCAGGCTTTTAAGTCGAATACTTAGTCATCTGGCACTCCATACAAGCCTCCACGAACTCCTTCACATCTTTCCGCATGTTCTTCCAATAAAACTGGGCAGCCAGCCGGCGGAAAAGTCTTGTCGACACCCGGATGACCCGCCTGCGGAGTCGAATGGTGCTCCCTTAGCAGAGGCAACGTCGCCGCTGACCCCTCGGCAACATAAACACGACGCCCATGATAGATCAGGCCCCCCACAAACGACAGGTGATCTCCCGCTTCACCCTTCGCGATTAACTCCCTCAACCCAATCAATTCCTCCAAGGAATCGACCTCTGCCAACAGCACCTCAAAAATATCCGGGACCGGATGGGCTGCCAGGGCCAGCAGAGCGGTCTCAGCCTGCACTCACTCTGTCTCGCCATCGTCTGGTTCCATATCGCGACGCGATAGCGCGTCCGCCACCCTGTTGGAGGCCCCCGTCTTGTATTCAATTCGAAATTTATAGCCCATTAGCTTTCGCGCATAGAACTGCTGGTCGGGAGTCTGGATAACCTGCTGCAATAATTCTCTTAAGCTCTTTTGATCACTCCGGATCACAAATTCGCGCCCCAACAAGTACTGGCGCCATTTCTGAACTGCTTCGACGATGGCGTATAACTCCTTATGATAAGTGGATGACACCCTGCGACGCGGCCCCAATTTCTTGCTAAAGTAGGCCAAAGGGTGTCCCTCTTGAAGGAGGACAGCGCCCACCCCGAAATCCGATGCGTCCGTCTCAATATAAAATAGTTTGGAAAAGTCAGGGAGACGCAATACCGGGGCGGAGGTCATAGCCGCCTTGAGGCCTAGAAAGCTGTTCTCTGCCGCAGGGGACCACGCGAAAGCGTCCTTTTTTAGTAATTCCGTTAAAGGGCCCGCAAGAGTAGCATAATGCGCGATAAACCTTCGATAATAACCTGTAAGACCCAAAAATCCCCGCAATTGTTTAGTAGAGGCTGGCACTGGCCACGCAACCATGGCCGCAATTTTCTCCGGGTCAGCCCTCAAGTTGCCCCCCGCAATTAAATGCCCCAAATAATCCACCGTAGTACTGCAGAAAACACACTTGGACAGCTTGACGAAAAAATGATTAGACTTCAGAATGGTAAGCACCTCGTGTAGGTGGCGCACATGGGATTCCAGCGTCGGACTATAGACCAAGATATCGTCAAAGAAAACGATGACAAAGGTGCGCAGCAGCGGTCTAAAAATGGCATTCATGGCCGACTGGAATGTGGACGGAGCATTAGTCAACCCGAACGGCATGACGAGGAACTCAAAATGGCCATCGTGAGTCCGAAAAGCCGTTTTAAAGACGTCATCCGTGTGCATTTGAATCTGATGGTACCCTGAACGCAGATCCAGCTTAGTGAAAAAACGAGCAAACCCCAACTCATCAAACAACTCATCTGAGGTGGGTATAGGGAAGTGATCAGGCACCGTAGCAGTGTTCACGGCCCTGTAGTCAATGCAGAACCGAAACGTTCCGTCCTTCTTCCGAATAAGCAAAACAGGAGACGAGAACGGACTCTGACTAGGCTGGATAACGCCCGAGGCCAGCATCTCCTTCACCTGGCGCTCGATTTCATTCTTCTGGAAATATGGGTAGCGGTACGGACGCACATTAACTGGTTTCGAATTCGGGAGAAGGTGAATGCGGTGGTCAAAGGGACGGGCTGGCGGCATGCTCGTCGGAGCGTGAAACACCGCCTCATGAGACCGCAACACCGACAAGATCATGGGGTCCAGGTCCGGCGGGAATTGTGGCTGATCGGAAGTCGCCCCCTGGTCCTCCTCTCCGGGAACCGCCACTAACTCAAACAACTCGGCCTCTCCTTGCAATGACAGTAGGCTTGCGACGGTCTTGAGCGAGACCTGCTGCGCCATTGGGGTGGATACTTTCAAACAAATAGGAACCCCATTGCGCACAAACTCCAAAGTCCCATCCACAAAATCACTAGTGACACGACGCATAGACTTCAGCCATGCCAAGCCGAGAATCACATCTGGTCCATGAATCGGAAGGACATGCAAATCAATCAAGAACACGTGCGATTGAATCACCACTCGGGTCTGCAAGCTGGCGTGCGAACAGACCAACGAATCACCATTACCTACATACACCCGGAATGGCTTAACCGCTGTAAGCGGAAGTGCTAGCCTCTGCGCCACTCTAGGATGCAAAAAATCATGGGAGCTACCCGTATCGACTAGAATGACCACCGGATCAGCCCCGATATTACCCCGCAACTCCATCGCCTCTGGGCGCTGCTTGCCATCCAATGCATAAATGTGAGAAAGATCTGCCGTTATCACCTCCGGATCCGGCTGAGCGTCAGACGTAACCCGTTCCACCTCCTCATCTTCCTCCTCGCCACCCATATAAGCCAAGAAGGGCCGCTTGCAAGCGTGGGATGGCAGCCATTTCTCCTCGCAATAAATACAAACGCCGCGGCGTGTGCGATCTGCCCGCTGAGCCGCCGTCAAGTGAATAACTGGAAGTTTCGAATATTCTGGTCCCTGGCATAAACAGGCTTCGTCGTCGGCTGGGACTGTTGCTGCTGGTGTGGGGCAGTCGGCGCCGCTCCTCTCTGATCTCTGGGCGGCCAAGGTCGGCGCTGAGAACCTGATTGTGATACCGGCTTCTCAGCGCTGCTATCAAACTCAATAGCGAGAGCCATCGCTGCTGCTACCGATCTCGGATGCTGGTGTTTGACCTGGCTACGCACAGGTTGTTGGAGACCCGCTACATAGATAGGCAAGAAGGTGGACTCAGGGACATTAGGAATTCGGTTCCGCATAGTTTCGAACGTCGCATTGTACTTGGCCAACGAACCCGTCTGAACCAGTTTGGCAATCAAACCGAGGTAATCCTCAAAACACTGCGGATCAAATTGTCACTGCACATCCTCCAAAAAATCACCCCAGAGAACGACCGGGTTGCTAGCACGATAATTAAATACCCATTCCGCTGCTTGGTTGTCAAAAAGCATGACCACATAGTGTAGACGATACGCCTCTGGCATCATCAGGTGATCAAAATAGTACTGAATTCTAGCAATCCAATTCACCGTATCTGAACCATTGAATCGCGGGGGCTTCATCTTCACGTCCCGCGGTTCGACCCACGCATGATGACCACCGTTATTATGCCACGCTGGATTATCCCACGAGGTAGGTTGGCGAGACGTCGGCATAGCTAGCCCTAGGCTGGTCCCCGGTGGCTCCCCGATGGCATCGGTAAACCAATGGGAAGGAAGACCGAAGCTTTGTGCCGGTTCCGATCGCGGTGGTACCAAACGTCGATCAAAATCGTCCATCCGTGTCTCAAATCGTGATAAGGAAGCAAGGATATGCTCAAACATCGTGGCCACTGGTTCCGGTCCTCGAACGGTCGGCCCCGACGAAAACCCCACGCTGGTTGGTGGAGCGGGGAATGGACGGCATCAGACGTGACAAGATCCATGAGTTCAGTGAAAGCACCAATTTGTTAGGACAATTTCCCTAACGTGATGCCGTGGAAACGATTAGAAGTCCCGGGAGGCGAGATCCCGTCGACAACTAGGGTTTTGCAAGAACGAAAAAAAGACAATAAGAAGTAGGTGAAATTTCTGATGATCGTTTTATTGATTTCAGCGCCTATTTATAATCTAAGGACCCTAGGGTTGGTTCGACTTACGGCCCGGGAAAGAACCAACAAAGAAAACCCGGATCGGAGCTTATAAATTGCCCGACTCAATTATTCAAAAAATAATAATAAAAACGAATAACAAAGATAAAAAAATAATAAAAAAGATCCTATTCTATTCTGCCTTTCCTCACACCCTACTTGGAAACATAATCCCCAAACCTCACCGGCGGTTTGGCTCTCCGGGCAGACTTCCTCTGATTCTTCCTTTCCCTCGACATCGACCTTCCCCGTTCCACCGTATCATAGTTCAGTTTCGGGTCCTGTACCTCCTCTAGCTCGGCTTCCTCTCCGACGATGCTGGCCTGATCTGACCGTTCATGAGGGATAACCGTATCAGTAAACAATTGATCCTTTAATTTCATCACTTATCGCAATAATATGGCTCATCATTTACTTATAGTAAGAAGGTTGTGTTTTTTAGTTTAAAGTAGTGTGATCCACTAGATGCTTGTGATGGGCTGTAACAACTCGGTTTGGCTGCGTGCAAACGCAACAGCGGTTGGAGGATGCATGCCAATCTGCGACACGAATTCCACAGACACCACTTGCAATGGCGTTAACTGCTTCCAGGTTTCGATTCCGGGAACTGTGAAAGCGCTTCAGTATACTTATGAGAGTGTTCATGCCGGAAACAGTAGCTTCTGTGGGTATGTTTTTCCTACAGACATGCAATGGTTGAGAAATGAGCTGTAGTGAGCGATCTGTCGAATCCGTTCGATCCAGAATTTGGATCTGCGCCGCTGGTACTTGAATGGGAGCTAGGTGTTGGAGCGAATTTGTCTAACCATAGTACTTGTGATTATGCATCTTCAACCAGATATTGCGCGCGCGCCTTTGGATACAATGGAAATCCGTATCTAGTTGAAGGTTGCATCTATCAGGAAAACGCGTATGGTGATGTTGATCATAGTCCTGAGGGGTTTTTTAGAAAAATCTTCGGAGGAGCATTCATTTTTGTTGGCAGTATGATCGGCTTGCAGATTCTGGTCGTCGCAGCTTGGAAGTTTGGAGAAGCTATTATAGAAGCAATCGAGGCTATCAAAGCAAGCCGAAAACACATGTTTTTCAAGAGGAATGGAGGCATTTTGATGGAGCAACAGTTGGCTACTATTGAGAATGGGATTGAGAAAATCAGACTGTTTAGTTCTGTTGAGTTGGCAAAAGCTACCGATGTAATGAGAACCGAGTAGTTGGCCGTCGCGATGAAGGGGTTGTGTATAAAGGGATATTGGAGGATGGAAGAATCGTGGCAGTGAAGAAGGCAGAGAGGATGAGCCAAGGTGATGTGGTAGACTTCATTCACGAGATTGTGATTGTATCACAGATAAATCACAGGAATGTGGTCAAGTTGTTGGGGTGTTGTCTAGAGAGCGAAGTTCCTCGTCTTGTGTATGAGTTCGTCCCCAACGGTACTCTTTTCTCTCACATCCATCATCCACACGAGGATTTCCCCTTGTTATGGGAAATGAGGGTGAGAATTGCCAAGCAAGTGGCTGGGGCGCTTGCCTACTTGCACTCTTTCGCGTCTGTCCCCATTTTTCACCGCGATATCAAGTCAACCAACATACTCTTGGATGAAAAGTATCGCGCTAAAATATGAGATTTTGGGACATCAAGATCGATATCCATTGATCAAACTCATGTGACCACACGAGTGGTAGGCACGTTTGGGTATTTGGATCCAGAGTACTTCCAGTCCAACCAGTTCACAGAAAAGAGCGATGTTTACAGCTTTGGAGTCGTGCTGGTTAAGCTTTTAACGGGGGAGAAAGCTGTGTCTGCAGCTAGAGTCGAGGAAGGAAGGGGCCTAGCCATGCACTTCTTGTATTCGATGGAGCAAAATCAGCTATTCGATATCGTTGATGCAAAGGTGCTTGGAGAGGCCGAGAGGGAAGAAATTCAGGCTGTGGCAGAGGTTGCTAGGAAATGTCAGCATTTGAATGGTAAGAGCAGGCCAACAATGAAGGAAGTTGCACGTGACTTGGAAGCAATTCAATCATACAAACAAAAAACAGAGTTTTCACAATATCAAACGGAAAGCGACAGTGGTTCCAATTCTGTTGATGATGTTTGGTTCGACGGCTACTCTTCCAACTCCGAAATAGTTCAACTTTAGTCTTTTGATGTCTTGACACTAAAAAGATGATGTTTTACTTTTCTCTGTCTGTTTAATACACAGTTCAACTTAAGTGTAGTGTTTATCAATAAAAACATTTACCTTATTTCTAAGAAAGTGATTTATTTCCAAAGTATTTTTTATTATATATATGCACACAATATCAATGAGCGACGAAATGACCAAAGTCTCTTGTTGTCTTTTCTACAACATTCATTATCTGTCAAACAATGTCAAGATGCTAGAGTTCTTGAACTCAACTTCATAAAACTACCAAAAAAGGTATGTGAACTCACCACTCGTATAAGTGGTCTACTCTGTTTTTGGTCCTTTGCTTCGTTTCCTTGTTAATTTGATTATGTAGTGAACTTCAAATGTTCTTCTAAACACCATGATTATATATCAATCACACTTATTTCTATAATTATACCAACACTGTGATTGCATATTCACCACTCTTTTCAGCAAGCAATGAAGCTAGCCTTGGTAGTTCTGGTCTTTTCCACCCTATCCTTTGCCATAACCCCAACTCTTGCAATTTCCATGTCGAATACTCCAGATTTCCATCATCGATCTTTTTAGGCTCTATTATGCACATTTCGCACAAAACACGTCAAAATACCAAAATAGATAAAAATATGTAATTGATAGACATGTAATGCAACTTTGACACTTAAAATGGACCAAATAATGGCCTTAAAATAGTGCAAAATCCGAGCATATCATGGATATACCTAAAGGATTTTCGAGTGTTGCGCATGAAAATCCGATTGTTACCAACTCTCGCGAAAGGCTTCCATATGGCTTCCACATTTTGTCAAAAAGTTGTGGATCGATACAATGAGGTACGTGTTGATTGCGCATATGAGTGCACTAGTCGTATGGTATGAGCCAACTTTGAAAGTTCTATGCAATGTACAAATAATTTTGAGGCCGAATGGAGAATTGGGTCGAGCCGGGAGATATATACCTGAGGCTAGAACATCTTCCTATGTAAGACAAAGAAGCCCTTCAAGTACCATCTGGCTTGGAAGGTGTGACATTTTCATTGGAATTGAACTATACATAGCCTGGGTTGCGTTAGTGTGTGTTGAAAAGTAAAATGCGGAAAATAAAATACTATTGCAGAAAGTAAAAGACCGAAAGAACTTTGAAGACTACATTTTGATAGATGGATTTTGGTTGGTTTCTTCAGTAATATAACACCCTTATAATGGGTATTACAAAACTTGTGCTCCAAGTATTCTTGGGCACCAAGCTAATGTATTTCTTAGCCTCTAAGCTAATTGTTTCTTGTCCTTCAAGCTTTCTTGGTCTCCAATCTAATATCTTTTCCTTTTTCTAACACTCCCCCTCAAATTGAGTAGTGGGATCTCCGATACTCAATTTGCAAAGAACATCTTCAAAGCTTCTTGAGTTGGCTATCTCGGTTCCTTAATTTTCTATTAATTGATTTCTCCATTCCAACACTCCCCTTCAAGTTGAGTATCGAATCTTTCGATACTTAACAAGCACGATCTTCAATTTTCAAGTTTGAGGTGCTGCTTCATTTTTCTTCATTGAAAGTTTAGGCTCTTATCAAGGAGCTCTTCAATTTTTTCATTGAAAGTTTAGACTCGTTTCAAGGAGTTCTTCAATTTTCTGTTGACGGTTTTAACTCGTGTCAAGGAGCTTGTCTAAACAGTTTTCACTCATATTTAGGAGCTATCTTAGATAGTTTTAGCTCGTATCTAGGAGCCATCTTTAACAGTTTTAACTCATATCAAGGAGCCATCTTAGATAGTTTTATCTAGGAGCCATTAGACAGTTTTGACTCATGTCGAGGAGCTTATCTAGACAGTTTTTGCTCGTATCAAGGAGCCATCTTAAGACCATTCTCGGTCCATTCCAGCTCAAACTATGAGCCCATTTTTTTTTCTTCTTGAGCCTAATAACCACTCGGCCCAAATTTACTTTTCTAAAAATGAAGACGTGAAACCATCAGTCTCCTTTCTCCTTATGGGTCTCTTCTCGGTGATTGCCATTCGCCAAACACTGTGGAGCCTCTGCTCCTTATGTCATTCTTCTCTGACAACACTTCTGGTCGTCCATCAGAAGTCTGCACATTTCCCGTCACTCCTTCATTCCGGTTTCTGATTCTTCATAAGCTGAAGCTTCGCAGCCATAGTGCGTCCCTCGTCTCCAGATCTTCTCCAGTTGACAATGAGCTTTAATTTCCGAACACCTCTTCACGATATTCTCGCCACTATCTTCTCGGCTAGTAGATCGGTTTTGCGCCGTCCCTCCGAGAATCGCGCGTCACCAATAGATGGCTACCCATCCTTCATCCACAACTGAGCCACTACTTTTTCTCATCCTTTGTTGCAGCGACCATTTGCCACCGGGCTTCTCGCCTATTAAATCGCCGGTCATTTTCTCTACTTTTTCCGAACAATTCATCGACGACAAGTTTCTCTTTGGTGGCTTTCTCAACGGCCCCTTTGGCCTTCTTCCTCGTAGGCTTTGTCGATGACCTTTCGTTATCTCTCTTCTGGTAGGGTACTTCCTCTTCCCCTCTACCGGGTAACTACTTCTATATCTTCTTCTCTTTTGGGGTTGGAGACTCGATCTCTTCCATGACTGATCCTCTGCATCCTTCTTCTCCGTCCGTGTGGAGACTCATAGGTGTGTGTAAACTTCGGCCAGCCCTTAGTCTTCAGCTTGGCCACCATGACTCCAAGATTGCTTTCTCGCCTGACGTTGGCTTCTCCGATTGTGGTTCTGTTTTGAAGATGAGTCATCCAGTTGGTCAATATCTTGCTCTCTCAGCCGGATAACTCGTCGTCTTTTCCTTTGGTCTGATAGTCGTTCATCGGTTGTGGCCTTCTCTCCCCCTAGGCCAGATAATTTATCAACTTCTTTGTCTCCTTTTCCGAGGGCCTGCTGCGGGAAATGGCGAACTTCTCTCAGGCCATTCCGGGGATATCAAATTGGTCTTCTCTCCCCCTAGGCTCTTAGTGACTGTTTCCACTGCGTCAGCTTTTCGGTGACAGTCTCTCCCCCTGTGATGGATTCCGCTTTAGAAGCCGACACAAGCTGTCTCCGGATATTCTGTCTCTCAACGGAGATTTGAATTTCGGGGCGCCAAAAGTTGGTTCGATTGTGGTCTTCTCTAGTGGATTGAATTTGATCAAAAAGATTATCAAATACATATTTCTCCTAATAATTCAAATCGGCCATCAAACTACAAAGTGGCAGTACTCTTCTCTTATCATTATTTCATGACATCCATGTAGGACATTGTTGTAATTAATTCATCTCTGCAATTCTACGGTCCACCCTCAAAGATTTTCATACACATATACTCCTAGTAATTAACAATAATCCGAAAAATTCAGAAACCAATGAATATTTAGCAGAAAATTCTCCCTATCTTCGCCCTTTTTCCGGTTTTGGTCGAGGAGTTTTGGCAGATTTGTAATTTGAATTAGAATTCTCACGGCTGTTATGGGATGCATATGGTTGGAAGGTTTTTTTGACTTAGAACTCTCACGGTTGTTATGGGATGGATATGGTTGGAAGTTTTTTTTTTTTTTTTTTTTTTTTTTGATATAGAGACAGTGAACGATCCCTTTGATCGAACCTGCTTGATACCATGTTGAAAAGTAAAATGCGGAAAATAAAATACTATTGCAGAAAGTAAAAGACCGGAAGAACTTTGAAGACTACATGTTGATAGATGGCTTTTGGTTGGTTTCTTCAGTAATATAACACCCTATATAGGGTATTACAAAACTTGTGCTCCAAGTATTCTTGGGCACCAAGCTAATGTATTTCTTAGCCTCTAAGCTAATTGTTTCTTGTCCTCCAAGCTTTCTTGATCTCCAAGCTAATATCTTTGATCGAACCTGCTCTGATACCATGTTGAAAAGTAAAATGTGAAAAATAAAATACTATTGCAGAAAGTAAAAGACCGAAAGAACTTTGAAGACTACATTTTAATATATGGCTTTTAGTTGGTTTCTTCAGTAATATAACACCCTTATATAGGGTATTACAAAACTTGTGCTCCAAGTATTCTTAGGCACTAAGCTAATGTATTTCTTAGCCTCTAAGCTAATTGTTTCTTGTCCTCCAAGCTTTCTTGATCTCCAAGCTAATATCTTTTCCTTTTTCTAACAGTGTGCTAACTAATTTACAGTAATAATAAATAACTTTCAATTCTGTGTATTAAAATTAACATAATGACATAATTAAATCAATACAACATGTAAATTTAAATATCAACACAAGAAGATTGATAAATTTATGTCTTTGTGTTGATATTTTTAACATACAACATTTATATTAGTTATTAGTTATTACAATAAATTACTCCCTCCGTACCAGATAATTTGACCCAGTATTCCATTTTGGTCCGTCCCAAATAATTTGACCCATTTCACTTTTACCATTTTTAGTAGTGGACCACATATTCCACTAACTCATTCATACTCACATTTTATTATAAAACTAATACTTTAAAACTGGGACCCACATCCCACCAACGTTTTCAACCCACTTTCCATTACAGTTCTTAAAACCCGTGCCCGGTCAAATTGTCCCAAATTATCTGGGACGAGGGAGTAGTTAGTACTCCCTCCGTCCCAAGATAAGTGACCACAAACTTTTCAGAACGGGATTTAAGGAAATGAGGTTTTATTAATAAAGTGGAAAGTGAATGAAGTATGAGAGTTAATAAAGTAGAGAGAAAAAGTAAGAGAGAGAGTACTAAAAATGAAATGAGTCACTTATCTTGGGACGTCCCAAAAAGGAATATGAGTCACTTATCTTGGGACGGAGGGAGTATTTGATCACACTCCCAACACAAAGACATAAGTTTATCAACACAAGAAGATTGATAAATTTATGTCTTTGTGTTGATATTGTTAACATACAATATTGATATTATTTATTAGTTATTACTGTAAATTAGTTAGTATTTGATCACACACCTATATTGTGTGATCAAATACTAACTAAGTTATAGTAATAACTAATATCAATTTTGTAATTTTGTAGGTTAAAAATATCAACACAAAGACATAAAGTTATCAATATTCGTGTGTTGATAAATTTATGTCTTTGTGTTGATATTTAAATTTATATGTTGTATTGATATAATTATGTCTCTGTATTGATAATTTTAATACACAGAATTGAAAGTTATTAGTTATTACTGTAAAGTAGTTAGCACATTAACGCAACCCTACATAGCATTTACTGATTCTAACATGTTTAGTTACTAATTATGTGCATGTAATACTCCACCCGTCCCTCATTATTCATTATGTATCTCATTTTTTTTTTGGAAATCCCTTATTGATTGTCCTATTTCACTTTTTTTAAATTTTTTTTTAATGGGCTTTATATTTCACTAACTCAATTCACTAGCATTTTATTATAAATCTAGTATAATATAAACAAAGAACACATTGCATTAACTTTTATTTTATCAACTTTCCTCTAATTTTTTTAAAGTTGAAATATAATTTTATAATGAGATATCGTATGATATTATCGGATTAAAATTGAATTTAGTTCGAAGCATTGCCCAATTACTTTTGAGCCCTTTCAATCTGGAATTTATTGAAAGACTATTTGTCTTTTGTGGGCAATAAGATCTGAGTCCTTGTCAATTTGGAGTTTATTAAAAGACTATTTGTCTTTTCTGTAGTATTTTCCAAGTCTTCTCTTTATTTTGTCAAAGTAAGCGCTAGATATGCTCCAATTCAGTAGTTCCAGTGATGAGAATCTCCAAAATTAGTCCAAGACTTGTTCTTGTAAAAGCAACACACAATTAAAAACTAGCACAAGCTAAAAACACTACAACAATAACACAAAAACACATTACATTGAAACTTAAATAAAAAGTACATTAAAAAGGATAGGTGTTCCATCCCACAAAAAGATAGAACAAAAATAGAAAGGGCGAGGGGGATCGAAATGGAAGAAATTGAGGAGTGAACAAATGACCTCTTGGAGACCGAAGGACCACCACCAAAAAGATGATGGCAACCCTTGGCAACTTTCATCCAAGCAACCATTTAAATTGACTCACTCGCTAGCTTCACGACACTAGGGTATACTTTCGTTCGAGCTCCGCCACTAGAGGTATACGCTTCGAGCTCCGCCCCTAGGGTATACTCTCACTCAAGCTCCGCCACTAGCTACATGGTGCTAGTTGTGAATTTACCAAGTGGCTAACCCCGGGCTAACCACAAAGTAACCATAGCCCGGCCACGGATTTTTCCAAACATTCATCTCACCCAACATGGGGAGGGACTCTCACAAAGGAGACACTCTTTTTCTAAACTCGACTCTAATCTCTAATCTATTACAAAAGATACAAAAGGCCCTATTTATAGATGTGGGAGATTGGGAGATGAAAAGTCACTCAAACTAGGGTTGGAATAAGAAAAGTCACTCAAAATAATTCAAAATCCCGCCTTTTTGAAATCTTCTAGGAGATAAAACGCTCGGCCGGGCGTTTTGGGGCCTTTCCCGGGCGTTTTCACTGTCGTCGGGCATTTTGCTTGTTGGACTGCGCAGTTTTTGTAAAACGACCATAACTTTCTCATCCGAGCTCCGATTGAGGCGTGCAAGGTACTCACGCGAAGCTCTTTCGATGGAGAAGACAATGGTGGTCTTTGAAAAGCATTTGGACATCATATGGATAGGCGAATCTTTGCTCGAATCTGACCCCAGTTGCGGCTTGGCTCTTTTTCACCTCTTCTCTTCACTTTCCTTGGTTTAGCGCTACCCAGATTCGTATCATCCAGTGTGGAGTAATTAATATCTCGATCAATCTCTCTCTCTGGAAATTGAAGCTTGTACAAGTTATCTAGCAGAGGTGCAAGGACAGAGCAAGTTCTTAAGCCTACTTGGTGCCTTGGTAGAAGAAGGTATATTAATATGAACAAATGATCTTTTGATTTCATTACTAGTTGCAATTTTATAATAATACTACTACTTCTACTTGTGCTGTTTCCCTTCTTGTTCTAACTAAATTAGTACTCCACCCAATCTCAAAAGGAAGTTGAGTTGTATTCCTTTTTGAGTTATTCTAAGGTAGTTGGGCAATTTCTTTTTTAGCAAAAACTTTATCATTCCTTATACTTTACTCCCTCTTCATCTCTCTTGCTTTATTCCTCTATTTATTTACTCTCTCAACTTTAACCTTTAATACATCAATTTCTTAAATTCCGTGTCCAAAAGAAATACCTCAATTATCTTAGGACGAAAGGAGTAATTGTTAAAATCTCATTAACTTTGTCCCACGTTGACTTGATGATGATCTTGTCTCATATAAATAAGTTTGGATAACTCTCCCTTATGAGGTCTAATATGGTTTTAGAGCGGATCCAAGTCGACGATGGATAACCCTTTTAAATGGAGTGACCCATTTTTAATATTAACTAAGTATGATCTTTGTTTTTAAGTTTACTGAATGAACCATTCACTTTGAGCTACTTTTTGTGTTTCAAAAAGAATTTTCTTTGGGAATTGAGTTAAAAATGTCGAATTCAGAGTACTTCCATTAATCACAAATTATGGCGCGTTTCTGGCTATTTACTCCATTGAAGTGTTGGAGTATTATATATTCCATGATATTATCTAACTAATATTGGAGTAAATATATATATTTACTTTATTTTCACATTTATTTTATATTCCACGATAATAAAGCATGTATGATTGAATATAATCTTTATTATTTATGGTGTTTAATTATACTCATCGTACTATTTAAGATTATATAGAAAATATGATGTGTTTTATTTTAGTTTAAATATTAAAAATTTCTCCAAACTATAAATATTTAAGAACCATCATTTTTTAAAAATTGTCTAGTAATAATGCCTAAAAATAATCTCTTTTATACGCAATGAAGGGGACTCATTGGAAAAAAAATATTTGAGATAACCGAAGAAAAAAGATCGATTGAGTTGAAGATGAAAGAGTATGACTAAGTTTGTGAGTGAGCGAAAGAGAAGATAAGGGGAAGAACTCTCTTCTTTTATTCAATGAACTCTAGAACTATACAATATCTTGAGAGAAGGATATGAGCTGATCATCTAAGATACAATAGCTACAAAACTAACTTTTATACTAACTCAAAAGATCGAGTGCAAGAGGCTGCACCGAGTTAGTTACAACCATCTTAACAAACAAGATTCCACATAGCTCCTATCATGATCTCATGCGTCGCATCCCCACCACAACACTCCATGAACCCCTGTAGATCCACCATAGCACTCCATGCAGTCGTCCGTAGCTGTGCATGGCCATACTCTCAACAATCTCCACCATGGCCATCACAGCTTCTGGTATGCAAAGCATGCAGATTCACTAGCCTGCAGTAATAGTCAAATATTTCTTTGCTCAATGGCTTAGTGAGCATATCAGCTGGATTGTGAGCTGTATCTATCTTCACAACTCTTACTCTTCCACTCTCCACCTCATCTCTTATGAAGTGAAGCCTTACATCGATATGTTTACTTCGTTCGTGAAACATTTGGTGCCTAGATAGACAAATGGCTCCATTATTGTCACAATGTACAGACACACTTTCTTGCTGAATTCCAAAGTCTGAGATTAACCCCATCAACCATTTGCACTCCTTCACAGCCGAAGTAAGAGCCATATACTCGGACTCTGTAGTAGATAGAGCCACTACACTCTGCAATCCTGACTTCCAACTCACAGCTGAGCCAAACAAGGTAAATATATATCCTGTCTGAGATCTCCTGGTGTTAAGGCTAGCTGCATAGTCTGAATCACAAAAACCAACCAAAGGCTCATTCTCAACTCCACCTTCTTTGGTAGTATCCCCAGGCTATCTGCTCCCTTAAGGTATCTCATTGTCCATTTTAAAGCACTCCAGTGATGTCTTCCAAAACCAACCATATATCTGCTGGTAGTACTTATGGCATGAGCAATGTCAGGCCTTGTGCAGATCATCATGTACATTGAGCTTCCAACTATATTAGAGTATGAGATCAACTCCATTTCCCTTTTCTCAGTCTCAGTTTCAGCCTTCTGCTCCTTTGTTAACTTGAAGTGCATAGCCAGTGGTGTGGAAGTGACTCTCATGTTTTCAGCCTTGAACTTCTTCAAGGTTTTCAAGATATAATCAGTCTGAAGTAGCCACAAATTTCCTTTCTTTATATCTCTGATTATATTCATGCCTAGGATCCTCTTATCTATCCCAAGATCCTTCATATCAAACTCTGCCTTAAGCTGAGACTTCACCTTTCTGACCTCAGCAATGTCTTGCCCAGATATGAGCATATCATCCACATATAATAGTAGATAAACTGGTTGCTTTCCCTTCTGCTTCTTGATGAAAACACAACTATAATATAAAGACCTGCAGAAGCCCAACCTAGATAAGCTCTCACCAAACTTCAAATACCATTGCCTACTACTTTGCTTAAGGCCATAAATTCTCTTATTGAGCATACACACTTTATCTTCATATCCTGGCACCTCAAAGCCCTGTGGCTGAGTCATATAGATTGTCTCTTCCAAATCCCCATTTAGAAAAGTTGTTTTGACATCAAGCTGTTCCAACTCCCAATTCTTTCTTGCTGCTATTGCCAAGAGAACCCTGATCGAATTGTGCTTAACCACTGGAGAAAACACTTCATTGAAGTCAATTCCCTCCTCTTGATTGAATCCCTTTGCCACAAGTCTTGCCTTGAATCTCACATTCTCTGCCTGTACTGACTCAACCTTCTTCTTAAACACCCATTTACATCCAATCACCTTTCTGGATTCATCCTTATCCACTAGGATCCATGTCTTGTTCTTGATCAAAGAATCTATTTCCTCCTTCATGGCTTGAATCCATTGCTTAGATTCAGGACCAACAACAGTTTCTGCATAGGAGTTGGGCTCAGCAAGCTCAATTTGCTCTGCAATGTGAAGAGCATAAAAGAGCATCTCAGTGTCTCTATATCTGGCAGGGGCCTTAACATTCTGCCTTCTTACCCTGTCTCTGGCTAGTTGGTATGTTGCAAGATCATCTGGGGCTTCTGTGCCTTGAAGACCATCAGCTCCAACTGAGTCAGAGATTTCACTTTGAACCTCTTCAGTATGAAAGTCATTAGTGCCATCTATACCACCAACATATACATTTTCCTCCACCTCAAAGTGATAATCATCTGTCCTAATCCCAGTACCAGAGATGGATCTGCTCTCTTCTCCAGAAAAGGCATTTTATCTTCAATGAAAACAACATCTCTGCTGATCACTATCCTCTGATTATTTGGCTCCACACACCAGAGCCTATACCCCTTCACACCTCTCTGATACCCCATCATCACACACTGCAGAGCCCTTGCACTTAACTTGTCTTGCTTCTGGTGTGCAAAGGCCTTACACCCAAAAGGTTTCAGAGTAGAGTAATCAGGTTTACTTCCATACCACCTCTCATCAGGTATGGCACCACCAATTCCAGAGGTTGGACATTTGTTTATCAAATAAGCTGCTGTGCAAATTGCATCAGCCCAGAAATGCTTCTTAGCACCTGATGAAGATAGCAGACACCTCACTCTTTCAAGCAATGTTCTATTTAGCCTCTCAGCCATACCATTTTGTTGTGGATTCCCAGGTACAGTTTTGTGTCTTTTTATCCCATTTTCTTGACAAAATTGATCAAACTCCTTTGATAGGTACTCCAAACCATTGTCAGTTCTCAAGATCTTAGGAGAGCATCCCTTTTCTTTCTCTACTTCCTTACACCAAATCTGGAAAGTCTTGAAGGCATCAGACTTCTCCTTCAATATGTACACCCATGCCTTTCTGGACCAATCATTTATTATAGACATGTAATACTTGCCTCCACCCAAACTCTTGACTGGAGCAGGCCCCCAAAGATCTTAATGTACATAATCTAGAGGTAAGGATGAGGTATGTTTACCGGTAGGAAAGCTGAGCTTCTTAGATTTTCCTAGCAAGCAGTCTTCACAAGGCTGCAACTTCTCATCATGGCCAACATCAATTAATTGCAGTTTGGCCAGAGCCTTGAGGGTACCTTCTGCAGGATGCCCTAATCTTGAGTGCTATTGCACCAGACTTGGTTTAGACGCTAAATGGGATTCACCAAGAACTACTTCGAGCAACCATCTTTACATGCGAATCCTTTGAAATCCTCATCTCACCATTTTCTGAAATGAATGTATATCCTTTTCTCTCCAGAGTTCCTAATGAGATTAAGTTTCTCTTCACTTGTGGTATGTACCTAACTTCAGATAAAATCTTGAATGATCCATCAAAGACTCTTAACATGATATTCCCAATTCCTCTGATGCCACAAGTCTGATTATTACCAAGCAGCATAGATCCTTGTATCTCCTTAAGATCTTGAAACCACTCTTTCACTGGGAACATATGAAAAGAACAACCAGAGTCCATTATCCAAGAAGCCCCTTGACACTAATCCACAACATTCATGACCTCAGGCATTTGATCTGCCTCTTCACTGATCACATTAGTATGAGAATTACCCTCTGCCGCTTGCTTTCTTTACCAGGCATAGCACTCCTTCTTCAAGTGCCCAGGCTTCTTGCAATAGTGACAAGAACGTGTCTCCTTGGATGTAGATGCCTCAGGCTTGGAATCTACATACTTCTTCTTGAATTTTTTCTTGCTAAACCGCTTTACATTCAAAGACTCAGGCAGAGGATCAGATTTCTTAGCTGCATCCTTTTGTAACTCCTTAGCCATTAAAGTTGCATGTACTTCAGCCAAGACAATCGCCTTATCCCTCCCATACAAAATAGCATCTCTCATTTGATCGTAGGAATTAGGGAGAGCATTAAGAACCAAGATTGCCTTGTCATCACTAATTTTGACATCTACAGCTTCAAGATCGTCTATAGATTTAGTGAAATCCTCTAATTGCTCAGAAATAGATTTATCTTCAGAAAAACTATACGAATAAAACCTCCTTTTCATGTAGAGGTGATTAGCCAAGGATTTTGCAAGATAAACTTCATCTAATCTCTTCAATATACCTGCAGCCGTAGTCTCCGATTGAATCTCTCTTAGCACCTTATCTCCCAAACATAGGATGACCGCGCTATGAGCTTTCATCTGCATCTCGTCGCCTGAGCTTTCTCATCCAGAGCCGTGGCCTTCCCTTTCTCATCGGAATCAGCCGCGCTCAAGACTGCAGCCAAACCTTGCTGCACAAGAACCGCACGCATCTTTAATTTCCAAAGACCGTAGTCATTCTTGCCCGTGAATTTCTCTGCTTCCAATCGCGCAGCCATTATTTCAAAACGAAGGTTGATCGGAATTCCCACCGGACGGTGCCAATTGTTGAAGATGAAAGAGTATGACTAAGTTTGTGAGTGAGCGAAAGAGAAGATAAGGGGAAGAACTCTCTTCTTTTATTCAATGAACTCTAGAACTATACAATATCTTGAGAGAAGGATATGACTTGATCATCTAAGATACAAGAGCTACAAAACTAACTTTTATACTAACTCAAAAGATCGAGTGCAAGAGGCTGCACCGAGTTAGTTACAACCATCTTAACAAACAAGATTCCACATAGCTCCTATCATGATCTCATGCGTCGCATCCCCACCACAACACTCCATGAACCCCTGTAGATCCACCATAGCACTCCATGCAGTCGTCCGTAGCTGTGCATGGCCATACTCTCAACAGATTGAATTTTAAATTTATAAATCAGTATAATTATTTATCGCACCCATAATATGAAATTTCCGGATCCGCCACTGCACATAGCACCTTTTTCATTAAATAAAACACATAAGAAATCAATGTTGGGGTTGACACAAAAAACACGCTTTTCACTCTTCTTAATTTGATTTCGAAGTGAACTTCACATTATTAAAGACAACATGAATATACATATCAATCACACACTTATTTCTACTATAATTGTATTAACACTATGATTGTATATTCACCATTGTTTCTAGCAGTCAATGAAGATAGCCTTGGTAATTCTGGTCTTCTCCATCCTATGCATTGCCATAACCTCAACTCTTGCAAGTTCCATGTCGAAGCCCGGTTGTCCAAACAAGTGTGGAAATGTCACCATTCCCTATCCTTTTGGAATTGGTTCCAAATGCAGTGCAAACTCCTCATTCGCAGTTATTTGCAAAAATTTAGCTGGAAACTCCTCAAGAATGGTGCCATTCTTGAGCAACATAAACATGGAAGTAGTGAAAATTTCTATCTACGGTGTGGTTATAGTGAATCTGCCCGTGTCGCCTATTAATTGCTCTGATGGGAAAAGAAGAGAGTCTCTACCTATATCATTCAGAGGAAGTTCATTCACAATCTCAGCACACTACAACACGTTAGTTGTACTAGGCTGCAATACTGCAGTGTGGTTTCGTGAGAATGGAACACAAGTTAGAGGATGCTTGGCTATGTGTTATGATGCTAATGCAACAGATGTGATCAGTTGCAATTGTGTAAATTGCTGCCAAACATCAATTCCAAGACGAGTCCAAGAGTTTGAGTTTACTTACCAAAGTATTCAAGCCAGCAATAGCAGTTTCTGTGGGTATGTTTTTCCTGTTGACAAGAAATGGTTGCAAAATGAGGATTACAAAAGGTATAAAGGCCTTGTGGATGATCTGTTGAATCCATTTGATCCCGAGTTTGGATTTGTGCCATTGGTACTTGAATGGGAATATGGTAATAAGAATGGTGTTTGCTCATCTCCTTCAGATATTATCTATGGAAGAAGTTGAATGGAAATGAATACTTACAGTCATGATCCATTCTACAATGTTTGGGATCAATCTAAATGTAAATTAGTTTTAGATCAATATAAAAATGAGATTAGGTCCTTATTTTATTATCGCGAATATGAGTATGTTTCTTCAAGAAAATACTGCACATGCGGAGGACATGAAGGAAATCCATATATTGTTGATGGATGTAGATATCCAAATACCAATCCATCCCTAAATGGAAATTCAAAACATAATAGTAAAAGATCTCTATCCATCATTAAAACAGCATGTATTGTTATTGGCAGTGTGGTTGGTGGGCTGATCTTGATTACTGCAGCTTGGAAGTTTGGCAAAGCTATTACTGAGACAGTTAAGGCTATCAAGGATAGCCGAAAACACATGTTTTTTAAGAGAAATGGAGGCATTTTGTTGGAACAACAGTTGGCTGCTGTTGAGAATGGCACTGAGAAAACCAGATTGTTTACTTCCGTTGAGTTGGCAAAGGCTACTGATGACTACAATGAGAATCGGGTACTTGGCCGTGGTGGTGAAGGCGTTGTGTATAAAGGGATGTTGGAGGATGGAAGAATCGTGGCAGTGAAGAAGTCGGAGAGGGTTGGCCAAGGTAATGTGGAAGACTTCATTAACGAGGTTGTGATTGTATCACAAATAAACCATAAGAATGTGGTCAAGTTATTGGGGTGTTGTCTGGAAAGTGAAGTTCCTCATCTCGTCTATGAGTTCATCCCCAACGACACTCTTTTCTCTCATATCCATCATCCACACGAGTATTTCCCCTTATTCTGGGAAATGAGGGTGAGAATCGCCAAGCAAGTGGCCGGAGCACTCGCCTACTTGCACTCTGCTGCATCTGTTCCTATCTATCACCGTGATATCAAGTCAACCAACATACTCTTGGATGAGAAATATCAAGCCAAAATATCAGATTTTGGGACGTCAAGATCTATTTCACTTGATCAAACTCACGTTACCACACGAGTGGTAGGCACGTTGGGTACTTGGATCCTGAGTACTTCCAGTCGAGCCATTTCACGGAAAAGATCGACGTTTACAGCTTTGGAGTGGTGCTGGTTGAGCTCCTGACGGGGGAGAAAGCTGTATCGGTTGTTAGAGTTGAAGAAGTGAGGGGTCTGGCCATGCATTTCCTGCATTCAATGGAGCAAGATCAGTTATTCGATATTGTTGATGTGAGGATGCTCAAAGAGGGTAAAAAGGAGGAAATCGAGGCGATGGCTGAAATCGCTAAAAGATGTCTGCATTTGAATGGGAAGGGCAGGCCAACGATGAAGGAAGTTTCGCACCACTTGGACGGAATCAGAGTAGAGATTCCAGAAAACCAGATACAAAGCAATATCTGTGATCCTATTGAAGATATTGATTCTGATGGCTTCTCTTGCATCTCTGAAATTGTTGAATCTTCGTCGTCTGATGAGTCTTGTGGATTAATACTAGCTATGACATGTTGAGCTAGCAAATACTGATTTTCTATATCTTGCAGCTTTTTGGATTTTTGTGTGTGTGTGTTTTACGTTTTTGTGTTATTCATTTATGTGGAGAAAACAATAAATTTTAACTTATGTGTGTAAAATATTATGTGCAGTGTTTATTAATCCATTAAAGAATAAATTTTATTTGTTGCATTATTTCTAAGGAAGTGATTTTCAAAGTTTGTGTTGATTATTGTTAATATCTCATATATATTCTGTGCCACATCGGTTATGTAACATAGTCTAACTTAGTCACTTGTACTATATATATGTTACCTATGTTGAATGATAAAAAAGATACTACTACTTCCTCCACTATGTCTCTTTACTTTACTATTCTACATGGTACCAGAGCGGATTCGAATCCGTCAGGAGGTTAGTCTGCAAAAAAAAAAAAAAAAAAAAAAAAAAAAAAAACGATAATTAGGGTTTCGAAAATTAGGGTTTTTTTCTCTGGCCGCTGCTGCTCTGCTTTTCTACTCCGCGCTATTATCTGCTCCTGCTCCGCTGCCTACAACTAATTTTTTGTTGTTGCTCTGCATTCTCTGCTATTATCTACTGTTACTATCTGCATCTGCAATTATCTGCATGCAACTCAATTATCTGCTCTGCAATCTCTGCAATTATCTGTCTGCTGCTCTGCATAAGATTTGCTCTCGTTTCATCATGTCTGATCTTAGACCGCCTATCGGAACCACCATTAAGCTAAATGGTTCCAACTATATGCTTTGGTCCCGTGCTTTTCTCCTATTTTTGGGATCACAGAAGAAGAAAAGCCATGTTCAAACTGCCCCGCCTGCTACTACAGATGCCAATTACGACACTTGATGTGCTGATGATTGCTCCGTCATGACTTGGATTCTCAATAGCCTAGAACCAGCTATCAGTCAGAATATCATGTGCTTGGATACTGCCAAAGCCATGTGGGATGCTCTACGGGAGATGTTCTTCAATGACAAAAACATCTCTCGGGTATTTGAATTGTATGAGAAACTTTTCTCTCATACTCAGGATACTCAGTCAATGATTACTTCTCTACCCTGAAAGGCCTTGCTGATGAGATTTTGGTTTATCATCCTCTTTCCTGTGATGCCACGACAAGAGCAAAACAATGGGAGGAATTTATGGTAGCAAAATTTTTGTCAGGTCTTAATGCTGATCTCCAGCCACTTCGAGATAGCTTGATGGCAAGTGATACCATTCCAACGTTGTCTAACGCGTTGTCTCGCGTTCTTCGTGTCTCCACTGGGCGTACGGAATCCACCTCTTTTGAGAATTCAGCTATGTCTGCTCGTGGTCGAGGTTCGTATGGTGGACGTGGCCGTGGACAGGGACGTGGCCGAGGTCGAGGAAGAGGGTTTCACGATCGACTATGTGATCATTGTGGTCGTTCGAATCACAAGTCTGATAAATGTTAGAAGAAGTTTGGCAAACCAGATTGGGCTAACAGCACTGAGTTTACTGCGCCAAGTTCTTCATCTACTACTGATGCTTCTACCTCTGTAGCGGCGTTTGCTGTGTCTCCTGTTAAGTCTTGGATGTTGGATTCGGGTGCCTCTACCCATATTACTGGTACAAAATCCCTTTTGACATCTTTTTCTCCATCCTCTCTTCCATCTGTTCGTCTTGCTGATGACAACTATTCGCCAGTAAGCGGCATTGGTGTTGTCAAACCCACTACTCATATCACTCTTGATAATGCCTTGTTTGTCCCAAATTTTCCAGTCAGCTTAATATCTATTGGTCGGCTAACAAAAACACACAATTGTTCGGTCACATTTTATCCTTCAGATTGTATCTTTCATGACCTGCAGACGAAGAGGACGATTGGTGGAGGACATGAGCGTGGCGGTCTGTACTATTTGGATCCTGTTTCACCTGTCTCTCCTAGTGCTCTCTCTGCTGCTGTGTCTCCATATCAGTGGCATTGTCGTCTTGGTCATCCGTCTTCTTCCAGTCTTCGTAGTTTAGTTCCAGTTGCGTCTGCTGATTTTAATTGTGAGTCATGTGAGTTGGGCAAGCACCATCGCACTTCTTTTCCTTCTCGAGTCGATACTCGTAGCTTTGCTGCTTTTGATCTAGTTCATTGTGATGTTTGGGGTCCAAGTAGGATTGAGTCTAGAGGGGGTTTCAAGTATTTTCTAATCCTTGTTGATGATTATTCTCGTATGACATGGTTGTATTTGCTTAAACAAAGAAGTGAAGTCCCTACTGTTCTCAAATCCTTTTATCATGAAATAAAGACACAATATTCTGTTGATTTGCGTATTCTCCGTACTGATAATGCTCTTGAGTTCACACAACAATCTATATCATCTTTTTGTGAATCTCATGGTATAATTCATCAAACCTCTTGCTCTCACACTTCGCAACAAAATGGGGTAGCCGAGCGCAAACATCGTCATGTTTTAGATGTTGCGCGTACTCTTATGTCTCACATGCATGTGCCTAAGTATCTGATGTTGTTCTTACTGCATGCTTCCTTATTAACAGGATGCCATCTAGTGTGTTGCATGGGGATATTCCTTTTTCGTGTCTTCATCCTGATAAACCACTTTTTCATATTCCTCCTCGCATTTTTGGGTGTACTTGTTTTGTTCATGATCTTACTCCTGGGTGTTGGATAAGCTGTCCCATTGCTCTATTAAGTGTGTTTTTCTTGGTTACTCTAGAACCAAAAAGGGATACCGCTGCTTTGACCCTCTTACCAAACGTCATTATATCTCAGATGTCACCTTCCTTGAGTTTCAGTCTTATTTTACTCATCCTCAAACTAAACCAACCAGCCAGTTAATTCATACTCCTTTGTCTGCCCAAACTTTTGTTTCTCCTATGTCTTCTGCTCCTTCTTTACAGGTCTATACACGTCGTCATCGACCTGCAAACAGTACCAAATACGGTCTCATGTTCACTGCCACAGTCATCTTCGCCTCCAGCTCCTGAAGATCCAACTCCTCCTGATGAGTTACCCATAGCTATTCGCAAAGGTAAACGTACTTGTACCACCAAACACCCTGTGTCTAATCATGTTTCATTTACTCGCTTGAGTGCTCCTTTTCATGCCTTTGCTCTTTGCCTTTTGTCTACAGTGATTCCAACTTCTTACCAAGAGGCACTCAAACACCCTTTATGGCGAGCCGCTATGGACGAGGAAATGCGAGCTCTCTTGAGTCGTGGTACTTGAATATTGGTACATGCCCCTAATTCGGTTGATATTGTATCTTGTCGTTGGGTGTTTACCATAAAATTTCTTGCTGATGGTAGTATTGATCGATACAAAGCTCGGCTTGTGGCCAAAGGGTACACACGAACTTACGGTATTGACTACTTTGAGACGTTCTCGCCCACTGCTTGTATGAACTCAATCCGCATTATGTTCTCTTTGGCTGTTAATCTTTCGTGACCTATGTATCAGCTTGATGTAAAGATTGCTTTCTTGTATGGTGATTTGACTCCGACGGTCTTTATGGAGCAACCTCCGGGTTATGTTGCTCAGGGGGATGATGCTACTAAGGTTTGTTGTCTCAAAAAGGCAATTTATGGCCTTAAACAAAGTCTCAATGCGTGGTTTGATAAGTTCAGTTGTGTTCTTGGAACTATTGGTTTCAAGCAATGTAAGTCTGATCATTCGGTCTTTGTGCGACATCAAGCATCGGGCATTTTCATTCTCATTGTTGTATGTTGATGATATACTCATGTCTGGAAGTGATGTTCGTGGAATTGAGGAAACTAAGAAATATTTGCAGCAACATTTTGTTATCAAGGATTTGGGGCGTCCTAAGTATTTCCTGGGAATAGAAATTGCACACGGAGTGTCTCTATCTCAGCAAAAGTATGCTACAGATTTACTGAAAGAAACTGCATTACTTGGAACAAAGCCTGTTGATACTCCTATGGAAGTTGACCCAAGTGTTTGGGATGATAGTGGAGAATTCTCGGAGGATAAAGCTAAGTATAGACGTCTTGTTGGAAAGCTTATCTACTTGACAGTAACAAGGCCAGATATTTCTTTTGCTGTTGGCTTGGTAGTCGGTTTCTAGATAAGCCTAAGCAAGTTCACTGGGATGCAGGGATGCAGCTATTCGAATTCTTCAATATATTAAGAAATCTCCCAGTAAAGGATTGTTATTTAAAAAGAATGGTCATCTAAACATCGAAGGATATTCTGATGCTGATTACGCCGGTTCTAAGTATGATAGAAAGTCTACTTCTGGATATTGCACCTATTTGGGAGGAAACCTGATAACTTGGTGAAGTAAGAAACAACATACTGTTGCGAGATCGTCTGCTGAGGCCGAGTATAGAGCTATGGCTCATACTGCTACTGAGATGATTGGAGTCAAGAATCTACTTGGAGAACTGGGGTTCACTTTTAAAGAACCTTTACCTATGCATTGTGATAATCAAGCTGCAATCTACATTGCTAATAATCCAGTTTTTCATGAGAGGACTAAACATATAGAAGTCGATTGTCATTTCATTCGAGAGTGTTTTGAATCAGACAATTACTACTCCTTTCACTTCATCGGCCAACCAGATTGCTGATATCTTCACAAAACCGTTGCATGTGAAACGTTTTTCTGAACTTTGTACCAAGCTGGACATGATCAATATATATGATCCAGCTTGAGGGGGAGTGTTAATATCTCATATGTATTCTGTCCCACATCAGTTATGTAACATAGCCTAGCTTAGTCTCTTGTACTATATATATGTTACCTATGTTGAATGATAAAAAAGATACTACTACTTCCTCCACTATGTCTCTTTACTTTACTATTCTACAATTATAAACAGTGAGATCGGCAAACAATATCAATGATCAACGAAGTGACCAAAGTCACTCTTTGTCTTTTGCACAACATTCATAATCTGTTTAACTACCAAAATTATTAATTAGTTAGCAGTTAGAGTTCTTGAAATCAACTTCATAACACTGCCAAAAAGAGGTATGTTAACTACTTAACTACTTAACTACTTAATCTGAATATGTTATTGAATTTCTGTATTTCATTTCCATAAAAAGTGTAATATCTATAGATGTATTTAGATGTATACTTGATGAAATAGGCATATTGCAAGAAGGGATGGTGTTTCCCTTAATAGCTCGAGTCATTTCATTCGTATTTCTGAGCTCAACACTGGCGACAGCTGCTTCACTCTCGAAGCCCGGTTGCCAAGAGAAATGTGGCAATCTCACCATTCCGTACCCATTTGGGATAGGCTCTGATTGCAGTGGAAACTCGTCCTTCACAGTTAATTGCACAGGAAATCCCTTAAGGGCTTTCTTGAGCAACATTAACTTGGAAGTAGTAAATATTTCCATGTATGGAGTTGTTACAGTGAATCTACCCGTGTCGCCTATGAACTGCTATGAAGGGCAAAGACGGGAAGCTATACCTACATCGCTCACCGAAAGTCCGTTCCCAGTGTCAGCACAGTACAACGCGCTGACTGTGCTAGGGTGCAAGAATTCAGTGTGGTAGCGCGCTAATGAAACAACGGCTGGAGGGTGCATGCCTATGTGTGATGCTAATACCACTGATTTCAGTTGCAACGGCGTGAACTGCTGCCAAATCTCAATTCCAAGACGAGCCCAACAGCTTGAGTTTACTTACGAAAGCATTCAAGCGAATAATAGTACCTTTTGTGGGTATGTATTTCCCGCTGACAAGGTTTGGCTGGACAATGAGGATTATACGACGTATAAAGGAGTTGTGAGTGATATGCAGAATCCATTTGATAAAGAATTTCGATCCGTGCCTTTGGTGCTTGAGTGGGAATTCGGAAGTGGAGAAAGTATCTCCAATGGTGATTGCAATGTTAGATCAATCTGAATATAATCTTACATCTTCTAGTAGGTTCTGTTTCTGCAACTCTGGATATGAAGGAAATCCATATTTAGTTGAAGGGTGTGAAGTTGTTGATGAATGTATTGATCCATCGTTGAATAATTATGATTGCATATTTGGGAACCGAGAAGAGAATCACAAAACAACATTTCCTGTTATCGTCGTTGGGATTTTCCTCAGTATGCTGATCTTTCTCGCTGCAGCGTGGAGGTTTGGAGAAGCTATCACAGAAGCAATCAAGGCTTTCAAGGCCAGCCGAAAACACATGTTTTTCAAGAGAAATGGAGGTGTTTTGTTGGAACAACAATGGGCTGCAATTGAGAATGGGATGGAGAAAACCATACTGTTTAGTGCTGTTGAGTTGGCAAAAGCTACCGACGATTATAATGAGAATCGAGTACTAGGCCGTGGTGGCGAAGGCGTTGTGTATAAAGGGATATTGGAGGATGGAAGAATCGTGGCAGTGAAGAAGTCAGAGAGGGTGAACCAAGGCGATGACGTGGAAGGCTTCATTAATGTGGTTGTGATTGTATCGCAGATCAATCACAGGAATGTGGTCAAGTTGTTGGGGTGTTGTCTGGAGAGCGAAGTTCCTCGTCTTGTCTACGAGTTCGTCCCAAACGGCACTCTTTTTTCTCACATCCATCATCCACAAGAAGATTTCCCCTTATTTTGGGAAATGAGGGTGAGAATTGCCAAAGAAGTAGCCGGAGCACTCGTGTGCTTGCACTCTGCTGCGTCTATTCCCATTTACCACCGAGACATCAAGTCGACAAACATACTCTTGGATGAGAAGAACCGCGCTAAAATCTCAGATTTTGGGACATCGAGATCAGTTTCCATTGATCAAACTCACGTGACCACGCGAGTAGTAGGGACATTCGGGTACTTGGACCCAGAGTACTTCCAGTCGAGCCAGTTCACAGAAAAGAGCGACGTTTACAGCTTTGGAGTGGTGCTGGTAGAGCTTCTGACAGGGGAGAAAGCTGTGTCTGCTGTTAGAGTTGTGGAAGGAAGGGGTCTGGCCATGCACTTCCTTCTTTCGGTGGAAGAGAATAATTTGTTTGATATTATTGACGCGAGGGTGCTGAGAGAGGGGAGAAGGGAAGAAATCGAGACGATGGCAGAGATTGCTCGAAGATGCCTGCATTTGAATGGGAAGAGCAGGCCAATGATGAAGGAAGTTTCGCATCATTTGGATGGAATTCAGGGGGAGAAGGATGTATGCGATTTCGGTTGTGATGACTTCTCTTCCATCTCAGAATCCATTGATTTGGACAAGATCTTCGTCGAAAGCTGAGCTGCCGCCGTTTGATCAAACTACTTCCGATTCACAGAGAAGGTTATTTTTTTTTTTTTTTGTTCTTGATTTGGTGTGTTTTTCTATTTTGGTATGAACAATAGTGGTATGATTATGAATACAACAGGAAATTACACAAATGTATATTCAAGCAAATTTGGTACATGTTGCTTAAGTTTTAAGCATAAAATTATACATATAGAGAGAGTAAAAATACTTAAATACTAGTGAGAGGTTGAATTTGCCAAGTTGAAAGCTGACCTTATGCAGTTTCTATGGCAGAATGGACGTCCAGGCCTTCTATCGAGCATGCGGCGAGCAGCAGCATAGCCTATTTATTACAGAGCGAATTTCAATCAAGAATTCGTCGTCAAATCAGAAACAGATAACAGGACATTACCTAAAGTCTTTTCCAATTCACTTCAAAGTCGTCTTCTGTCTCTTTCCAGAATCTACTTCACATCAAAATTCAACGCGGTTATTTTAGTTGACCTCAATTACTAATTTGGAGTTTATTGAATGATAAAATTGTCTTTTTTGTGCTATTTATTTTAGTCTTCTCCTTATTTTTTCAAAGTAAGCGTAAAACACGCTCTAATTCAGTCGTTCTCTCCCTAGTAATTGAAGCTTTTACAAGTTAGTATCCAGCTGAGGTGCAAGGACAAAGCTATCTTAAGCCCAACTTGAAGAAGGTACATAAATATGAATAATTAATTGATCCTTTAATTCATTACTAATTGCAATTATATGTTGTTTTTCCCTTCCTTGTTCTAACTTTGTAATTATGACCTTTGTGTTCTAGTCTAAGGTGGAATGAACTTATTCAGTTTGAGCTACTTTTTGTGTTTAAAGAAGATTAATTATATCTGGGAATTGAGTTATAGATGTCTAATTTAGAGTGGTTTCTTTAATCACAAATTATACACAATAAGTTCAATTTATCCCCCTAAAATTAGTACTCCCTCAATTCTTCTATAGTTGAGGCACTTTTTTTTGGGCATGGAGTTTAAAAGGAAGAAATAATTGAGAGAATAAAATAGGAAAATAAATAAAGTAAAAATAATATAGTAGTAGAGAATATATCATATATGGGAATGACTCAAGTATAAAAGAAGTTTCCGAAATTTAAAAAAAAATGACTTAACTATGAATACAACTTTATTTAAACTGCTACCAATATTAGCGATCGATTCCTCACAGCTAAATGTTTATTTAATCGAACAACATTAATAATTTATGGAATCAGATATTAAGTAAATAAACTAAAATGGAAAATATAAATTAAGAGAAAATAATTACAAGACCATTCAAAACATTACTCCTAAATGGGATTAGAATGCTTTTCTTTCTTGAAACTCTGTTTTAGATAGTTTCATTAACATAATGATCATATACTCATCACTCTTTCCAGCAAGCAATGAAGCTAGCCTTGGTAATTCTGGTCTTTTCCACCCTATGCTTAGCCATAACCCCAACTCTTGCGATTTCTATGTCGAAGCCCGGTTGTCCAGAAATGTGTGGAGATATCACCATTCCCTACCCTTTTGGAATTGGTTCCGAATGCAGTGCAAACTCCTCATTCACAGTTGTTTGCAAAAGTTCAGCTGGAAACTCCTCAAGAATGGTGCCATTCTTGAGCAGTATAAATATGGAAGTAGTGAAAGTTTCACTGTGTGGTGTGGTTATAGTGAATCTGCCCGTGTCGCCTATAAACTGCTCTGAAGGAAGGCAAACAAGAGAGTCTATACCTATATCACTCAAAGGAAGTCCGTTAACAGTCTCAGCACGCTATAACACGTTTTTTGTACTAGGCTGCAAGGCTGCTGTGTGGTTTCATGATGATGGAACACAAGTTGGAGGATGCTTGGGTAGGTGTGATGATGCTAATTCTACAGGTGTGACCCGTTGCGATGGCGTAAATTGCTGTCAAACACCAATTCCAAGACGAGGCCAAGAGTTTCAGTTTACTTACCAAATTATTCAAACCAGCAACAGCAGTTTCTGTGGGTATGTTTTTCTTGTTGACACTAATTGGTGGGTAGCTGAGGATTACAGAAGGCAAAAAGGCCTTTTGGATGATCGGTCGAATCCATTTGATCACGAGTTTAGATTTGTGCCCTTGGCACTTGAGTGGGAATTTGATAGAAAAGATGGTTATTGCTTATCTCCGAATTCTGATTATCGATGTCCTCTTGATCCGTATGAATACGAAACGTACTTGGATTATTCTGGATCCAACTTATATCAATCTTCAGCAAAATACTGCACATGTGGAGGACATGAAGGAAATCCATATATACGTGATGGATGTCCTCGTCATCCTTATGTTCTTCCTGTTAACCATAAGAGTGAAAGATCTCTATCCATCATTAAAATAATTTTCATTGTTATTGGCAGTGTCGTTGGTGGGTTGATTTTGCTAGCTGCAGCTTGGAAGTTTGGCAAAGCTGTTACAGAGACAGTTAAGACTATCAAGGCTAGCCGAAAACACATGTTTTTTAAGAGAAATGGAGGCATTTTGTTGGAGCAACAGTTGGCTGCTGTTGAGAATGACATTGAGAAAACCAGATTGTTTACTTCCGTTGAGTTGGCCAAAGCTACTGATGATTATAATGAGAATCGAGTACTTGGCCGTGGTGGTGAAGGGGTTGTGTATAAAGGGATGTTAGAAGATGGAAGAATCGTGGCAGTGAAGAAGTCGGAGAGGGTGAACCAAGGTGACGATGTGGAAGGCTTCATTAACGAGGTTGTGATTGTATCGCAGATCAATCACAGGAATGTGGTCAAGTTGTTGGGGTGTTGTCTGGAGAGCGAAGTTCCTCGTCTTGTGTACGAGTTCGTCCCCAATGGCACTCTATTCTCTCACATCCATCATCCACATGAAGATTTCCCCTTATTCTGGGAAATGAGGGTGAGAATTGCCAAGCAAGTGGCTGGAGCTCTCGCCTACTTGCACTCTGCTGCATCTGTTCCTATCTATCACCGTGACATCAAGTCAACCAACATACTCTTGGATGAAAAATATCGTGCCAAACTATCAGATTTTGGGACGTCAAGATCAATTTCTCTTGATCAAACTCACGTTACCACACGAGTGGTAGGAACGTTCGGGTACTTAGATCCAGAGTATTTCCAATCTAGCCATTTCACAGAAAAGAGCGATGTTTACAGCTTTGGTGTGGTACTGGTTGAGCTTCTGACGGGGGAGAAAGCTGTATCGGCTGTTAGAGTTGAAGAAGGAAGGGGTCTGGCCATGCATTTCCTGCATTCCATGGAGCAAGATCAGTTATTCGACATTGTTGATGCAAGAGTGCTCAAAGAGGGCAAAAAGGAGGAAATCGAGGCGATGGCTGAAATCGCTAAAAGATGTCTGTATTTGAATGGGAAGGGAAGACCAACAATGAAGGATGTTTCGCACCACTTGGAAGGAATCAAAGTAGAGAATCCTGAAAACCAGATTCAAGGCAGTGGCTGTGATCATGTTGAAGATGTTCACTCTGATGGCCTCTCTTCCATCTCAGAAATCATTGAATGTTCGTCGTTTGATGAGTCTTGAAGAATACTACTATTGAATGTTGAAGACTTGAAGTAGTAATTTCATCCTGAGCAAGCAACCTATGATTTTCGGATTCTGTGTGTATGTGTGTGTTTAATACACTATTTAACTTATGTGTGTAACATAATATGTGCAATGTTTATCATTAGAGACGATTAATTTTATTGCCTAGAAATTTCTAAGTGAGTGATTTCCAAAGCTTGTGTAGATTACAGAGTCACTATTAGTCTTTTCTACAAAAAAAATGACAAAATTGCAATGAATCCAAAAAAAATGATACGCATTCTATCCAGGAAAAGTAAAGAATAAGCTAAGTACCTTATATTGCAGTTAGTAAGCATATCAAACTATTCAAGGATCCATTGTTCTCGCAGCGTACTGTCTCCCGTTCACCTGCGATGACTCATGTAAGCTTAAATTACAGAGAGAGAGAGAGATAGTATAAGTATTAGTGTGAGATTTGAATTTGTCAACTGAAATTTGCACCTGAACGATGAACAAAATGGCTGTTCAAGCCTTTTGTCGAGCAGGTGGCGTACACCGGCATAGATTATTATCTCAGAGTCCATCGATTTGGATAAGAACCGCTTCATATTCATATTGACCTTAAAGCTGAACTGCCCTTTGTTTCATCAGCCTTCAAAAGCTCAGGAACTACCGTTGTTTGAGGCCAATCTTCAGTAGTTTAAAGAATTGTATGGCTTTGTCATCATATCTATGAAGATTTTGAGTAAGTCTCATTTATCGTTAAGTAATTATAAAGAATTTTACTCCCTCGGTCCTAAGAAGTGGAACTCATATCTCACTAATTTTTTAACTCATATTTTTGTATTTCTTAAAATTCATACCGAGTCAAGTGTAGACTCCTATTATTGGACGGAGGTTGTAAAATTAAAGTAGTAGTAATAGTAATTTTTTATATTATTGGACGGATGTAAAATTAAGTAGTAGTAGTAGTAAATTTTTAAAGTTTAAGCCAAAATTGTAAACAACTAATTCAACTTTAAAACTACTTCATCCGTTCCATGCTAATAGTATAGTATTCTTTTTTTTTTTTTTGGACGTTCCAGCTTAATAGACTCATTTTTATGTTTGTCAAAAAGCAATACACACTTTGTGTCATACTTTATCATCTCTCTTGTTATATTCACTCTTCATCTCTCTTATTTTATTTCCTTCATTTTATATATATTAAATATCTAGTATATCTTTAATCTTCATAATAAAAAAAATGGTCTTTATTATAATTTAAACATCACTTAAATGTAGGTTTTAAAATAAAATAAAAACTGAGGTTAATAATAATACTTTTGAAATTTCAGTCTGTAACAAAGTTTATCGAAAACTAGTGCAAACATCGACTTCATGTTTTTTTAATCCAAATTTACAAATACCAGAGAATTGCAAAGTTAGTTTTAGTATTTTGCAAATTATATACTCCATTTAATATATAGTCTTTAGACTTTAAAAATTTTGCATGTCACTGAATTTTTTGATATAATATCGAAAAAATACTTTTATACTCTATTTCTTTATCCTTTTTGTATTTTTTGTCTCTAGTATTGAATTTAGATTAATGAGTCAACATGACTTCACATTACTCGTTCTTTCACTATCATCCCTTCTTTCCTCTTCAATTCTATCCTGATTTGAGCCACTTGAATCGCATTCAATAATGATAGCATAGCTGGCGCACTTGAAAATTCAAAATAACTACTGCTACTACTAGTCAATAATTCTTTCATTACTTAAACCATCTGCTTTGAATATATACATTCACAAAAATTCATCATTCCTCCTATAAGAAGTGAGTCCAATTGTAACAAAAAACTGCAGCTAAAAGGTATGTTTGTTTTCTACATAATCATCTAATTATAGTAAAATTATTATTGAAATGTTGAGCATGAATGGGCTTAGGATTGGAGCTTGATTGTTGCCTATTTACATAGTTGTTTCTCCTTGCATTTTGTACTAGTATTCAACAATCATACAGTGAAAATCTCTGAGCTCAATCACCATTATTCCTCTCAGAAGACTTGACATTTGACTTTGAAGAAAACATGTATTTACGGGGAACTAAGCGGGTCAAATTACATAGACTAAGGGTCCGTTTGGTACACAAAATTGGAATTGGAATTGAAAATCTATGGAATTGAATTCGAATTGAATTAGAATTTAATTCCAAATCCTATGTATCGCAAAATGAAATAATTGATATGGAATTGAATTTAAAAATTTGAATGTGTGCAGTGTGTGTGAGAATGTGTGCAGTGTTTGTGAATGTGTGCTTGCAGTGTGTGTAAGAATGTGTGCAGTGTGTGTTGTATGTGTGTGTGAGAATGTGAGTGGTGTGTGTGTGAATGTGTGCAGTGTGTGTGTAAGAATGTGTGTTGTGTGTGTGTGAATGTGTGTGTGTTTGTGTGTGCTGTGTGTCTGTGTAATTTAATAAATATTTGGAATCCCACTACTTTTGATATGGAATTCAAATTGTGGAATTGGTGGAGGATTTGGAATTGAATTAGGATTTGAAATTGTAATTCAATTCCAAATCCAAGAATTTTTATGATACTTGATTTGGAATTGAAGGCTCCAACTCCAAGTCTATACCTCCAATTCCATGTACCAAACGGAACCTAAGGGCACATTGCATATTATTGATGGGAACTAAATTTATATGCTTCCTTTTCAGAACATAAGGTTGATGGATGGATTTTGAATATCTACATCCACATAAAATCTGTTGAATTGGGGAGCCTGAATGGGCTTAGGATCAGGGCTTGGTTGTTGTCTATTTAGATAGTTGTTTCTCATTGTGTTTTGTATTCGAAAATCATACAGTGAAAATTTCTGCCTTGGCATCGCCTATGCGCGTAGTTTTGTAGAGACGAACTCAGTGTTCTTTTTTGTGTTTTGTGATGTGCATAATTTCCGAATAATAAGGATAACTAGAGTTGAAACTGGACTTTTATTGAAACTCTGCAGGCTAAGGGCAAAGAATGAGGTTTCCCTTCATTACACTCTGTCTTTTCCTGGCTAAGCCTCACCATAACTGCCATATCTTTGTCGAAGCCTGGCTGCCCCGAAAAGTGTGGGAGTGTAACCATCCCATATCCTTTTGGGGTTGGTTCCAATTGCAGTGCAAAATGCGTTACTGATTCTCTTGACTGCGAAGAATCCAACAAAGAATCCCCCTATGCAATTATCTGCCAAAATTCATCCACTCCATTCTTGAGCATCACAATATGGAAGTGGTGAAGATTTCGCTGTACGGAACATTGATTGTAAAGCTTCCCGTGTCGCCTATGAATTGCTCGGATACGCAGACAACTGTTCCTATTTCACTTCGTGGCAGCCCTTTTACAATCTCAGCACACTACAATTAATTTGTTGTGTTAGGCTGCAAGAATTCAGTCCGGCTGCGTTCTGATACGATGCAGACAGTTGGAGGATGCACTGCTATCTGTGATGCGAATTCCACGGACACGAGCTGCAGTGGCATTAACTGCTGCCAGACGACAATGCCAGAACGACCACAAGAGTTTCAGTATAGTTATCGAAGCATTGAAGCAAGTAATAAAAGTAGATATTGTGGCTATGCTTTTCCTGCTGACAAGAAATGGATACCGAGTGCTTACACGTTGCATAGTGGCCTAAATCAAGATCCGTTGAATCCATACGACGCGGGGTTCAGATTTGCACAACTGGTGATTGATTGGGAGCGCGTTGGCTTTGAAGACTTCCACGACAATACTATTTGCAAAGTGTTTCCTCAAGGTCGCAGTGATGAGTACATTGATGATTACTATACACCGCGTTATGATGCTACCGGAATAAACTATGTATCATCGACTAGGTACTGCTATTGTCGTGATGGTTATGAAGGGAATCCATATCTAGGCCGTGATGGATGTGTTGATGTGGATGAATGCAGCAACTCAACATTGAATGTATGTGGTGGTAATGGGGACTTGCATCAATACTATAGGAGGCTTCACTTGTCGGAAAAGATCTGTCGTCAAAATAGTGATCATCAGTGTTGGCAGCGTGGTTGGAGGGCTGGCTTTGTTACTCGGGGCGTTTTTTGCCACCAGAGCTATATGGAAAAGAATGAAGGATAAACACAAAGGAAGTGATTCTGGCCAACAATGAAGGAAGTTGCAGTCGAGTTGGAAGGCATACGATTGCTCAATTAGGAAACTTTCGACAAGACGAAGGCAAAGAACTTAATATTGTTGAAGTTGATGAGTCTGGTGTTATTGATGTTTTCTTGAATTCAAACAAAATTTTCGGTTCAAATTATTGTTTTATCGTTCACTTTGTCAATGTCATTTGTATGTTTCTATGTCCAATTGATCACCTCAAAGTCGTCTTCTCTCTCTTTACAAAGTCTTCATTCATATCAAAATGTAGGGACCCCGTGTACACATTTTTCCTTCTGTAATTAAGAGCGTTGATTTCAAATATTTATGAGGCCTTTTAAAGAGTTCATTGGTCTATTTCTACACTGTATAAGAGTATACCTAAGTTGAATTTCCTTCTTTATCTCTGAGTTTCATGTATGGAAATCCAATTTAAATTCCAGTCCAGCTAAACATGCATGATGCTTAAAAACGATCATTTCTTATCCCACATCGACTTCTACAGATGGAAGCTTGTATACATGTTATCAAGCAGTGGTGCAACGTTCTTAAGCCCAACTCGGTGCCTTGGTAGAAGAAGGTATGCAAACAATTGATGATGCTTTATTTTCAAAACTAATTGCAATTATATACTCTTATTTGTGTTGTTTCCTTTCCTTATTCTAACTTAGTAATTTGATCTTTGTGTTTTATGTTTAAAGTAGAATGAATAACCCATTCAAAATTAGTTATTTTTTGTGTTAGAATGAACCTGAATGGGCTTATTAGGTTAGTGCTTTAGTTGCAACCTTTTCCGGAGATACACCGTTTGGTATAACTGTTGAACTTAAATTAGGATCAATTTGAATGGAAAGCTTGTAAAGGTGATAGCCATGGATTATACAACAAAGGAATGGTATTACTAGATCTAAAAAGGTCTACACTCATTCACACAGTAGCCATAAACGCGTGTTCCTAGCTGAGCATTTCCTTTCCTTCTTCAATTTGTGATCGCAACAGCTTTGTTGTTGTCTATTTACATAGTCTTTAATTTGTAGAGAAGAACTCGTGTTCTTTATTGTTTTCGTGATGTGTGTTATTTCCCGACAATAACTGCAGTTGAAACATGTTCTAGATCCTAGTTGAGATATGGACTTTGCTAGAAACTCGAGTTTTGGTTGAACACCAATGATTTTCATTGGAACTCTGCAGGTTAAAAACAAAGAATGAGGTTTCCCTTTATTACTCTCACTGTTTTTTCCTGGCTATGCCTCACCGTAGCTGGTGGATCTTTGTCGAAGCCTGGTTGCCCGGAAAAGTGTGGGAATGTAACCATTCCATATCCATTTGGGGTTGGCTCCAAATGCAGTGCAAAATGTGTTACTGATTCTTCCGAATGCAAAGAATCCGCCTACACAATTATCTGCCAAAATTCATCCACTCCATTCTTGAGCATCATCAAAATGGAAGTGGTGAAGATTTCTCTGTACGGAACGTTAATTGTAAAGCTGCCAGTGTCTCCTATGAATTGCTCAGATACGCAGACAACGGTCCCTGTGCCAATTTCACTTGATGGCAGCCCCTTTACAATCTCAGCACACTACAATTCATTTATTGTGATGGGCTGCAAGAGTTCAGTCTGGCTACGTTCTGAGACGATGGAGACAGTTGGAGGATGTACGGCTATCTGTGATGGGAATTCCACGGACACAAGCTGCAGTGGTGTTAACTGCTGCCAAACGATAATACCAGAACGACCACAAGAGCTGCAGTATACATATCGAAGCATTGAAGCAAGTAATAAGAGCGGATTTTGTGGCTACGCTTTTCCTGCTGACAAGAAATGGATACAGAGTGCTTACACAATGCATAGTGGCCTAAGCCAAGATCCGTTGAATCCATATGATGCGGGGTTCGGATTTGCACAACTGGTGATTGATTGGGAGCACATTGGCTCTGAAGACTTCCATGATAATACTATTTGCAAAGTGCTTCCTAGCTATCGTAGTGATGAATATTATGATGATTACTATACGCCGCGCTATGATCCTACTGGAAACAACTATGTATCATCGACTAGGTACTGCTCTTGTCGTGATGGGTTTGAAGGGAATCCATATCTAGGCCGTGAAGGATGTGTTGATGTTAATGAGTGTAGCAACTCAACATTTAACATATGCGGTAGTGATGGGACTTGCCTCAATACTAACGGAGGCTACATTTGTCGAAAAAGATCTGCTGTCAAAATAGTGATTATCTGTGTTGGCAGTGCCGCTGGAGGGCTGGTTTTGTTACTCGGGGCGTTTTTTGCCACGAAAACTATTAGAAAAAGAATAAAGGATAAACATAAACTCAAGTGTTTAGCCTTATTGTTGGAACAGCAGCTGTCTTCCGTTGATAACGGCCTTGAGAAAACTAGGTTGTTCAGTTCAAAAGAGCTATCGAGAGCTACTGATTACTATAATGAGAATCGGATACTTGGTCGTGGAGGGCAAGGCACTGTCTACAAAGGAATGCTGACGGACGGAAGGATTGTAGCAGTCAAGAAGTCAAAGAAGGTGGAAGAAGGCGATCTTGAAGCCTTCATCAACGAGGTTGTCATTCTCTCACAAATCAATCATAGGAATGTGGTTAAATTGTTGGGATGTTGTATTGAGACTAAAGTTCCTCTCCTCGTCTACGAGTTCATCCAAAACGGTACCCTTTACCAACACATCCATGATCCTAATGACGAATTACCATTATCATGGGAGTTGAGAGTGAGGATTGCAAGAGAAATAGCCGGAGCACTTGCTTACATGCACTCTTATGTATCTGCACCCATCTATCACCGCGATATCAAGTCAACGAACATACTTTTGGATGAAAAATGCAGCGCCAAAGTCACAGATTTTGGGATATCAAGATCAGTAGCTGTTGATCAAACTCACCTCACCACCCGTGTGCAAGGAACCTTTGGCTATTTGGATCCCGAGTATTTCCAGTCGAGCCAGTTCACAGAAAAGAGCGACGTCTATAGCTTTGGCGTGGTTGTGGTTGAGCTTTTAACTGGAGAGAAAGCAGTGTCAGCAATCAGAGCCGAGGAGGGGAGGGGTTTGGCTGCACACTTCTTGCATTCCATGGAGGAGAATCAGTTGTTTGATATTCTTGATGCAAGGGTGATCAGAGAGGGCAGTAGGGAGGAGATTCTTGCTATTGCCGAACTTTCTCGAAGATGTTTGCATCCGAATGGTAAGAGAAGGCCGGCGATGAAGGAAGTTGCAGTCGAGTTGGAAGGCATACGCATGCGCCAAGAAGAAAACATTCAAGACGAAGGCAAAGGTGATGTTGATGAGTTTGATGACTTCTCCTCCATCAATCGGTATTTAGAAGCAGATGCAGCAAATCTATTACTTGATAAGCCATTAAGAATATTCAGTCTCTAGGAATATATACACATAAGATAAGACTAGTGCATTAGTGTTTTTGTAACTATTCATACCAGAGTATCTCTAAATTCAAACCTAAATATTTGATTCAAAGTATAGTTTTTATTAATGACTAAAGTCCAAAACTGGTCCCATACATTTTTCTAAAAAAACTTTTTAGTGCTACATATTAAGTGTAGCTTTTGGTCCTACATAATATGTTTTGGTCCATATTTAACGATTCCTTCAAAAATTAACGGTCATCCAAGTTTTGACATGGTTAAGGAGTTAAATATGGACCAAAACATACCAGAAGTTAACACACTTAATGTGTAGGACCAAATAGGTCTTTTGTGCAAATGCTCGGGACCTGTTTCGGGAGTACTATATATTATCAGCTCTCGGAGAGATGGCGACGGAAACCAAACCCCATTTATGAAGTCTTGTTCAAATTGTATTTCTTCTAGTGTGTCCCTACCTGATTTATATATATGTGTTAGAAAATTAGACAGCCAACGTTGTAGGAAGACTTTAGAAGATAGCATGTTATTTACTAGGAAACAGCACATCTGTTCTTTAAAACTTCTGCATTCATTTCTCATCATCCAATTTAGAAAGCTAAGCTGATCAAATCATATACACCACACGATTCAATTGCTAAGCTCTTGAAACCATTTGATTCAGTGAAGGTACGTTGCATATTTATTGATTTTTGATATAGCTAGACACATGTAAACATTATCAAATGCTATATAAATTCAAGATTCTTGACTATCATTACATGTAGCATGTTATGTCGAATGTTTTGATTGTGTTAGCACTGTTAAATATTTTTATGTTATGAACTCTTGAAGATTATATCAATTGTTTAGACTGACATTTTGTGCAAACTGTTGGCAGGAAGAATGAAGTCATCCATATTAGTCCATATGTTATCCCTGCTAAGCTATAGCATAACTCTGAGTCTGGCAATATCGTTGTCGATGCCTGGTTGTCAAGAAAAGTGTGGAAGTGTCATGATTCCCTTTCCATTTGGGATCGGTTCCAAGTGTAGTGCAAATTCCTCATTCACTGTTATCTGCCGGAATTCCACAACACCAATCTTGAGCAGCATGAACATGGAAGTAGTCAAGATTTTCATCAGAGGTACAGTCGTAGTAAAGCAGCTGGTGCCTTCACCTATGAACTGTTCTGCTAATCTGATTAAAGGTCGTCTCCCAGTATCCCTCAAAGGAAGTCCGTTTACAATCTCAGCACAGTACAACACGTTGGCTGTGTCAGGCTGCAAGAATTCGATCTGGTTGCAAACTAATAAGACGACTGTTATAGGAGGATGTACATCCATGTGTGCTGCCAACTCCACAGAAACTAGCTGCAACGGCATCAACTGCTGCCAAACAAAACTTCCACCACGACTCAAGGAGCTCGAGTACAAATACAAAACAACTGAAGCTAGCAACAATGACAGCTCTTGTGGATATGTTCTCCCAGTTGAGAAGACATGGTTAACAAATGATTACAAAAGGTTCAAAACAATCGATCGAGGATTGGGATTTTCTCCTCTAGTACTTGAGTGGGAATTTGGTGAACTGAAAGGTTATAGTGACACTGTTTGCACTTATTCTGATGATTATTGCCTCTCACATCCTGACGATTTTGGCCGCAGATATGCAGAAAATAGTACTCTCGCTTGTGCCCGCATACATCTTGACAATGGATGTAGCATATATCCTTCTCGTCACTACTGCAAATCAGCATCTAATGCTTATCTATTTTCACATAATAGTGATTATGAGAAAATCTTTTCTGTGTATTACGATGGATCTGATTATGTATCGTCAACCAAATACTGCTCTTGCCCTGAGGGGTATGAAGGTAACTCATATCTACCAGGGAAATGCATTGATGTAGACGAATGCAACAACTCAACATCGAACATATGTGGTGGTAGTGGGACTTGCATCAATACTATAGGAGGCTTCACTTGCCGAAAAAGATCTGCTGACAAGGTAGTAGTTATCAGTGTTGTCAGCGGGGTTGGAGGGCTGGTTTTGTTACTTGGGGGGTTGTTTGCCACCAGAAGGATGAGAAAAAGAATAAAGGATAAATACAAAATCAAGTGCTTAGCCTTATTGTTGGAACAGCAGTTGTCTTCCATTGATAATGGCCATGAGAAAACTAGGTTGTTCAGTTCAAAAGAGCTATCAAGAGCTACTGATTACTATAACGAGAATCGGATACTTGGCCGTGGAGCACAAGGCACTGTCTACAAAGGAATGCTAACTAATGGAAGGATTGTAGCAGTCAAGAAGTCGAAGAAGGTGGAAGAAGGCGATCTTGAAGCCTTCATCAACGAGGTTGTCATTCTCTCACAAATCAATCATAGGAACGTGGTTAAATTGCTGGGGTGTTGCCTTGAGACTGAAGATCCTATCCTCGTCTACGAGTTCATCCAAAACGGCACACTCTACCAACACATCCATGATCCTAATGAGGAATTCCCATTATCATGGGAGTTGAGAGTGAGGATTGCAAGAGAAATAGCTGGAGCACTTGCTTACTTGCACTCTTCTTCGTCAGCACCTATCTATCACCGCGATGTCAAGTCATCGAACATACTTTTGGATGACAAATACCGTGCCAAAGTCTCAGATTTTGGGATATCAAGATCAGTAGCTGTTGATCAAACTCACCTGACCACGCGTGTGCAAGGAACCTTTGGCTATTTGGATCCCGAGTATTTCCAGTCGAGTCAGTTCACAGAAAAGAGCGACGTCTATAGCTTTGGCGTGGTTGTGGTTGAGCTTTTAACCGGAGAGAAAGCAGTGTCCGCAATCAGAGCTGCAGAGGGGAGAGGTTTGGCTGCTCACTTCTTGCATTCCATGGAGGAAAATCAGTTGTGCGATATTCTCGATGCAAGGGTGATCAAAGAGGGCAAAAGGGAAGAGATTTTGGCTATAGCCGAACTTTCTCGAAGATGTCTGCATCCGAATGGTAAGAGAAGGCCAACAATGAAGGAAGTTGCAGTTGAGTTGGAAAGCTTTCTTATGCTCGAAGAAGGAAACTTTGAAGAAGACGAAGGCGAAGAAGGCAATGCTGTTGAAGTTGATGAGCATGATATCTTCTCCTCCATCTCAGGAAGAGGAAGCAGTGGTTTTGATACCATCACTCAATATTTAGAAGAAGATGAAGAAAACTCATTGCTTGATAAGTCATTAAGAACGATGGACAGAATGGCCGTTCAAGTCTTTAATCGAGCATGTGGCGTGCAGAAACATAGGTTATTTTTGCAGAATTATTTTCAATGGACTTCAAAGTCGTGTTTCTCTCTCTTTTTCCAATTCAAAGCATTAGTTCGAATTGTTTATCACCAATTATTTGTTAGTCGAATCTAAACAATCATATGAAATCAGCTATTCTGCAGTATTAGCTGGAGCTCCATTATAATAATGATAGAATAGCTGTCATGAAACCAAAATAACTAGTCAATCATGCTCTGATTAATTAAATCAAACCATATGCTTTTGAATATCTACATTCCACACCAAATCTCTGAGCTAAATCATCATTCATCATATCAGAAATGAGTCCACTTGTAACCAAAACTGCAAGCAAAAGGTATGCTCTTCATGTTTGTTTTCCACAGAATCATCTAATTACTGCAATTATTGTTGAAATGTTGAAGTGTTTAAAAACTAGTTGTTTCCTTTTATAATATTGTATTCAATAATCATATAGTGAAAATCTCTGGCCCGGCATTGCCTCCGCAAGTGGAGATGGCGACTGAAACCAAACTCCATTAATTTTGGATTCATATATAGACTATAGTGATGAAAAATTAGACAGCCAAAGTAGACTTGAAAAAGTTGACAGTTGACTTTAAAGATGGCCAGCCAATGTTATTGTTTTCTACTGGGAAAGAATACATTTGCATTATGAGTCTTGCATAGTAACACTTTTGCCTCATCCACATATGCAACACGATTCGATTACTTCGCTCTTGAAACATTCTGATTCAGTAAAGGGTTAATGTATGTTATAGATGGGAGCTGAATTTATATGCTTAATTTTCAGAGCATTAGGTTGATGGATTGATTTTGAATATCTACATCTGCATAAAATCTACTGATCAAAAGCTTTTTATACTTATCCTTAACTTCTTTATCCTTTTTTGTAGGTATTTTTTTCCCTAGTATCCAATTTAGATGAAATGAGTCAACATGACTTCACATTACTCGTTCTCTCTATCAATCGTCAATTCTTTGAGCTACTTAAGTCCATGTCATTCAATAATGACAGAATAGCTGGCGCACTTGAAAATCAAAATAACTAGTCAGTCATTCTTTGATTTGTTGAATATCTACATTCACAAAAATTCAACATTCCTCCTATCAGAAGTGAGTCCAATTGTAACAAAAACTGCAACTGAAAGGTATGTTTGTTTTCTACAGAATCATCTAACTATAGTTCAATTATTGTTGAAATGTTAAGCATGAATAGTTGTTTCTCCTTGTTGCCTATTTAAATAGTTGTTTCTCCTTGTATTTCAACAATCATATAGTGAAAATCTGTGAGCCCAATCACCATTATTCCTCTCAGAAGACTTGGAAGAAAACATGTATTTACTGGGAACTGTTTGGTCAAATTACATAGACTAAGGGTACATTGCATATTATTGATGGGAACTAAATTTATATGCTTCCTTTTCAGAACTCATTGATGGACGGATTTTGAATATCTACATCCACATAAAATCTGTTGAATTTAGGGCTTGGTTGTGTTTTTTATTCGAAAAACATGTAGTGAAAATTTCTGCCTTGACATCGCCTCCACGCGTAGTTTTGTAGAGAGACGAACTCGTGTTCTTTATTGTGTTTTATGATGTGCGTAATTTCCCAAAATATGAATAACTGTAGTTGAAACTGGACTTTTATTGAAACTCTGCAGGCTAAAGGCAAAGAATGAGGTTTCCCTTTATTACACTCTCTGTCTTTTCCTGGCTAAGCCTCACCATAACAGCCATATCTTTGTCGAAGCCTGGTTGCCCCGAAAAGTGTGGGAATGTAACCATCCCCTATCCTTTTGGGGTTGGTTCCAAATGCAGTGCAAAATGCCTTACTGATTCTGTCGACTGCGAAAAATCCCACAAAGAATCCCCCTATGCAATTATCTGCCAAAATTCATCCACTCCATTCTTGAGCATCATCAATATGGAAGTGGTGAAGATTTCACTGTATGGAACGTTGATTGTAAAGCTGCCCGTGTCACCTATGAATTGCTTAAATATGCAGACAACTGTCCCTGTGCCTATTTCACTTCGTGGCAGCCCTTTTACAATCCCAGCACACTACAATTCATTTGTTGTATTAGGCTGCAAGAATTCAGTCTGGCTGCGTTCTGATACGATGCAGACAGTTGGAGGATGCACAGCTATCTGTGATGCGAATTCCACGGACACGAGCTGCAGTGGCGTTAACTGCTGCCAGACGACATTGCCAGAACGACCGCAAGAGTTTCAGTATACTTATCGAAGCATTGAAGCAAGTAACAGAAGTAGATATTGTGGTTATGCTTTTCCTGCTGACAAGAAATGGATACCGAGTGCTTACACGTTGCATAGTGGCCTAAACCAAGATCTGTTGAATCCATATGACGCGGGGTTCAGATTTGCACAACTGGTGATTGACTGGGAGCGCGTTGGCTTTGAAGACTTCCATGACAATACTATTTGCAAAGTGCTGCCTCAAGGTCGCAGTGATCAATACATTGATGATTACTATACACCACGTTATGATACTACTGGAAACAACTATGTATCATCGACTAGGTACTGCTCTTGCCGTGACGGTTTTGAAGGGAACCCGTATCTAGGCCGTGAAGGATGTGTTGATATAAATGAATGCAGCAACTCAACATTGAACATGTGTGGTGGTAATGGGACTTGCATCAATACAATCGGAGGCTTCACTTGTCGGAAAAGACCTACTGCCAAAATAGTGATTATCAGTGTTGGTAGCGCAGCTGGAGGGCTTGTTTTGTTACTCGGGGCTATTTTTGCCACTAGAACTATGAGGAAAAGAATGAAGGATAAACACAAACTCAAGTGTTTAGCCTTATTGTTGGAACAGCAGTTGTCGTCTGTGGATAATGGCCTTGAGAAAACTAGGTTGTTCAGTTCGAAAGACCTATCGAGAGCTACTGATTTTTATAACGAGAATCGGATACTTGGCCGTGGAGGTCAAGGCACTGTCTACAAAGGAATGCTGACTAGTGGAAGGATAGTAGCAGTCAAGAAGTCGAAGAAGATGGAAGAAGTAGATCTTGAAGCCTTCATCAACGAGGTTGTCATTCTCTCGCAGATCAATCACAGGAATGTTGTTAAATTGTTGGGATGTTGTATTGAAACTGAAGTACCTCTCCTCGTGTACGAGTTCATCCATAATGGCACTCTCCACCAACACATCCATGATCCGAATGAGGAATTCCCATTATCATGGGAGTTGAGAGTGAGGATTGCAAGAGAAATAGCTGGAGCACTTGCTTACTTGCATTCTTCTTCGTCTGCACCTATCTATCACCGTGATATCAAGTCATCGAACATACTTTTGGATGACAAATACCGCGCCAAAGTCTCGGATTTTGGGATATCAAGATCAATTTCTGTTGATCAAACTCACCTGACCACACGTGTGCAAGGAACCTTTGGCTATTTGGATCCCGAGTATTTCCAATCGAGTCAGTTCACAGAAAAGAGCGACGTCTATAGCTTTGGCGTGGTTGTGGTTGAGCTTTTAACCGGAGAGAAAGCAGTGTCAGCAATCAGAGCTGCAGAGGGGAGGGGTTTGGCTGCACACTTCTTGCATTCCATGGAGGAAAATCAGCTGTTTAATATTCTCGATGCAAGGGTGATCAAAGAGGGCACAAAGGAAGAGATTCTTGCTATAGCCGAACTTTCTCGAAGATGTCTGCATCCTAACGGTAAGAGAAGGCCAACGATGAAGGAAGTTGCAGTCGAGTTGGAAGGCATACGTTTGCTTGAAGAAGGAAACTTTCAACAAGACGAAGGCAAAGAATGCAATATTGTTGAAGTTGATGAGTCTGGTGAATTCTCCTTCACCTCAGAAAGCAGAGGTGGTGATACAATCATTCAGCAGTTATAAGCAGATGAAGAAAACTCATCTCTTGGAATATAACTATATACATGACTGCTGCATTACTACCATTTCTGTAACAGGTCAGGATAAAAAAGTGTTACTGAAGTTTTCTTGAATTCAAACAAAATTTCCGATTCAAATTATTTTTGAATTCCACAACACCAGTCTTGAGTAGCATCAGCATGGAAGTACTTGATATTTCCATCGGAGGTATAGTCATAGTAAAGCAGCTGGTGTCGTCACCTATGAATTGCTCTACGAATCTGAGTACAGGCCATCTCTTGACATCCCTCAGAGGAAGTCCGTTTACAATCTCAGCACGATACAACACGTTGGCTGTGTCAGGCTGCAAGAATTCGGTCTGGTTGCAAGCTAATGAGACGACTATTACAGGAGGATGTACGTCCATGTGTGCTGCTAACTCCACAGAAACTAGCTGCAACGGCGTTAACTGCTGCCAAACAACACTTCCACCACGACTCAAGGAGCTCGAGTACAAGTACAGAACAACTGAAGCTATCAGTAATGATAGCTCTTGTGGATTTGTTCTTCCTGTTGAGAAGATATGGTTAGCAAATCATTACAAAAGCTTCAAAGCATTAGCTCGAGGAATCGGATTTGCTCCTTTGGTACTTGAGTGGGAATTTGGTGAACTGAAAGGTTATACTAACCGAATTTGCACATATTATGATGATCATTGCCTCTCACATCCTGATGAGTTCGGCCGCAGACATACAAAAAATGCTTCTTCCTATTGTAGGAACAAACATTATAATGATCTTTGTAGCATATATCCTTCTCTTTTTGGCTGCCAATCATACTCTGATCGTTCTACGTATATATTTGATTCATATTATGAGGAATTATCGTCAATTTACTATGATGGAGCTGGTTATGCATCTTCAACCAAATACTGCCTTTGCCCTGATGGGTATGAAGGTAACCCATATCTACCAGAGGAATGCATTGATGTAAATGAATCAGCGTTGGCAGTAGCCTCGGTGCTCTGATTCTACTCCTTGTAGCGTGGAGATCGACCAAAGCCATCAGAAAAAGAATCAAGGCGAACCGGAGACACAAGTTTTTCAAGCGAAACGGGGGGCTGTTGCTGGAACAACAGCTTTCAGCAACTGATAATGGCCTTGACAAGAACAAATTGTATAGTTCTAAAGAGTTGACACTGGCCACTGATCATTACAATGAGAACCGCATACTTGGCCGTGGTGGGCAAGGCACTGTCTACAAAGGAATGTTGAAGGATGGTAAGATTGTGGCAGTCAAGAAATCGCAGAAGTTAGAGGAAGGTGATCTTGAAGTCTTCATAAATGAAGTGGTTATTCTGTCACAAGTCAACCACAGGAATGTGGTTAAGCTACTAGGATGTTGCCTGGAGACTGAAGTTCCTCTTCTCGTCTACGAGTTCATCCCAAATGGAACCCTTTTCCAACAAATTCATGAGCCAAGTGAGGAATTCCCATTGACATGGGAAATGAGACTGAGAATTGCAAGAGAAGTAGCGGGTGCACTCGCTTACTTGCACTCTTCAGCATCTTCGCCTATCTATCACCGCGATATCAAGTCAACAAACATATTGTTGGATGATAAATACCGTGCTAAGGTCTCGGATTTTGGGACGTCGAGGTCAGTGGCTCTTGATCAGACCCACTGCACCACCCGAGTTCTAGGTACCTTTGGCTACTTGGATCCAGAGTACTTCCAGTCAAACCAATTCACAGATAAGAGCGACGTCTACAGCTTTGGTGTGGTTATGGTTGAGCTTCTGACCGGTGAGAGAGCAATATCATCCATCCGAACTGAAGCAGGGAGGAGTTTAGCCACACATTTCTTACACTCGATGGAGGAAAACATGTTATTTGAAATACTTGATGCAAGGGTCCTCAGAGAAGGCAAGAGGGATGAAATCGTGGCTGTAGCTCAACTTGCTAGAAGATGTCTGCATTTGAATGGGAAGAGAAGACCAACAATGAAGGAAGTTTCAGTGGAGTTGGAAGCTATCAAAAAGGTGGAAGAATGCTCATATGTCGAAGATAGAGATGGTGGCAGCAGAGAGTTTCATTCTCTTTCTATAGAGCCTGCTGATTCTATCAGCTTCACTTCCATCTCCCTGTTTTCGCCAGAATCTGAGTATAGACTTTAAATCACATACACCCTGAAATGGTAAAATGGGACATTAGTTCATGGATGGAAGAATCTTATGCTCATTTTCATCCTAACAAGTATGGCTCATCATTTACTTATATATAGAAGGTGGTGTGTTTGTGTTGAAAGTAGTGTGATCCACTAGATTTAAGCTACCTTTTGAAGACACATAATAAAGATGCGTCACTTTAAAAACAATATACTTGGATTGATGCAAGATCAGTTATTCGATATCGTTGATGCAACAGTGCTAGGAGATGCTGAAAGGGAAGAAATTGAGGCTATATAGGCAAGGTTGCTAGGAAATTTCTGCATTTGAATGGAAAGAGCAGGCCAACAATGAAGGAAGTTGCATGTGACTTGGAAGCAATTCGAGCAGACAAACGAAGAACAGAGTTTTCAAAACATCAAATCCGGAGTAGAGCAATAACATCTGCAATCGGATGTGCTACTATCACGAGGAGGGCTGCATCTGCCGCTGCCGTTGCACCCTCATCAAGTTGCGATAGTGCATCTGAGGCTTTATTCGACGCCCCCGTCTTGTACTCAATGCTGAACTTAAACCTCATGAGCTACAAACACACAATTGTTGCTCAAATGCTTGGTTCACTTGCTGCAGCAAATCCTTCAAACTCTTTTTTGATCACTCCTAATCACAAACTCGCCTCACAGAAAATACTGCCTCCATTTCTGCACTTCCTATAAAATGGCGTACAATTCCTTATGATAGCTAGGTAAAAGCACTCCGGCCACAAGGGCATAATTTTTTACTGGAAAAAGTGAAAGGGTACCTGTCTTGAAGAAGGACTGCCCTGATTCCAAAGTCAAATGCGTCAGTTTCCACATAGAATGTACGCGTGAAGTCCGGAAGTCTCAAAATTGGGGCCTTTTTCGTGGCCTTCTTCAGATTTGTCAAAACTGACGTCTGCTGTCGGAGACCATTGGAAGGCATCCTTTCAATGGGGGCTGCAATTTGTGCATAATGCGCTATAAAACGTCTGTAAAATACCTTGTCAAAGCAGAAATCCCGAAGTTGTTTGAGTGTCGATGTTATCGGCTAAGCCACCTGATACGAGCCTCTTTTACTATATTATTTTGTTTAGATCCTCTTCTATTATACTCCTCTGTTCACAAAAAACATAGCACATTTACTATTTTTGGCCGTCCAAAAAAAATAGAGCACATTCATTTATGAAAAATTTTCAACAAATAATAACCCTACATATCATTGCACTAACACTACTTCCCATTTACTTTTCTCCTTTTCTCTTACTTTTTTTTCTTCTCTCTTACTTTACCAATTCTACATTAAAACTTTTGTCATTCACCAATTGCTCTATTTTTTTTGGACGGAGGGAGCATTATTTTGTTTCGATATTATAGGGATTTAGCATATCTTTCCAGGTTTGTGTTAAAATGACAACGCCTCTTAAAGTGACACTGTGACACCACACCACGTATCTAGCAATATTATAAACTTTACACAGCAATAGTATAAACGTTAGACAATCTAGATTGTTGTCTAGCGTATTGGATATTGCTGGCCAAGAAAAATTGTTGTATAGTGTATTGGATATTGCTGCCCGAAAAAATTTACCCTTGAGCATTTTTTATGATTGCCACATGGCAGCTGATTATTCGTCTACGTGTATAAATGATTGGCTAGGAATGGTGGTATGGTGTTACTTTAAGAGGTGTTGTCATTTTAACGCACCCCTATCTTTCCATATTGTATCCACATATATTATAAATATGTGTGGAGTCTCTCTTAGGAATGAATTAATAAATTCATTATCGTTTGCCCACTTGTGGAGTATCAAGAATCCCTTCGCTGCCGACGAGATTCATTCTCGCGCCCAGCTCTATCTCCGAAGATCACCGCCGACCCAAGACTTGGGCACCGGATTAATCAACAGATCTGAACTCCTAACGCTGCCAACGGAGACTCCTCCGCGCCAGCCCTATTGTTTGTCCGCCGACCCTTAAACGAGGGCACCGGAATTGTGGTGTTACAATTGTGAATTTGGACTGAAATCTCACGTTAGGAGTAGGAGGCTCTTAACAACTGGTGCTTTCATCCCGTACTCTTCCTCCGCATCACCACCAACACCACCTACCAAACTAAAATCCACAATATTCAGTCCATTCTTCGACCCCATCACCATAGCTAGCCTTTTTTCATCTGCAACGTGGAAGGATATTAACATCATTTTTTTTCCATTATCAGCTCCACTGTCTTCTCATCATAGCCAACTTCCTTCATCATGTCACGGAACAACATCGGAATGGGGCGCTACGAACAATGGATCGATCAATTGGATGCCGTCACCTCAAGGTTGGAATCACGTTGGGAGGAACTTGATCGACGTGTGACAAGATTGCAGGCGTCAAAAGCAGCGTATGGACAGCTGCGCACTTCGATTCTGGAGAGTTCGCCCTCCTCTGCTGCCGGAGCCACCGCCACAGCAGTTGCACCCTATTGGTAGCCGCAATTCGTGGGGTTTCCAGCCCTTTGAACGGTCGCCTTATGGCTATGCACCATCGCCAATTTATGGTCCCGAACCCTACCTGCAGTTACACAGCCCATATGGGTATAATCAGTCGAAGCGCCAAGACTGTGCGTGGAGCTACCGCCAGATCGCCCGAGAATTCCACGGTCCTATTTTAGTCGGAATTCTTATGTGCAGCGGCGATGTTCCACCATGGAACACTACTCATGGCTCGACCAGCAGCCCTCAACCGGCTGGCCACCACCACCACCGCGTCGGTGTCCGCCGTATCATGTCTATTCAGCAGCACCGCCTTCTGCTACAGCCGTCCCAAGCTCAATGAGAAAAGATGAAGCTTTTCTTTCGGGATCGATATCATATGGTAGGGATGAAAGTGAAGATCTATATTGGGAGATGATGTCATTGCTGCTAGCTCCACAGAAACTAGCTGCAACGGCGTTAACTGTTGCCAAACAACACTTCCACCACGACTCAAGGAGCTCGAGTACAAGTACAGAACAACTGAAGCTATCAGTGATCATAGCTCTTGTGGATTTGTTCTTCCTGTTGAGAAGATATGGTTAACAAATCATTACAAAAGTTTCAAAGCATTAAACCGAGGATTGGGATTCGCTCGTCTGGTACTTGAGTGGGAATTTGGTGAACTGAAAGGTTATACTAACAGTACTTGCATATATGCTAATGATTATTGCCTCTCATATCCTGATAATTTTGGCCGCAGATATGCACAAAATAGTTTTCCCGGTTGTTCAGAAAAACATTTTAACGATCATTGTAGCAGATATCCTTTCGATTATTACTGCCGATCATCATCGGTTAGTTCTCGATATTCATTTGATTTATTTTATGAGGGGTCAAATTCATTTTATTATGATACGGCCGGTTATGCATCTTCAACCAAATATTGCTCTTGTCCGAGAGGGTTTGAAGGTAACCCGTATCTACCAGAGAAATGCATTGATGTAGACGAATGTGCAAATGCAACAGATCACTGTGGACCATTGTCTTGCACCAATGTAATAGGGGATTATATATGTATTGATGAAAATTTTAAATATAAAGCCCGTCAGAAAACAATATTAATCAGCGTTGGCAGTAGCCTCGGTGCTCTGATTCTACTCCTTGTAGCGTGGAGATCGACCAAAGCCATCAGAAAAAGAATCAAGGCGAACCGGAGACACAAGTTTTTCAAGCGAAACGGGGGGCTGTTGCTGGAACAACAGCTTTCAGCAACTGATAATGGCCTTGACAAGAACAAATTGTATAGTTCTAAAGAGTTGACACTGGCCACTGATCATTACAATGAGAACCGCATACTTGGCCGTGGTGGGCAAGGCACTGTCTACAAAGGAATGTTGAAGGATGGTAAGATTGTGGCAGTCAAGAAATCGCAGAAGTTAGAGGAAGGTGATCTTGAAGTCTTCATAAATGAAGTGGTTATTCTGTCACAAGTCAACCACAGGAATGTGGTTAAGCTACTAGGATGTTGCCTGGAGACTGAAGTTCCTCTTCTCGTCTACGAGTTCATCCCAAATGGAACCCTTTTCCAACAAATTCATGAGCCAAGTGAGGAATTCCCATTGACATGGGAAATGAGACTGAGAATTGCAAGAGAAGTAGCGGGTGCACTCGCTTACTTGCACTCTTCAGCGTATTCGCCTATCTATCACCGCGATATCAAGTCAACAAACATATTGTTGGATGACAAATATCGCGCTAAGGTCTCAGATTTTGGGACATCAAGGTCAGTAGCTCTTGATCAGACTCACTGCACCACCCGAGTTCTAGGCACCTTCGGCTACTTGGATCCAGAGTACTTCCAGTCAAACCAATTCACAGAGAAGAGCGATGTCTACAGCTTTGGTGTGGTTATGGTTGAGCTTCTGACCGGTGAGAGAGCAATATCATCCATCCGAACTGAAGCAGGGAGGAGTTTAGCCACACATTTCTTACACTCGATGGAGGAAAACGTGTTATTTGAAATACTTGATGCAAGGGTCCTCAGAGAAGGCAAGAGGGATGAAATCGTGGCTGTAGCTCAACTTGCTAGAAGATGTCTGCATTTGAATGGGAAGAGAAGACCAACAATGAAGGAAGTTTCAGCGGAGTTGGAAGCTATCAAAAAGGTGGAAGAATGCTCGTATGTCGAAGATAGAGATGGTGGCAGCAGAGAGTTTCATTCTCTTTCTATAGAGCCTGCTGATTCTATCAGCTTCACTTCCATCGCCCCGTTTCCGCCAGAAGCTGAGTATCCATTGCTTGGTGAGTGAATAGATGGACTACTTTCTTTAACTGCTTTGCTTGCAATAAGTTTCTTTTAACATCATATTCTGTTGTCATTCAAGAGTTTGTATTGATCTTAGATTGTTGCTAAACATTATGTAATGTATTCAGTATGTGTGCTACATGCTTTGATTATTTGTTGATGTCATGTGTAGATAATAAGTAGTTTATCCCACAAGTGCATTGCTACTTTGCTAGGGTGGCCTGATACAGAAATACATTGCTTCAAATACCACAAAATATTCACATTAAGTGAGAAATAATTATAACAACTTTTGGGATTCATATGATAAAATCTGTACATGTTACCATGTAAGCAACAGTGTGCTATTTCCATACAAGATTTTCGCACGTGTGACAGTTTGGATCCCGAGTATTTCCAGTCAAGTTAGTTCACAGAAAAGAGTGACGTCTCATCGTCTATAGCTTTTGCGAGAGGGAGCGTTGTTTCATTCCATGGAGAAATAACATGTGTTTGATATTATCAATGCAAGCGTCTATCGCTAGAAGATGAAGGCAAAGGCAAACAATTAACGAAAAATGAAACTGTGAAGATGAAGACAGAGCACCAAGTTGTTGAGGTTGATGACTTCTCCTCCATCTCAACATACCACACTCAATAATTTTTAATCACTAAACAATTTTTTACTTAGTTGTTCTGCAAATGCATTCTTAGCTACTAAACAAAATTATTTCCCACTTAGTTGATGGATGTAGCTATCCAGATTGAATAAGCCAGGTATGTTAAATAATATGCACTTGATGTTTTTAGAAACACGCTTTTTGCTCATTTATAGTTAACTAAAACATGTATATATGCTTCATTTGCAATTATTAGTGTATTTCTGTAGCTATATGTGTATATATTCTTTCTTCTAGTGCATGTCTGTACAGGATACTTTGTCTCTTTTTCTCTTATTTCGTTCGGTTAATTCATCATAATACATCAAAATTCCTTTATGCTGCACTAAATTTGTATGCTTCCCGTTGCCAACCGGAACTCGAATCAGAAAAACAAGAACAATTGAATGTAAGCAAGAAAAGAAAACAAACTCTATTGAGATTGATGATTCTATCGGAGAGATTGATGGAAGGCATACATTTGCTCAAAGAATGAAACTTTCAACAAGACTAAGGCAACGAACGCAATATTGTTGAAGTTGACGAGTCTGATGAATTATCCTTCACCTCAGGAAGCAGAGGTGGTGATACAATCACTCAGCAGTTATAAGCAGATGAAGAAAACTCATCTCTATGAATATAACCATTCCTGTAACATGTCAGAATGAAAATAGTGTTACAGATGTTTTCTTGAATTCAAACAAAATTTCTGATTCAAATTATTGTGTTAGTGTCCTATATTTAATACTACTATCATCCTGATTCCTGATCGCTACAGTTTGATCACTTATCATACTTTAGATCAATATCCACTGTTTATAGCAAGTGAAACTGACATTTTACTTCCTAAGATGTATAGATATTTTTCTTCTAGCGTTTTGTCCTAACTGGATTTATAGATACTTTTCTTTCTTATTTTCTGTGGTGAAAAATTAGACAGCCTTAAAGATGACTTAAACATGTTGATAGTAGACTTGTAAGACTTTTAAAGATAAGCCAGTTAAAGAACACAACTCCATTCATCACTCCATCATCCCATTTAGAAAACTAAGCTTATCAAATCATATATGCAACACTATTCAGTAAAGGTACGTCGCATATAATTGATGGGAACTAAATTTATACGCTTCCTTCTTGAGAATATGAGGTTCATGCATGGATTTTAGTTTAAGCTAGATTCTTGAATATAGTAATATTTTGCTTCATATTTTTTCTTACTGATTTTCATGCCCAATTCTATAAAGTAGCATGTTAAATATTTGTGTTTATGAACTCTTGAAGTTTATAGCAATTGTTAAGACTGGGATTTTGTTGTTGAAGGAAGAATGAAATCATTCATATTAGGCCATGTCATCATATTGTTGAGCTATATCATAACTTTGAGTCTGGAGATAACTCTGTCGATGCCTAATTGTCAAGAAAAGTGTGGAAATGTCACCATTCCCTTTCCATTTGGGATTGGTTCGCACTGTAGTGTGAATTCCTCGTTCACTGTTATTTGTCGGAATTCCACTACACCATTCTTGAGCAGCATCAACATGGAACTACTAAATATCTCTATCAGAGGTACAGTAGTAGTAAAGCAGCCGGTGTCGTCACCTATGAATTGCTCTACTGATCTGAGTCCCGGTCATCTCCTCGTATCCCTCAAAGGAAGTCCTTTTACAATCTCAGCAAGCTACAACACGTTGGCGGTATCAAGCTGCAATAATTCAATCTTGTTGCAAATTAATGAGACGACTATTAGAGGAGGATGTACATCCTTTTGTGCTGCCAACTCCGCGGAAACTAGCTGTGATGGGGTTAATGTTCGTGTTATTGAGAAAATTCTTCGTTCCTTGACGTCGAAATTTGAGCACGTCGTTGCTGCTATCGAAGAATCAAAAGATCTCAACACCATGTCCATCGACCAGTTGCAGAGCAGCTTGGAAGTCCACGAGCAACGCGTGAAGATAAAGACCACTCCGTCACTTGAGCATATGCTACAAACGAAGATGTCAATCGAAGAAGATAAGAAGTCTGAGCCTGGGACATCGCATGGTGGATAAAACCGAGGCCGAGCCCGAGGTCGAGGCTATCGTGGCCGAGGAGGACGCAGACAGAATTACCAGTATGAAGGAGGACGTGGACAGAATTACCATAAATCAAGGAGGACGAGGCCAGAATTATCAAAACGAGGGAGGACGTCAAAACTTCACTTATCGAGGCAGAGGTCGAAATTCTTTATGGACAACGAGGACGAGGAAGAGGACAATACAGAGGCGGTTATTCTCAAACCTACAATCAACCAGAGTTTGATAAATCAAATGTTGAGTGCTATATTTGTCACGAATTCGGGCATTACATTTATGAGTGTCCAATAGCCGGAAATACCAATCAACAAGTCAATTATGCCGAAAGTGGAGACGATGATGAGCAGGTAATTTCAACTTCTCTTTTTACTCATAAAGGGCTTGAAGGTGATCAGAGTAGCACGTGGTACTTGGATACTGGAGCGAGTAACCACATGTGCGGGAACAAGGAACTCTTCGTGGAACTAAAGGAGACATCCTATGGGGACGTGACCTTTGGAGATTCCTCAAAAGTTGCGGTGCAAGGAAAAGGTAATATCTTGATTAAGTTGAAGAATGGAAATCATGGTTTTATATATGACGTCTATTATGTGCCTGCCATGAAAAGCAATATTTTGAGTCTTGGTCAATTGCTGGAGAAAGGATTTGATGTTAGTATCAAGAATTCTTATCTTGCTATCAATGATGCTACTGGTAATTTGGTTGCCGGTGTGAAGATGTCTAAAAATAGATTATTTCCATTGAATATAAAACATGATGCGTTGAAGTGCATGAATGCCATTGTTAAAGATGAGTCATGGTTATGGCATCTGCGTCTTGGACATCTGAATTTTGGTGGTTTGAAGCTACTGTCTACAAAGAATATGGTGAAAGGTTTGCCGCATATTGATCATCCTGAAGAAGTTTGCGAAGGTTGCATACTTGGCAAACATCATAGGCCAAGCTTCTCTAAAGAAATGAGATGGAGAGCATCACACCCGTTGGAGATCGTTCATACGGACGTCTGCGGTCCTCTGAAGCCTATTTCTACCGGAGGTAATCAGTATTTTTTGACTTTCATTGATGATTATTCCATAAAGACTTGGGTATATTTCTTGAAAAGGAAATCTGAGGTGTTTGATATTTTCAAAGAGTTCAAAATTCTTGTTGAAAGACAGAGTGGGCACTATATTAAAGTTCTCAGATCCGACCAAGGTGGCGAGTTCACATCCGACCTGTTCGAAATGTTTTGCAAGGAGCATGGAATCATTCACCAGCTTACTCCTCCATATACTCCTCAACCGAATGGTGTTGCTAAAAGAAAGTATCGAACAATTCTTGATATGGCGAGAAGTATGATGAAAGGGAAAGACTTACCTCGAGAATTCTGGGCTGAAGCTGTCGCAACAGCAGTGTATCTCTTGAATCGATGTCCACCCAAAAGTGTTCGCAAAATGACGCCTGAAGAAGCATGGAGTTCGTTCAAGCCCGGTATTGCGCACTTGAGAGTTTTTGGCTGCATTGCTTATGCCAAAATTCCTAAAGCTCGAAGAATCAAGCTTGATGACAAAGGTGAGAAGTGTATCTTCGTGGGATATGGAGATCGAGTAATGGGTTACAAATTGTATAACCCACTCACGAAGAAGGTGATCATAAGTCGCGATGTGGTGTTTGAAGAAGATCAAACATGGAGCTGGGAGGATAAGAAAGCTGCAAGCTCGTCAGAAATTGTATCTGATCAGCAAGAAGAAGCACGTGAAGTAGTTAACAGCTGCCAAACAACACTCCCACCACGGTTCAAGGAGCTCGAGTACAAGTACAGAACAACTCAAGCTAGCAATAATGGTAGCTCTTGTGGATATGTCCAGCCAGTTGAGAAGACATGGTTAACAAATGATTACGAAAGGTTCAAAGCATTGGATCGAGGATCGGGATTCACTCCTCTGGTACTTGAGTGGGAAATTGGTGAGCTGAAAGGCTATACAGACAGAATTTGCACATATTCTGATGATTATTGCCTCACAACTCCTGATGATGTTGGCCGTAGATATGTGGCATCTGGTATTCACGCGTGTTGGCGCAGACGCAGACATCTTGATGATGAATGCACCGTATATCCTTCTCGTTCGTACTGCAAATCATCATTCGATAATTATCTGTTTACATATTATTACGAGGAACTGCATTCAGTTTATTATGACGGATATTTTAATGAGTATGATTATGCATCGTCAACCAAATACTGCTCTTGCCCTCGCGGGTATGAAGGTAACCCGTATCTACCAGAGCAATGCATTGATATAAACGAATGCGATAATGCAACACACAATCCCTGTGCATCATTATCTTGCAACAATGTAAGAGGGTATTTTGAATGTATTGATGAAAAGGCAATATATAACGCTCATCTGAGAACAACGTTCATCATCATTGGCAGTAGTCTTGGCGCTCTGATTCTATCCTCGTAGCCTGGTGGTCGACAAAGGCCATCAGAAAAAGAATCAAGGCCAACCGGAGAGACAAGTTTTACAAGCGAAATGGGGGGCTTCTGATGGAACAACAGCTATCTGCAACTGGTAATAGCCACACCAATAGGTTGTATACTTCCAAAGAGTTGACACTGGCTACTGATCACTTTAACGAAAACCGCGTACTTGGGCGTGGTGGCCAAGGCACGGTCTACAAAGGAATGTTGAAGGATGGCAAGATTGTGGCAGTAAAGAAATCGCAAAAGGTAGAGGAAGTTGACCTTCAAGTCTTCATCAATGAAGTGGTTATACTGTCACAAATCAACCACAGGAATGTGGTTAAGCTTCTAGGATTTTGTCTGGATACTGAAGTTCCTCTTCTCGTCTATGAGTTCATCCCAAATGAAACCCTCTTTCATCACATTCATGAGCCGAGTGAGGAATTCCCATTGACATGGGAAATCAGATTGAGAATCGCAAGAGAAGTAGCGGGTGCACTTGCTTACTTGCACTCTTCAGCATATTCACCTATCTATCACCGCGATATCAAGTCAACAAACATACTATTGGATGACAAATAACGCGCTAAGGTGGCGGATTTTGGGACATCAAAGTCAGTAGCTCCTGATCAGACTCACTGCACCACCTTGGTCGTAGGCACCATCGGCTACTTGGATCCAGAATAATTACAGACAACTCAATTCACAGAGAAGAGCGATGTATATAGTGTTGGTGTTGTTATGGTTGAGCTTATAACTGGACAGAAATCCTTGACAGCAACTAGAGCTAGCGAAGGAAGGGGTTTAGTCACACATTTCTTGCACTCAATGGAGGAACACTCGTTGTTCGAAATTCTTGATGCAAGGGTCCTCAGAGAAGGCAGGAGGGATGAGATCATTGTTGTAGCTCACCTTGCTAGAAGACTTCTACATTTGAACGGAAAAAGAAGGCCAACAATGAAGGAAGTTTCAGCGGAGTTGGACACTATCAAAAAGGCGGAAGAATGCTCGTATGTCGAAGATAGAGATGGTGGAAGCAGAGAGTTTCATTATCTTTGTATAGAGGTTCATGATTCTACCAGCTTCACTTCTACCACGCTGTTTTCTCCAGAAGCCGAGTATCCATTGCTTGGTTAGTGAACCAGATAGATGAAGGACTACTTTCTTTCACATGCTTTGCTTGCAATAAGTTTTGTATAACATCATTTTCTTTTTTTGTCATTCAAGTGTTTGTATTGATCTTAGGTTGTTAAAAGTTGTGTTATGCATTCAGTGTGTGTGGACATGCTTGATTGTTTGTTTAAGATCATTTGTTCTTTATTGTTGATTCAATGGTGATCAAAGGGAAGAGATTCTTGCCGAAGCAGAACATTCTAGAAGATGAAGGCAAAGAGCACAAAGTTGTTGAGGTTGATGACTTCTCCTCCATCTCAAAATACCACACTCAACAATATTCAATCACTAAACAATTTTTTACTTACAAAATGCTCTCAACTGCAGATCTAGATCCAGTTCAATATCCAACATTGACCATTGTTATTCATAACTAGATCTAAACTAGATTTATCAAAAATAAAAAATTATTGTTTTTTAATATAAAAAAAATAGTTTCACACGTTTTTCAGCATGAAAAAGTGTCTTCACCGTCCACGTCAGAATATTCTTTTTCCAATTTTTTAACTAAAAAAGGTGGTCATATGACAGACATGTCCCATTAAAAATACTCAGGTTTTTGTCAAAGTAGGACAGCCCATCACCAATTACCATGAAAGAATACACAAATAAACTATCTTATCTCAATATGTAGTTCCTGCTCAAAGCATTCTTACCTACTAAACAAAATTATTTCCCACTTAGTTGATGGATGTAGCTATCTAAATCATACCCAGATTTAATAAGCCAGGTATGTTTAAGATTATGCACTTGATGTTTTTAGAAACACTAGAAATAACTACATTTTTTCTCATTTACAGTTATTGCTACATGTATATATGCTTCATTTGTCATTAGTAGTGTATATCTCAAGCTATATATCAAACAATATTCGTTCTTCTGTTATTTTTATGGTGAAAAATAAGGCACTCAGAGTTCAAACCATTGATGAAAACCAAAGCAATTGATTAAATACACTCTGATAATTCATCATAGTACATCAAAACTGCACTTTGTTGAACTAACTTTGTATGCTTCCTTTTGAGAATATGATGTTGATATAGACAGATATATGGCTATTATCCTATTTCTCTGTAAATTAAAGATTCTTGAATATTGTTACTCTCTTCTTCATTTTTCATATAATGTGATTTATATTCATATCTTTAGTGCCTTTTGTAGTTCATCTCCAATCATAGTAGCATGTTAAGTTATTTACTCCCTCCGTCCCACAAAAGATGTCACACTTGTGGGATGACACGAGATTTTAGGAGGTTTTGTTTTGTGTATTAAATGGAGAGAGAAAATATATTTTTTATATTCATGTGAGAGAAAACTTTTTCTAAAAAGGGAAATGTGACATCTTTTGTGGGACAAACTAAAAAGGAAAGTGTGACATCTTTTGTGGGACGGAGGGAGTATATTCTAAGGAAGTATTGAACTTTATAGCAATTGTTTTGACTGACATTTTTGTTGTACAAGAAATAGGAAGGAAGAATGAAGTCATCCATAATAGTCCATGTGTTGTCCTTGCTTTGCTGTGGCGTAACTTTGACTATGTCGTCGGTATCTATGTCGAGGACTAATTGTGATCCAAAGTGTGGAAAGGTCCCCATTCCCTTTCCATTTGGGATTGGTTCCAAGTGTAGTGCAAATTCTTCCTTCACTGTTATCTGCCGGAATTCCACAACACCATTCTTGAGCAGCATCAACATGGAAGTTCTTAATATTTCCATCAAAGGTACAGTCATAGTAAAGCAGCCAGTGCCATCACCTATGGATTGCTCTGCTACTCTGGCTACAGGTCATCTCCCAATATCTCTCAATGAAAGTCTGTTTACAATCTCTGCACGCTTCAACACGTTGGCTGTGTCAGGCTGCAAGAATTCGGTCTGGTTGCAAGCTAATGAGACAACTACTATAGGAGGATGTACATCCATGTGTCCTGCCAATTCCACAGAAACTAGCTGCAACGGCGTTAACTGCTGCCAAATAACACTTCCACCACGACTCAAGGGGCTTGAGTACACGTACAAAACAAATGAAGCTACCAATGGTAATAGCTCTTGTGGATTTGTTCTCCCTGTTGAGAAAACATGGTTAACAAGTCATTACAAAAGCTTCAAAGCATTAGCTCGAGGAATCGGATTTGCTCCTTTGGTACTTGAGTGGGAATTTGGTGAACTCAAAGGTTATACTAACAGTATGTGCACATATGCTGATGATTATTGCCTCTCACGTCCTGATGAGTTTGGCCGCAGACATGAAATAGGTGATAATCCTTCTTGTTGGCTCAGACATCTTCACGATGAATGCAGATTTTATCCTTCTAATTATTACTGCAATTCAACAGATGTTTCTTATCTATATATACTTGAAAGAGATAATAAGGAATACTATTCAGTTTATTATGATGATGATGGTTATGCATCTTCAACCAAATATTGCTCTTGTCCGAGAGGGTTTGAAGGTAACCCGTATCTACCAGAGGAGTGCAGGGATATAAACGAATGCAGTGATGCAACATACGATCGCTGTGAACCATATGTATGTAACAATATAATGGGGGGTTATGAATGCATTGATCAAAATGCCAAGTATAAAGCTCGTGTAAAAAAAGCGTTCATCAGCGTTGGAAGTAGTCTCGGAGCTCTGATTCTACTCCTCGTGGCATGGAGGTCAGCAAAAGCCATCAAAAAAAGAATCAAGGCAAACCGGAGACGCAAGTTTTTCAAACGGAACGGGGGGCTGTTGCTGGAACAACAACTTTCTGCAACTGATAATGGCCTTGACAAGACAAGGTTGTATAGCTCCAAAGAGTTGACATTGGCTACTGATAACTTTAATGAGAACCGCATACTTGGCCGTGGTGGGCAAGGCACTGTCTACAAAGGAATGTTGAAGGATGGTAAGATTGTGGCAGTCAAGAAATCGCAGAAGTTAGAGGAAGGTGACCTTGAAGTCTTCATAAATGAAGTGGTTATACTGTCACAAGTGAACCATAGGAATGTGGTTAAGTTACTAGGGTGTTGTCTGGAGACTGAAGTTCCTCTTCTCGTGTATGAGTTCATCCCGAACGGAACCCTTTACCAACACATTCATGAGCCAAGTGAGGAATTCCCGTTGACATGGGAAATGAGAATGAGAATTGCAAGAGAAGTAGCAGGTTCACTTGATTACTTGCACTCTGCTGCATCTGCGCCTATTTATCACCGTGATATCAAGTCGAAAAACATACTCTTGGATGAGAAATATCGCGCCAAAGTCTCAGATTTTGGTACATCAAGGTCGGTATCTCTTGATCAGACTCACTGCACCACCCGAGTTCTAGGCACCTTTGGCTACTTAGATCCGGAATATTTTCAGTCTAGTCAGTTCACTGAAAAGAGCGACGTCTATAGCTTTGGCGTGGTTATGGTTGAGCTTTTAACTGGAGAGAAAGCCGTGACAGCAACTAGAGCTGTGGAAGGATGGGGTTTAGCCTCACATTTCTTGCACTCGATGGAGGAAAACGTGTTGTTTGAGATACTCGATGCAAGGGTCCTCAAAGAAGGCAAGAGGGATGAAATCATGGCTGTAGCTCAGCTTGCTAGAAGATGTCTAAATTTGAATGGGAAGAGTAGGCCAACAATGAAGGAAGTTGCCACAGAGTTGTATGCAATCAAAGGGGTGGAAGAATGCTCGTATGCTGAAGATAGAGATGATGGTGGCAGCAGAGAGTTTCATCCTCTTTCTATAGAGCTTCCTGAGTCTATCAGCTTCTCTTCCATCACTCCGTTATCGCCAGAAGCTGAGTATCCATTTCTTGGTTAGTGAACCCTGTATACATGAAGGACTACTTCTTTCTTCATCAGCTTTGCTTGGACTGTTGTTTTTCTAACATCATTTTCTGTTTTGTTATTCAATAGTTTGTATTGATCTTAGATTGTTCCAGACATTATGTTATGTATTCAGTGTGGATGTGTTACTTGCTTTGGTTATTTGTTGGTGAAATTTTGTGAGAATAAGTATTTGGTGAGTTTATCCTACAAGCATACTTTACTTAATTACTCAAAAGAGTTAAAAGACAAGTGCATCAGCAAGTAACATCATAGCCTTAAAATTCCGACACAATATTCAATTATGACATATTTTGTAGGGAATCAAATCTACTTGTTCAAAACCAGACATATATAATCTAGTAATCTTTGATTGTTCTAAAAGTGTTCTTCTTTCTTTTCTTTTTTTTTTTTTTTTTGGTATTCAGCATGGATGTGTTATATGGTGCATGAAAAATCGTCTTTGGCGCCTATGAGAGAATTTTCTTTTTCTAGAAAAAACGTTTCTGTCAAAGTAGGACAGCCGACAACAGGAAAGAACAAAAAACAACTAAAACAAATTACAAGTTGTTCTGTTCTGCACTAGCATTCTTGGCTACTAAACAAATTAAAATTGATTCCCTCTTAGTAGATGGATGTACAATTGTACATATCTCAATCATTTTCTGTTAGAGCTTACCCAGATTGGCACAACTGCACAACAGCTTTCTGCAACTGATAATGGCCTAAACAACGTTCGGCTGTATAGCTCAAAAGAGTTGACATTGGCTACTGATCATTTTAACGAGAACCGCATACTTGGCCGTGGTGGACAAGGCACGGTCTACAAAGGAATGTTGAAGGATGGTAAGATTGTGGCAGTCAAGAAATCGCAGGAGGTAGAGGAAGGAGACCTTCAAGTCTTCATTAATGAAATGGTTATACTATCGCAAGTGAACCACAGGAATGCGGTTAAGCTACTAGGATGTTGTCTCGAGACTGAAGTCCCTCTTCTTGTCTACGAGTACATCCCAAATGGAACCCTTTTCCAACACATTCATGAGCCGAGTGAGGAATTCCCGTTGACATGGGAAATGAGAATGACAATTGCAAGAGAAGTAGCGGGTGCACTTGCTTACTTGTACTCTTCAGCATATTCGCCTATCTATCACCGCGATATCAAGTCAACAAACATACTATTGGATGACAAATACCGTGCTAAGGTGGTGGATTTTGGGACATCAAGGTCAGTAGCTCCTGATCAGACGCACTTCACCACCTGCGTTGTAGGCACCTTCGGCTACTTGGATCCAGAGTATTTCCAGACAAATCAAATTCACAGACAAGAGCGATGTCTACAGTTTGGGTGTTGTTATGGTTGAGCTTTTGACCGGCGAGAAAGCAATATCATCCATCAGAGCTGAAGCGGGAAGGAGTTTAGCCACACATTTCTTGCTTTCAATGGAGGGAAACACGTTGTTCACTTGCTTACTTGCACTCTGCTGCATCTGCACCTATTTATCACCGCGATATCAAGTCAAAAACCATACTCTTGGATGACAAATATCGCGCCAAAGTCTCAGATTTTGGGACTTCAAGGTCAGTAGCTCTTGATCAGACTCACTGCACCACCCGAATTCTAGGCACCTTTGACTACTTGGATCTGGAGTATTTCCAGTCGAGTCAGTTCACAGAATAGAGCGACGTCTATAGCTTTGGCGTGGTTATGGTTGAGCTTTTAACGGGAGAGAAAGCCGTGACAGCAACTAGAGCTGTGGAAGGATGGGGTTTAGCCTCACATTTCTTGCACTCGATGGAGGAAAACGTGTTGTTTCAGATACTCGATGCAAGGGTCCTCAAAGAAGGCAAGAGGGATGAAATCATGGCTGTAGCTCCGCTTGCTAGAAGATGTCTGAATTTGAATGGGAAGAAAAGGCCAACAATGAAGGAAGTTGCAGCAGAGTTGGAAGCAACCAGAAAGGTGGAAGAATGCTCTTATGTTGAAGATAGAGATGGTGGGAGCAGAGAGTTTCATTCTCTTTCTATTGAGCTTCCTGAGTCTATCAGCTTCTCTTCCATCACTCCGTTTTCGCCAGAAGCTGAGTATCCATTTCTTGGTCAGTGAACCCTGTATAGATGAAGGACTACTTTCTTCATCGGCTTTGCTTGGACTACTGTTTTTCTAACATCCTTTTTTGTTTTGCCATTCAAGAGTTTGTATTGATCTTAGATCGTTGCAAAAATTATGTCATGTATTCGGTTTGTATGTGATACATGTTCGTTGAAAAAAAATTGTTATATATTAGGTGTGGATATGCTACATGCTTCCATTGTTCGTTGGTGACATGAGTACAGAATAACTATTATTTGAGTTAATTGCATCAGTAAGTAATATCTTAGGATGGCCTAATGCAGAAAATATATTGCTTCAAATTCCAACAAAATATTCACATTATGAGAAAAAAATTTAAGCCATTCTGCTATTTAGAAACCAGACTCACCTACCTCCTGACCACACGCATGTTAGTTCAAATAAAAGAGCGACGTCTATAGCTTTGGTTTCCATGTGGTTATGGTTGCATTTTCACATTTCTATGTAGATCTAAATTAAAGTACTTTCTGAGTAAAATACAGTTTTACAGCATGAAAAGTTGTCTTGGCCATATGATACACATGTCCCCAAAACAAATATATTTGTGTGAAAGTAGGACAGCCCAATATCACCAATTACCAGGAAAGCACACTAAAAAGTAAAAAGAGAGAAATATATAATCTTATCTCAAGATATATTTTTAGTATTTCCTACACAAGCATTATTAGCTACTAAACAAGATTATTTCCCACTTAGTTAAAGGGTGTAGGTATCTCAATCATTCTCACTTAGAACTTATCCAGATTGTCTTAACAGCACAAGAATAAGCCAGGTAACTAAAAACCTTCCTGTGGATAATCAAGAATCTACACTTGATGCATTTTTGCTTATTTAGTTGATATATGTACTTGGATTTTGATATGGATAGATATGTAACTATTATCCTATCCTATATAGAGTCAAGATTCTTGAATATCGTTACATGTTGCTTCATTTTTCCTTCCTTATTTTTCATATGTTCATCTTGATATACTTACTTTAGATCATCTTCACTCATAAAAGATTAAAGCTTTATAGCAATTATTTTGATTAAAATATTTGTTCTACCAAAAATAGGAGGGAAGAATGAAGTCATCCATAATAGTCCATGTGTTGTCCTTGCTTTGCTGTGGCGTGACTTTGACTATGTCGTCAGTATCTATGTCGAGGCCTAATTGTGATCCGAAGTGTGGAAATGTCAACATTACCTTTCCATTTGGGATTGGTTACAAGTGTAGTGAGAATTCCTCCTTCACTATTGTCTGCCAGAATTCCACAACACCAATCTTGAGTAGCATCAACATGGAAGTACTCAATATTTCCATCAAAGGTACACTCATAGTAAACCATCCGGTGTCGTCACCTATGAACTGCTCTACTGATCTGAATACAGGTCGTCTCCCAATATCGCTCAATGGAAGTCCGTTTACAATCTCAGCACGGTATAACACATTGGCTGTATCAGGCTGCAAGAATTCGATCTGGTTGCAAGCTAATGAGACGACGACTGTAGGAGAATGTACATCCTTGTGTGCTGCCAACGCCATTGAAACTAGCTGCAACGGTGTTAACTGCTGCCAAACAACAGTTCCACCACGACTCAAGGAGCTCGAGTACAAGTACAAAACTACTCAAGCTAGCAATGATGATAGTAGCTCTTGTGGATATGTTGTCCTAGTCGAGAAGGAATGGTTAACAAATCATTACAAAAGCTTCAAAACATTAGGACGAGAATTGGGATTCGCTCCTGTGGTACTCGAGTGGGAATTTGGTGAACTGCAAGGTTATACTAACAGTGTTTGCACATATGCTAATGATCACTGTCTCTCACGTCCTGATGATTTTGGCCGCAGATATGAAAATGATAGTTCTTGGTCTTGTTATCGCAGACATCTTGATGATGAATGCAGGATGTATCCTAATGGTTTTCGATATTACTGCCAATCATCATCATCTGAAATTCATCAACTTTCATATAATAGATATTATGTGGAATTATTTTCCATATATTATCCTTCTGATGGTTATGCATCTTCAACAAAATACTGCTCTTGCCCTAGCGGGTATGATGGTAACCCGTATCTCCCGGATCAATGCATTGATATAGACGAATGCATGAGGAATTCAACAGAGAATCTCTGTGGAAAATATTATTGTAACAATGTAAGAGGGGATTATGAATGTATTGATGAAAAGGCCAAATATAGAGCTCGGCTGAGAAAAGCGTTCATCATTCTTGGCAGTTGTCTCGGTGCTGTGATTCTACTCCTCGTAGTCTGGAGGTCGACCAAAGCAATCAGAAAAAGAATCGAGGCCAACCGGAGACACAAGCTTTTCAAGAGAAATGGGGGGTTGTTGCTGGAACAACAGCTTTCGGCAACTGATAATGGCCTTGACAACACCAAGCTGTATAGCTCCAAAGAATTGACACTGGCTACTGATCACTATAATCAGAACCGCGTACTTGGCCGTGGAGGCCAAGGAACTGTCTACAAAGGAATGTTGAAGGATGGCAAGATTGTGGCTGTCAAGAAATCGCAGAAGGTAGAGGAAGGCGACCTTCAAGTTTTCATTAATGAAGTGGTTATACTGTCACAAGTGAACCACAGGAATGTGGTTAAGCTACTAGGATGTTGTCTCGAGACTGAAGTTCCTCTTCTCGTCTATGAGTTCATCCCCAATGGAACCCTTTACCAACACATTCATGAGCCGAGTGAAGAGTTCCCCTTGACATGGGAAATGAGAATGAGAATTGCAAGAGAAGTAGCGGGTGCACTCGCTTACTTGCACTCTTCAGCATCTTCGCCTATCTATCACCGCGATATCAAGTCAACAAACATACTCTTGGATGACAAATACCGCGCTAAGGTCTCAGATTTTGGGACGTCAAGGTCAGTATCTCTTGATCAGACTCACTGCACCACCCAAGTTCTAGGCACCTTTGGCTACTTGGATCCGGAGTATTTCCAGTCGAGCCAGTTCACAGAAAAGAGCGACGTCTATAGCTTTGGTGTGGTTATGGTTGAGCTTTTAACCGGAGAGAAAGCCGTGACAGCAATTAGAGCTAGGGAAGGAAGGGGTTTAGCCACACATTTCTTGCACTCAATGGAGGAGAACATGTTGTTCGAAATACTTGATGCAAGGGTCCTCAGAGAAGGCAAGAGGAATGAAATCATGGCTGTAGCTCAACTTGCTAGAAGATGTTTGCATTTGAATGGGAAGAGAAGGCCAACAATGAAGGAAGTTGCAGCAGAGTTGGAAGGAATCAAAAAGGTGGAAGAATGTTCGTATGCTGAAGAAAGAGAGGGTGGCAGCAGAGAGTTTCAACCTCTTTCTATAGAGGTTGCTGAGTCTATCAGCTTCTCTTCCATTACCCCGTTTTCGCCAGAAGCTGAGTATCCATTGCTTGGTTAGTGAACCCTGTATAGATGAAGGACTACTTTCTTCATCAGCTTTGCTTGGAAAATTGTTTTTCTAACATAATTTTCTTTTTATCATTCAAGAAAGAGTTTGTATTGATCTTAGATTATTGAAAAATTGTGTTATGTATTCGGTTTGTATGTGTTACATGTTCATTGCAAATATATATGGCTTCAAATTCAAACAAATTTAACAAATTCACATTAGGAGAAAAAATTAAGCAATTCTGCTAGTTAAAACCAGACTCACCTACCTCCTGACCACACGTTCGATGTGTTAGTTCACATAAAAGAGCAATGTCTATAGCTTTGGCTTCAACGCGGTTATGATTGCGTTTTCGCATTTCAATGTAGATCAATATCAAAGTTCTTTTTGAGTAAAAAATAGTTTTGCATGTTTTTCATTATTAAAAATTGTCCTCACCGTCCATAAAAAATGATAAAAGGTGGTCTTGTGAAATGCATGTCCCTAAATAAATATTTTTGTGTCAAAGTAGGACAGCCCATCACCAATTACCAGGAAAGAACACAAAAAAAAGTACTGAGAGAAATAAATAATCTTATCTCAAGATATAATGAAAGTAGTTCCTGCACAAGCAGAATTAACTTAGTTAATGGATGTTTGTATCTAATCATTCTCACTTAGAGCTTATCCAGAGTATCCTTACAGCACAAGAATAAGCCAGGTAACTAAAAACCTTCAATTCCTCTTGTTAATTACTTAGTAATTAAGAATATGCATACATTCCAGGATAAACTGTACAATTTTTTTCTGTTACTTTTTAGGATAAATAGATATGATGGAAGATCAACTAGTTTTATATTTCTAGGGTTCTTAAATCCCAAGCAAAATTAGCTCAAAATGTGAGTTTATTGAAACATATTTATTTGCATGCTTCCTTTTGAGAATATGGGGATATTTTTGATATAGATAGATATGTCAATATTAGCCTGACTTCAAGATTCTTGTTACATGGTGCTTCATTTTTCCTTCATGATTTTTAAGTGTTCATCTTGCTTGCCATTGGATGTATTCTCTTTATAGTTTGATCAATATACTTCATATATTTAGTCCCCGTTTGGTAGATTATCTCCAATCATTAGCATGTTGAGCATTAATATTCTATGAACTTTTATAGCATTTATTTTGAATGAATTTTTTGTTCTACCAGAAAAAGGAAGGAAGAATGAAGTCATCCATAACAGTCCTTGTGTTATCCTTGTTAAGCTTTGCCTTAAGTTTAACTATGTCGTCGCCAGTATCTATGTCGAGGATTAATTGTGATCCTACGTGTGGAGATGTCCCCATTCCCTTTCCATTTGGGATTGGTTCCAAGTGTAGTGAGAATTCCTCCTTCACTATCGTCTGCCGGAATTCCACAACACCATTCTTGAGTAGCATCAACATGGAAGTTCTTAATATTTCCATCAGAGGTACAATCATAGTAAAGCAGCCAATGCCACCACCTATGGATTGCTCTACTAGACTGACAACAGCTCGTCTTCCAATTTCTCTCAAAGGAAGTCCGTTTACAATCTCTGCACGCTTCAACACGTTGGCTGTGTCAGGCTGCAATAATTCGGTCTGGTTGCAAGCTAACGAGACGACTACTATAGGAGGATGCACATCCATGTGTGATGCCAACACCACAGAAACTAGCTGCAACGGCGTTAACTGCTGCCAAACAACACTTCCACCACGACTCAAGGAGCTCGAGTACAAGTACAAAACAAATGAAGCTAGCAATGATAATAGCTCTTGTGGATTTGTTCTCCCAGTTGAGAAAACATGGATAACAAATCATTACAAAAGCTTCAAAGCATTAGCTCGAGGAATCGGATTTGCTCCTTTGGTACTTGAGTGGGAATTTGGTGAACTCAAAGGTTATACTAACAGAATTTGCACATATTCTGATGATCATTGCCTCTCGCATCCTGATGAATTTGGCCGCAGATATGCAATAGGTGATACTCGTGATTGTTGGCTCACACATCTTCGCGATGAATGCAGCTTTTATCCTTCTGATTATGACTGCAAATCAACAGATATTTCTTATCTATATTCATTTAACAGAGATTATGGGGAATTCTATTCAGTCTATTATCATGAAGATGGTTATGAATCTTCAACCAAATATTGCTCTTGTCCTCACGGGTTTGAAGGTAACCCGTATCTACCAGAGGAGTGCAGTGATATAGACGAATGCAGTAATGCAACACTCAATCACTGTGAAGAACCATATTCATGTAACAATGTAAGGGGGGATTATGAATGCATTGATCAAAATGCCAAGTATAAAGCTCGTCTGAAAAAAGCGTTCATCAGCGTTGGTAGTGGTCTTGGAGCTCTGGTTCTCCTCCTCGTGGCATTGAGAACAGCAAAATCCATCAAAAGAAGAATCAAGGCAAACCGAAGACGCAAGATTTTCAAACGAAACGGGGGGCTGTTGCTGGAACAGCAACTTTCTGCAACTGATAATGGCCTTGACAAGACAAGGTTGTATAGTTCCAAAGAGTTGACACTGGCTACTGATCACTATAATCCAAACCGCATACTTGGCCGTGGTGGGCAAGGCACTGTCTACAAAGGAATGTTGAAGGATGGTAAGATTGTGGCAGTCAAGAAATCACAGAAGTTAGAGGAAGGTGACCTTGAAGTCTTCATAAATGAAGTGGTTATACTGTCACAAGTGAACCATAGGAATGTGGTTAAGTTACTAGGGTGTTGTCTGGAGACTGAAGTTCCTCTTCTCGTGTATGAGTTCATCCCGAACGGAACCCTGTACCAACACATTCATGAGCCGAGTGAGGAATTCCCGTTGACATGGGAAATGAGAATGAGAATTGCAAGAGAAGTAGCAGGTTCACTTGATTACTTGCACTCTGCTGCATCTGCGCCTATTTATCACCGTGATATCAAGTCGAAAAACATACTCTTGGATGAGAAATATCGCGCCAAAGTCTCAGATTTTGGTACATCAAGGTCGGTATCTCTTGATCAGACTCACTGCACCACCCGAGTTCTAGGCACCTTTGGCTACTTAGATCCGGAATATTTTCAGTCTAGTCAGTTCACTGAAAAGAGCGACGTCTATAGCTTTGGCGTGGTTATGGTTGAGCTTTTAACTGGAGAGAAAGCCGTGACAGCAACTAGAGCTGTGGAAGGATGGGGTTTAGCCTCACATTTCTTGCACTCGATGGAGGAAAACGTGTTGTTTGAGATACTCGATGCAAGGGTCCTCAAAGAAGGCAAGAGGGATGAAATCATGGCTGTAGCTCAGCTTGCTAGAAGATGTCTAAATTTGAATGGGAAGAGAAGGCCAACAATGAAGGAAGTTGCAGCAGAGTTGGAAGCAATCAGAAAGGTGGAAGAATGCTCTTATGTTGAAGAAAGAGAGGGTGGCAGCAGAGAGTTCCATTGTCTTTCTATTGAGCTTCCTGAGTGTATCAGCTTCTCTTCCATCACTCCGTTTTCACCCGAGTATCCATTGCTTGGTGAGTGAACCATAAGGAATAGGACTTTGCTTGGAATAAGTTTTTTCTAACAACATTTTCTGTTTTGTTATTCAATAGTTTGTACTATTAACCTTAGATTGTTCCAAATATTATGTTATGTATTCAGTGTGGATGTTTTACATGCTTTGATTGTTTGTTGGTGAAATGTTTAGAGAATAAGTATTTGATGAGTTTATCCTACAAGCATACTTTACTTAATTACTCTAAAAGTTAAAAGCCAAGCTTATGAGCAAGAAACAAAATATTCAATTATGACAAATTTATAGGGAAACAAATCTACTTGTTCAAAACCATACATATTTAATCAAGTAATCTTAGATTGTTATAAAAGTTTTTTTTTTTTTTTTTGTATGGTGTTATATGGTGCATGAAAAATCGTCTTCGGCGTCTATGAATTTTCTTTTTCTAGAAAAATCGAGAATACTTTTTTTGTCAAAGTAGGACAGCCGACAACTCCCCATCACCAATTACTAGGAAAGAACAAAAAACAACTAAAATGAATAGTACTAATATTATATCAAGACAAATTACTAGTAGTTCTGCACTAGCATTCTTGGCTACTAAACAAAATTGATTCCCTCTTAGTAGATGGATGTACATATCTCAATCATTTTCAAATTAGAGCTTACCCAGATTGGCACAACTGCACAAGAATTAACCAGGTTTGTGAAAACATTCTTTTTTATAATTAAGACTTTGCACTTGATGTTTTCAATTATATGATCATATTCCATAATTTACTTCAATCTCTCTCTCTCTCTCTCTCTCTCTCTCTGCTTGTGCAGATCTATTTTTTATGTCATTTTTGGGGTGAAAAATAAGATATCTAATGTTCTTAAAAACTTGATACTGTTAACATGTCAACAGTTGACTTCAACTTGGACTGCTGAACTAAATTTGTTTGTTTCCTTTTGAGGATATGAGGTTGATTTTCCATATATTTTCATCTTGCTAAGCATTTGATCTAAATAGAGATTGATCAATATTCATATATTTCTAGTCCCTTTTGTAGATCATCTCCAATCATACTCCATAAGATTGCATTTTTATGAACTATTCTCGACTGACATTTTTGTTGTACAAGAAATAGGAAGGAAGAATGAAGTCATTCATAATAGTCCATGTGCTATCTTTGCTAAGTTGTGGCATAACTTTAACAATGTCATCGACAACATCTTTGTCGATGCCTAATTGTCAAGAAAAGTGTGGAAATGTCATCGTTCCCTTTCCATTCGGGATCGGTTCCAACTGCAGTGCAAATTCCTCCTTCGCTGTTATTTGCCGGAATTCCACAACACCATTCTTGAGCAGCATCAACATGGAAGTTCTTAACATTTCCATCAGAGGTACGGTAGTAGTGAAGCAGCCGCTGTCGCCACCTATGAATTGCTCTACTGATATGAGCACCGGGCATCTCCTTGTATCCCTCAAGGGAAGTCCTTTCACAATCTCAGCAAGCTACAACACGTTGGCGGTGTCAGGCTGCAATAATTCAATCTTGTTGCAAGTTAACGGGACGACTGTTAGAGGAGGATGTACATCCTTGTGTGCTGCCAATTCGGAAGAAACTAGCTGCGATGGCATTAACTGCTGCCAAACAACACTTCCACCTCGACTCAAGGAGCTCAAGTACAATTACAGTACAAGTCAATCTAGCAACAATGGTAGCTCTTGTGGATATGTCCAGCCAGTTGAGAAGACATGGTTAACAAATGATTACGAAAGGTTCAAAGCGTTGGAACGAGGATTCGGATTTACTCCTTTAGTACTTGAATGGGAATTTGGTGAACTCAAAGGCTATACTGACAGAATTTGCACATATTCTGATGATTATTGCCTCACAGTTCCTGATGATGTTGGCCGTAGGTACGCGGAATCAGGTACTCAGGCTTGTTGGCGCAGACATCTTGATGATGAATGCCGCGTGTATCCTTCTCGTTCATACTGCAAATCATCGTCTGATAATTATCTTTTTTCATACTATTACGAGGAACTGCATTCCGTTTATTATGACGGATATTTTAATGGATATGATTATGCATCGTCGACCAAATACTGCTCTTGCCCTCGCGGGTATGAAGGTAACCCGTATCTACCAGAGCAATGCATTGATATAAACGAATGCGATAATGCAACACAGAATCCCTGTGAAACATTGTCTTGCAACAATGTAAGAGGGTATTTTGAATGTGTTGATGAAAAGGCAAAATATAGAGCACATCTGAGAACAGTGTTCATCAGCATTGGCAGTAGTCTCGGCGCTCTGATTCTACTCCTCGTAGCCTGGAGGTCGACAAAAGCCATCAGGAAAAGAATCAAGGCCAACCGGAGACACAAGTTTTTCAAGCGAAATGGGGGGCTTCTGCTGGAACAACAGCTTTCTGCAACTGATAACGGCCTTAACAACGTTAAGCTGTATAGCTCCAAAGAGTTGACACTGGCTACTGATCACTTCAACGAGAACCGCATACTTGGTCGTGGTGGACAAGGCACGGTCTACAAAGGAATGTTGAAGGATGGTAAGATTGTGGCAGTCAAGAAATCGCAGGAGGTAGAGGAAGGAGACCTTCAAGTCTTCATTAATGAAATGGTTATACTGTCACAAATTAACCACAGGAATGTGGTTAAGCTACTAGGATGTTGTCTGGAGACAGAAGTTCCTCTTCTCGTCTACGAGTTCATCCCAAATGGGACCCTTTTCCAACACATTCATGAGCCAAGTGAGGAATTCCCTTTGACATGGGAAATGAGAACGACAATCGCAAGAGAAGTAGCGGGTGCACTTGCTTACTTGCACTCTTCAGCGTATTCACCTATCTATCACCGTGATATCAAGTCAACAAACATACTATTGGACGACAAATACCGCGCTAAGGTGGCGGATTTTGGTACATCAAGGTCAGTAGCTCCTGATCAGACTCACTTCACCACCCGGGTTGTAGGCACCTTCGGCTACTTGGATCCAGAGTATTTCCAGACAAATCAGTTCACAGAAAAGAGTGACGTCTACAGTTTTGGCGTGGTTATGGTTGAGCTTTTGACTGGTGAGAAAGCAATATCATCCATCAGAGCTGAAGCAGGAAGGAGTTTAGCCACACATTTCTTGCTTTCAATGGAGGGAAACACATTGTTCGAAATTCTTGACGCAAGGGTCCTCAGAGAAGGCAAGAAGGATGAAATCATGGCTGTAGCTCAGCTTGCTAGAAGATGCCTGCATTTGAATGGGAAGAGAAGGCCAACAATGAAGGAAGTTTCAATGGAATTGGAAGGATTAAAAAAGGTGGAAGAATGCTCACATGTTAAAGATAGAGATGGTGTCAGCAGAGAGTTTCATTCTCTTTCTCTAGAGGTTGCTGAGTCTATCAGCTTCTCTTCCATCACCCCGTTTTCGCCCGAGTATCCATTGCTTGGTGAGTGAACAATATGCAAAAGTATAGCTGAAGGACCCTTTCTTCAACAGCTTTGCTTTGAATAAGTTTCCATAACAACATATCCTGTTTTAAACATTTAAGAGTGTGTAGTTATGTTTTGTAATCAGTATGCATTTGCCAAATACTTTAATTGTTTGTTTCTGATCATGGGTAATTAACAAGTACTACATTGTATCAAAATTTAGCAAAATGCACATTAAGCAACAACAAAAGGGCATATATTGGGATTTATATGACAACAAGCAACAATCTGCAAGTTACAAACAAGATACAGGAAGCAGTGGGGCATCTGCATCCTCTTACAGTGCAACCGGTATTCACATATGAGAAACGGCGTAAAGCACTACTAGAAACAAAAGAATACACACCCTACATACTGCCCAGCCTACATACACATCAACAGTTTTGATTTTGATACAAGATTTTTTCCAAGATTTATACAGTCAACATGATTATAGAGATTGCTTCATCATATGTCCATGTCATCAAATATTTCTCCGTCTTCCTCTAGAATCGGCTCATCAAGATGAAAGCCTTCACTAACCAAGGAGCTGCCAAGGATACCGGTTGATTAGGCTGGGTGGGCTGTATAACATAATAGTTCTGCTGAGTGATGGATGGATGAATAAATTACCTTAAACAGCTGAAACGAAAGCTTACAACACGCTTGAGCTTTCTATTGTAGAAGAAGAAATGGTATGACCATCTGGAAGGTACAAGGTTGAAAGATGGAAAAAAGTTACACATCGACTGAAGAAAAAGGAGCTGTTATTTTAGATGTAGTAAGGCTTACATGGCTCCTTTCTCCAGGAATGGATCTGCATCAGAATCGGGGTTGTAGCTGTAGATTTCACATTCTGACACTTTTACGACCTGAAACAACAATAACGTAGATGAGTTGCTCGATTTTGAAGCTCTTATCCTTGGCAAGTTGTATTATTTGGGTTTTTCGTTGGTACGGTTGAGGATACCTCATCTAAAGCCTTGTGTAAGGTCGCAAGCAATGAATCTCCTTCGTTCTCCTCAGACCACTCCTACATAGATCGTGGACTCGAAACTGAGCATACACGTGGTATTACAAGAGAAGCAAAGAAAACCCAAAAAATTGAGGAGCTTTGAATCCATGACTTGCTAGGGAGGAGTCCACAGTTAAACCGATCAATTAACCATTTAATCGAGAGTTCCATGTGGAAATACAATCCTTCAAACGAAATTGACAAACTGAATTTGCTAACACATAAATTGCCCAGCTAAATCATCAAGACGGAGAGATGGTCTTGAGAGTATCAAACTACAATTTCAACATAGCAAGTCTAAGATTTATCCAGCAGTTGATATACTTTGGATGGTGTTTTAAACTATCTAACAATCTCAGGAACGTGCTTCTCAGTCTCACGATATTATTATAGGTTACAATGGGGTGGTTCTCGTGCCAGATGTATAAAGTAACAACCAAGAGCTAGCTATCACAGACGAAATAATACTCTCAGTAGATTTGACCAAAATTCAGTTTTTGATGGGTGATATTGGATGCACAGAATTATAGGCACACCATACAACATTATAAATGCATGTATGTTTTGAGATAATCATTTTTTGGAGGTTGTGAACACATCACTACAATGTGTGATTATTCACAGATTTTGTGGAGATACCTTTGAAGCTTCGAGCATGTAAACATCAAATATCTGCTTAAAACTGTCCCAGCTTTCTTCAGTGAAAAATTCGTGAACTCTGGCTGCACTGTTGAACCAAAATTTTTGCAGATTGTAGCATAAAAAATAAATACCAAAACACATATTTTGAAGCGGAACAGATCAGATTTGGATGATGCAAACTAAGAGGCGATCGGGTAACATATAACTGACAATTAGTGTTGGGAAATGGAGAGACTTGAACTCTCAGCTCCTTATGAGCAACAGTAATTTAAACTGTCTGTCAAACCTTCTGACAACACTCCCAAAGCCGTTAAGAAGGATTATATAGCGGGATGCCACGTCGCAAAGAAAGCTGACAGTGGCATTACCCATAATCCTCCTTGTTGATCACACAGCAATAACAAAAATATTATCAAGCGTAAGATACAGAGTTACCTGAAAGCGAAGTCAGGATACATATGATGAAGAATAAGAAGAAGATAAATCAATGTCTTCCGGCTGCCAGGTTCACAAGGTGTGAGTCAACTACATAAAATAAATAAAAACCAACAGGCTTTTGAGATTGATTTGCCAACCTAGATCTACTAAGAAGATATTCATCAGGTGAAGAAGAGTCGGTGTCCAAAGACTTTCCAAGATGATCAAGAATCTGGATTTGAAAAATAACGAGGTGTTATTATTAAGACCAGTCGATTTCAGAATGTTGTGAGATAAGACATACGATTCAGGTTGAATAGGCTACTGAATAATGAGTAAAGACTAAAGTTTGCAAGATATGAAATAGAGACACAAAGCCATCATTGCAGAGAACAAACGTATCAGATAGTAAAAGATAATTTGTCAGAACTAGTATAAATCAGACATTACCGAGAAGAAAATAGGAAAAGATCCGTGAAGGAAAAATTTAACAACTAAAACTATATTCAACTACATAAATTGCACTCGCCTCATTCTCCAAGCTGAGAGAGAGCTTCTTATCTGTTCCGGTATGTTTGCCTAGAAATAAAACATCCAAGAAATCTCACATTATCTTTACCACCAACAGAACTTAGTGTTTACTCTCATATTGGTTATCACTTATCACACTTACATGAGTAAGCTTCCAAGCATCCTTCAATTGTTCGTTGTCCAAGAGTTACATGACTCAAGAAATCATTAATTCTGGAAGCAAAAAATTCAAACTGATTAGCTGACAAATTCACTGATGGAACCAACTTTGTGTGTCACAAACAGACATGGGAAAAATATTTCAATACAAAATTAAAAGCATACTTGTCAAGAGGAGTGTATTCCATGTACTTCATGATGTATTTCGATCAAAATCCAGGCTTCAATCACAATCTCAATGTCTGCACAGAGATAATATAGCATAAAAACCAGTTGATTATCCTAAAATATAAGCAAAGTGACATTTGAATCGCTACAGTATCAATTTAAACTTCTCATTAACATCAAATACCAAACTAATTTAGCAACCAATGTGTCTGATTGATTATCCAATAGCTCAAATCTTATCATTTCTCGTGTTAGGAAGCAAATTCATTTTCCCCTAAACTATATTACGGCGCGGAAATGTAGAACTCGAGTCAAATTCTCAGCCAAAAGTAACACAGGCAAATGAAACAGCTCCTAACCGGACAAATTCAACGGACTCAAATGAGATTGAAGGAAAATCGCCTAAAATAAGTTGTAATTCAAGCAGATCTACAAATATATACAGATCAAATATCAGCTAAGCTGAATCCAACAAATTAAACAGAAGGAAGCAGAAGCACACCTGATTCGACGAAAACGCCAGAAATTGAAGATATACTAGCTGCTTTAAGAGAAACTGGTGTGAATTTGCAGATGCAACCGATATCTCTTGGCGGAGGAATCCAAAGATGGAATATGCGGAATTCCCGATTTGATTCGATGGAAATGTGTTTGAAAAAAAATGTGTCTGTAATTTTGAGTGTTTTGGATGAGGTTGTTTCGGTTTTGGATGAGGTTGGTTTATTTTGGTAGTTGGATTAATATTGTTGCTGGTATAAAAATATTATTATGTCATCTTGCTTGTCAAATTACATAAATTAATATTAATAGCTATTAAAAAAATATTGTCATCAAATATAATTTCTCTTTTCCAATCGAATTTACACATTTCTTATCATACAAAAATATTATTTTGTCTTTGTTATTATCTACTACCAAACGGATGGAGTATTTTATTAGTAATATTTTACACGTTATTTGTCCATACTATTTGATACAATTTTTTGGCATAGATTTAATAAAATTGATGATTAAAATTAAATGAAAAAAGAATAATGTTAGTTGATGCATTTTTTGGCATAGATTTAATAAATTGATGTTTAAAATTAAATAAATTTGAGTAGCACGAATGGAGTATTGATTTCTATTTTCGAAACATATATGTCACGCAAATGAAAATTGTTACAAAAATTGTCTGAAACATCAATAACTACCACAATAGTATACACTATTACATAAACAATGAAACATTCTTTGCAATAACGCTTAAACATAAAGGCAGTATGTAATCTTTCCCTACAAATCTCTTTATCCATAAAAGCAAAATCTGTACACTCCACAGCCTGGGAAGAAAGGCAAGCTCTCTCTCTTCATCGGGGCGCCTCGATAATCATGTATAAACTGTATCTGTTTCCCATCGGTGTATCAGTTCCAGCTTTTTCTCATCGATGTATAGACTCAGTTAGGTGTATCAGTTCCAGCTTTTTCTTGGCGGCCTGAAACAGTTGTGTAAAAGAATAGGTGAGAACAACAAACTCCCCATAGTTATGTAGTAGTACTATTCTTTAAAGAGCGTGGGTGTTTATACTTCCGGCTCTTCTGATGTTGGCGCCAGTAACAGGCGAGTGCTCCGAATGCACAGCTGGCGACAGCGATGGCCAGTGCAGCTCCGAGAGGAACAACAAGGGCGTTCGCTGAGGTCAAAGCTGTCAAATCCTCGGCTGTCAACCAAGCTGACCGCCTCTGTGCAAGAAGTTCCTTTTTCTTGTACAAAGTTACAAGTTCCTTCCCATAATAGTCCTTCAAAAACGTGTACACCTTGTCGTGATCCCACTCGATTTCATTGCTGTCTTTTCCAGTTGTAATCGCATAGCAAGACGGGCAGAGCTGTCTTGGAGGCCATACGATTTTTGGAAATTCAGGATCATTGGTTCCAAGAGAGGGTTCTTCCTTCATGAGTCGCTCGTTAACTTTGTTGTGTGCGCTCCATAGCCAGAGGGCGAAATCACGGGACTTCTTGAAAGGGCTAGAAACACTACAGATTTGATACTTTCGTTTAGCTGACATTTTAAAAGAAGAAAATTGATTGTAAGGTAAGCACATTAGATTACCTTGAACACATGCTGTAAAAATGTTGCCTACACTCCTCACAGACGAAGAAATTATGTATGAAATCACAAATGGTAGAGAATGCCAACTCGCTTTCTCCATCATCAACTCTTACAGAGAGTGAATGCAACAGAACCCACAAACCACAACTGCAACAAAAAACAAAGAATTTGTATATTATCATACGTTCGATGCTGAACCCACAAACCACAACTGCAACAAAAAACAAAGAATTTGTATATTATCATACGTATGATGCTGTATAAAAAGTGGATTAAAGATTTTAACTTTTTTGACCAAATATGGCCCAATAAATTAAAGAATGTAGTTAACATCCAGTTGCTCGATGTGTTGCAGCTTATTAATCTCTCTTCCGGTCATATTTAGCAGTTGAAACGATAGATTTGTCACCATCTCCAGTCATCAAATAATGTAGAAATACCGGTACCACTATTGGGATCTTAAATACATGGATATACAATTTGCTGTATACACAATAGAAATAGATGACAAATGTGCATACCTAAAACCTCTGGTCTCATTCGTGCTTCCCCGACAAAACATCTACAGAGAAAAAATTGCCATATTCAGAAAATTACTAAATGTGGATATCACATGAAAAGATGACAAGGAATTTTATGTTTTACAGAGAACTAAACAGAGTTCTGTACTAATATCTCATAATATGCCATCCTTCATATGCATATTAAAAATCTATGGTCAGCTTTAAAAAAATTATGCCATCATCACTTTAAAGCAGGGGTGAAAATGTTGAAAATCTATGGTCAGCTTTAAGGCCAGATAATTACCATAATAGCTAATGAAAAACAAATTATTAAGTTTAAACAAAACCTACCCAGTACCCACGAGGTACACCTTTTCCACAAATGTCATAATGCCTGGGTTCTCCCACCCCAAAAATACTTTCTGTTTCTTTCTTGTCGACTGAAATGTTATCAAAATCAACAAGTATTTCTGCAGTTCCCTTCCGACATCTAACAAGAATATCCAAAACCATGTTAAAAACAGAAGCACGTCATCAACAAAAGCATACGAAAACAAACGAATAGATGCTGACCTTCTAGATGGGTGATGGACCACCAAAAGTTGGAGGAACTTCACAAGCGCAAATTGAGTCTCTGATTTGATCATCTAATAGATCATTTTTGTTAAATACTAGCAGTAAAAAGCAAAAATAATATGATAAAATAATAAATGCACGCCATATGCGCTCACTTTATGGTCTAATATGATGTCAAAAGCAGTGGATGTTGCCTCCTCAATATCATAAATAGCTTGTGCAATCTCTCCAAAGAAACATAAGAGTAAGTCAAAAACAAACAAAAAGTTGGAGAATAATTTTTATCAATTTAGTTAAGCATTTAGGAGGGGTTGTAAAAGCACCTGTCCAATATCGGAAGAATTTTTCTGAAGTTGATCATTCTCAAATTTCTGGTCATCCAAGAGATATGAGCTGTAAATGTAAAAATAAAGATCCAAACATATATTAGGCTCAAATAAAATCACTTATTGTCAAGTACAGGAAAGTTCATACAAGTCTTATAGCAGTGAAAAGGAATCAGATTCTGGATTGTTTAACTACCCCACCAATTTAGGCTCCAAAGGTTCAGACACCAGTACTCGCATTAAAAAATTCATGGGTACAACTTGATTCAACGAAGTTACTTGCCAACATGAAGATAGGTTTTGTACCTGCTCAATTGCTTATTAATCCAATTTAGCAGGCGCTCAGCTGTTCGCCCGTCATCAATAGAGAGAATTTCACCTTTTCCTTGGTTTGGGTCAAAACTTCCATGCACAAACTTAGAAGGTGGCCCCCACAGAAGTGTAGGGTAGTGCCCAACAGAGAACTTATCACAAAGATTAGTGTTTATCTGTACTGCCAAGCAAGTAAGTTGGAGAACAATCAAGAACATATAATGACAAATATCTGCTCAACATGAATGTTATCAACCAAACAAAATCACAAGTTAAACCTATCTTTATCCCTCATCTGTTTCAAAAACATTAGCGCCCTTAATTTCACAAAAACATAGAGAAGCATCGCATTAGAACCTTTAGGGCACAATCTACTCTGGTCATCAATATGATTCCTGGATGGGCAGCATCTGCTCCATTAAAAATCTTTGCAACCTTCTCATACTGGGGCTGCACAAATTCTAAATGTCACCAACCACTATTGGCATTCGAAAGAACAATAAATTCAAAACCCAACATACCTTGTAATTTCTACAAGCTGGGCACCTGCAAAATAGATAGGTAGTAAGTACATTATGAGTGTAAACTTATGCAACTCTTATTCCCAATGTCTGTGATTTAAATGAACATCTACATAAACTTGTATCGTACACACCATCAGCAGATACATGTGTTCAAAGCAACAAAATAAACACACCATCCTTCTTTATTATTCACCGTAGGAATTTCTGATTTCATGAATTCAAATTTTGGCAACCATTATTCTCTGTAAAGCAGAGCTTCACAAATAGAAGAACAAGGACGGCAGCCATATGTGTTTTTCTTTCTTACAAACTTAACACATTGATGAATATTACAAGCTCCATCAGACAAATACAGCAAAAACTAGACTTCCATACTAAACTTTTAAATGCCTCTTTCGCAACTTGTAAACAGGCTTTTCAAGAAACTAGGAGAATATATTACATTAAATGAGGCATAAACTCCACTTTCCATACTAAAATACTTTCTGAAAAACTGCCAGTACTGTTTTCTTAATTTAGTAGCAGCTTGGAAATAGAGTTTTCAGAATAACTGGAACTTAATTATCACAGGAAGCATTAGATCACCTGGAAGCACTATAAATGAGACGACCCCGTAATCCATACAAAAATAGCATTCTATCAACTGCGAACTAAGCTTACTTCCTACTGATAACTGAGCAAAACCCAAATTCCTAAAACAGTTTCGTATGCATAGTTATTACTACCTTCGTCCTCAAACAATAGACTAGCTTTACCATTTTGGACCGTCCCCCAAAATTAGACCAAGTCTAAATATGGAAAGTTTTTAACCAACTACACACCACTAATAATGTGGACCCCACAATCGACTAACACTATTTCCACTACCTTTTCTCCTTTTTCTTACTTTACTAATTGCACATTAAAACCCTTGTCATTAACAAGTTTGTCTATTGTTGAGGACGGAGGGAGTATAATGTAAATCCAAGGAAAGCAAATTGAATCTTTTCAGGTATGTTAAGCATATGATGGCAGAATTTCTAGCTATATCCATGAATCCGGCATTCCCTGGTTTCTTAGTTGTATTTATAATCATTAATTCATGTGATCCAACCTTGTCATGAACTATTTAGCTGGAAAACTAACATTTTTATCTCCACATAAACCTTCAAAACTCTTTCAGTTCAGTGTAGTGCCACTTCAAAAATAAATTTATTTCCCTCCACAAATCACATCTCGCAATCATCCGCTTTAACAGTCAACTCCAATATAAACCAACAGAAAATCGACACACTTCAAAAATCATATTTCGGCGAAATTTAAATAGATGAAAAGGAAGACCGAAACTTGTAGAAAATAAAACGAATTGAGCAAACGAACCAGTGAGCGAAAAATTCCACAATAGCATGAGTAGCGGGGGTTTCACTGAGCACGGAATCGAAGTTCGTGGCATTCAATTCCACAGCGTAATCAGGTTTTTCAGATTGATTCTTGAAACCACGAACTTTGGTATAATTCAATTATTTGTAAACGAAATATGCCACTTAAACATTTTTTTCAATTGGATCTCATTCTCGTATCATTCCTCCTTTCCCAATTGTGAAGTACTATTAAAACTCATATTATTATAAAAGTGTCTATTTTTATGAAATGTGTTTTATGATTCTTGAAACCACGAACTTTGGTATAATTCAATTATTTGTAAACGAAATATGCCACTTAAACATTTTTTTCAATTGGATCTCATTCTCGTATCATTCCTCCTTTCCCAATTGTGAAGTACTATTAAAACTCATATTATTATAAAAGTGTCTATTTTTATGAAATGAATAGAGTATATTAATTTATTTTTATGAAATGGATGGAGAATAATGATTTGCTTGAACTAATAAGATATGATATGATAGTGAGAGTGATACAACATCTATCAGCACGTAACCTGAAATGGTGCTTCGCCCCATTCCAAATTCGGCCTAAAACAAGACTAGTTTCTACAGATCCCAACCCTAAGCTCCATGCCGCGGCGTCGCTCCGGCGGAAAGTACGCCATCCCCGCTTCCACAGCCGCGGCGTATCCGCGAAGAGAGCTTTGCAAACACCTCCACCCTTTGGGGGCGGTTCGCATAGAGTATCCACAGGGCGAGGCTGAGCATCACGCCGACCGAGATCAGCCCTAGCCCGGCGTTCACGACGCGGAGGTAGCGGTCGAGAGGGGGGCAGTAGCTCGAGGTAATGTTGCGGAAGGTGTCCCGCACGAAGTTGCAATTTTGGAGATTCAGCAGCACCGGAGCATAATGCTCGAGGGCGTAGCTCACGTTCAATGCGGTCAATAGCTCCGTGTACATGGCCGGAGTCAGCCTCCCGACGCTGGTGCAGAGGCCGAACGAGGATACGTTGCACGTATAAGTCTGCCACACCTACAAACATAGAAAAGCAGTGTAATTAAATGACCTGTAGTAGGGGAACCATTACTGATCCTCTTTTGAAAACCGACGAAAAATCTTAGATTTCCCGAAAATCGTGACTCGGGATAATAATTACCGTGGAAGCATTTTCCATGGAGAGTTCCCCGTCCGAACATATCCGTTCCTGCAGCTGGGCGTCGTAGGGGTAGCAGAGAGGCGGTATGACCGGGCCGGATTGGTTGTAGTAACTCGAACCAGCCTGGGGAGGAGGGTTCGAGTTGGCAACCGAGCCCACGAAGCCATTAACCATATTTGAGATATCATTGATAACTTGCTTGCTCTTGTAAAGGGTTTGATTCGTAGTCCTCTGGTCGACGCAAGGCAAGATGTTGCTGAGGGCTGTTTCTGCGTGAGGATTCTCGACCCACTCTCCCATTGCCAAACACGTGTCAGCAATCGCGCTGAAGAGCATAGAAGCAGATTTAGGGCGATGGTAGCTATGCAACGAAGAGAGGAAAACGAGATAAGTGTTCGTTCTTACTTATCGAGAATAATGAAAACCCCGCAAAGGATGAATGTAACAGCAACAAGTAGCCATCCACTGATAATGAATCTGCACAATTATAGTTGTAACAAAATGATCATCAACTGCAGAATGAAGAAGAAGACGAAGAACAAGAAGAAGATACGAGGCTCACATATGTATCACATGCTGATGGCCGAAGATAGACAACGCTGCAACACACGAATTTTGAGGTTAGCAAGATTATGAAGGCAAGAAGTCGCACAAAAATGTTCGGTTCCACCAATACATACCGAGGCCTAAAAGTGATACGACGAGCATCACTGCAGCAATGGTGATCAGTGCAGACTTCCTACGAAATCAAAAGGCGAATCAGTACTCAAGTATGCAAATGCAGCAAAATTTGTTACTATTGTAGGAGAAAACATACACTTTGCTGAAGACTATGCGTATTTTGCTTGAGTTTTCGTTAGTCTTCAGCTCCAATGTGTCTGCTGCAGAGTTCAGTTGTACATTTAACTGATCAATGTCATTCCCGATGTCTGATGGAAGGAAAATCTGGGCCACGTTGACGGTTTTCGCTAGTGATAAGTATTCTGTGACGTTTCTAAGCGTGTCTACTGTGAACTCTGATTGATTCACGACGTAATTCAGAGTATCCATTGCTTCCCCATGAAAGTCGACTTGCCCCACTGAAAGCAGAATGCACCCAATGCTGGTGAGAGAGAATGTAGATCGAGTGAGCCAAGGAACCAACCATTTTATCCAAGTTGTTAGAGAAAAACATTGATAGCTAATGGAAATCGAAAGCTGATCAACAAATGAAGGAGCGAGTTGAGACTATTACGCTGCAGCAGAAGTGAAGAGAATGAGAAGCAAAAGGCATATCCTGAGTGACCAGCTTGCTTCATTTCCTGTGATTTTTATCTTCCATCCGCACGAGTAGTGCACCAGAAGAGCCACACCGAAAGAAAAGAACCATAAAATAGCAAGACTAAAGGCCGCAGCACCTGTAAATCCAACGGACTAAAGAAGCAATGATCAAAAACACGGTACACTAAAACTCAAATCCTCAAATATACTCATCAAACGAACGTAAAACGTATAAAAGATTTAGATGACAAGAAACAAGTTAAACCAAACAAAAAACCTTCACATTTCGACACAAAACGCATATCAGTTCGACACTATTTAGAGTGACAGTTACTTTAGGTTCGACATTTGCAGCAATGATCGTCTCAAGTTTATCAAGATCACATCTAACCATACTTCAAGATCATGTGGAATTCATTAACATACACCAAGTTCAAGCAAAGATTGTCATAACACGAATCTCACCATATCATCGACATCAACATCAACATCAACATAAAATCCAAGCAACACAAACTCAGCAAATAGTCAGAGAAAGAACTCACAGTCCAGTAATGTTTGTTGGCAATATCCCATCCACCTCTATATCTATGAAACCTAGCAAGAATGTCGGGCCTCTTCGTCCTGTTGGCTGCCAACACAAGCGTGCTCACATCACTGGCCGGCCCCGGAGCTTCGCCATTAGAGCTCAACATCTGATCCTTCCATGACCCCATATTTTCTTCCCCTACACACATAACCAAAACTTGGATTCATACTAAACAAAGATCAAATCTTTAAATAGGGCTAAAACCAGAAACCAACAAGCTCATTCAGTAGCATCACAATCAACAGTTAAATTACATAATCAAGTAGTAGAAATCTGTTACATCATCCCCTTTTCAAGAAACCTGATTACCCAAAAAGGGAACAATCAGCAAGAATAACAGAAACAATCCTATCAAAATCCAATCTTTTTCAACTAAAACGGGCAATTTAATCAAATCACCAAGAACAAGAAATGAAGCAAAGAATCAAGAATCCCAGTGAAATTCTCAAAGGGGTGAATAAAAAACCAACCTAAGATGGACTTGAAAGGATCTCTGGGGTGGCAAAGCACGAAGCTTGAGTTCAAGAGAGCAAGGAGAGAAACAGCAAAGCAGAGAGAAGCCCTCTTCCCCATAGCAAATCTCACTGCAAGAAATGCAGATAAAGCCACTGCAGATCATATCATTCGTGTAGTCACTTATTCTCTCTCATAACAAACAAATGAAGAGCCCAATTTCTCTGATTTTCTTCTTCTCTCTCTTTTTTTATCTCTTGTTTAGCTGTTTCTTGATTAATGGCAAATGAGGAAATCTTAGTCTGATTATCTGAGATCTCTCTTCCACTCTCTCTCTGAGAGAGCTTCATATATATATATATATATATACAAATGAAATGAAAGACTGCACACTACAGTTGCTTTTGGATTCATGTCATCTTCAGTTTTTTTATTAATTATTAAAGCGTTATTTCCTCGAAAATTTGGTATCTTTATTTACTTTCCCATTGAAATAGGAAACTATCGGTATTCTGTGGTGATTACTGTTTTAGGTCACTCAAAACCATTCATTACACGTTACGTATAAAATAAAGGTTTTAATTTTATATTTAAATATACAAACTTTTACTACTCCATGGACTAAATTTTTATTTTAAATATGTAGATTTTTTCAATTTTTTTATTTCTTATGATTATAAATTGTCTCTAAATTAATGATAAGTAAGAGCTTGAAATGTCTGTGTAGATTAAATAATTGATGTAATAAAACATAAGTATTTGTATATTTACGAGGTAATGAGAGCATATGAGTTGGATGTATAGGTGTGTGATCAAATAGTAACTAAGTTACAGGAATAACTAATCACTAATATCAATTTTGTATGTTAAAAACATCAATACAAAGACATAAATTTATCAATCTTCTTATATTGATAAACTTATGTCTTTATGTTGACATTTTAAATTTACATGTTATATTGATATAATTATATTTTTGTGTTGATAATTTTAACACACAATATTGAAAGTTATTAGTTATTACTGTAAATTAGTTAGCACACTAACACAACCCTGGATGTATATATTCAAATATTCAATGAATCGATTCGATCTCGAATAGCTGCTTTTGCTAGAATACCGAGTAGTTTTTCAGTTCAGCTAATCTCGATAATATTATTCGGTTGTATTAATTTAATTTTCCTTATGATATGAGTAGATATAAATTAAATGAAAGTATATGATAGTGCAATTGCCCCAATCCCCCTAGTAAAAAGAATAAATACCTACTCTTGAATATTTTTTGCGATGTCACAATATTAGGACTCCCTCCGTTTTTTCATAGTTGAGTCATTTTACTATTTCGAAAAGTTTCTTCATAGTTGAGTCGTTTTCTTATATGATAACTTTTTCCTCTCTCTTACTTTACTCTCTCTACTTTTTTCACTTTATACTTTATTCTCTCTCCGTTTTTTCATAGTTGAGTTATTTATTTAACACATCCAACATTCATTTCTAAAACTCCGTGCCGAAAAGTTCCACCTCAACTATGAAGAAACGGAGGGAATATTAAAATCTCACTCTTTACTAGTAGGGGTGGCAAATCGTGCGTGTCGGGTCGTTATCGTGTTGACACGATAACGACACGAACACGATAACAACAAACACGAACACGACCCGTTAAGAAAACCTCAAACACGAAAACGAACACGACTCGCTACCCTCGAGACACGAACACGACACGAACCATTTCGGGTCAACACGACACGAACCTATTAATGACACGAAAATAAGTATTGAAAAATGAAAATAATAAGAATAATAATATTAAAATATTATGTGTTAATAAGAATAATAATATTAAAATATTATGTGTTAACGGATAACACGAACACGACACGAACACGCATTGTTAACGAATAACACGAACCCGACACGAATACGACACGAACGATACGAAATTTTCGTGTCCTTAATGGATCGACCCGATAAGGACACGAACACGATAAGCTCTGATCCAAATCCATTAATTTCGTACCGATTTATATCATGTTATCTTATCGTGTCAAAAATTGTCTGCCCTATTTACTCGCACATCGAATTTATTTGGTCTTATCTAGCCATGCTAGCAAGTATAAACTAGTTTTGATGATTAAATAGTTGTTACCTTTATAGCATAATAAATAAATTCCATTGGTTGCTTTTACGATTTCACACTTTTTCAAGGTCCCCCACTAAGAGATAAGAAGTTTTCTTTAATCACATTAATTTTGGGGGGAAAGATAAGCATGTTTTAGTGGTTCTTATAAAGGAGTATCATACTTGCTAAATTATATAATTACTCCATTATTTAAGTTTTCATTAATTTAATTAGCAAGAGTAATGAATCGAGTGAGATTAGGTGCACAATAACGGTCAAAGATGATTTGTTAGTATTTTTTAACGGTTTTGATGGGATCTGATCGTAATTAATGAGTCTTAATTACAGTTGTTAATGGTGTATTAAAATTAAACTCTACATATAAAAAATATGAAATGGTGAGATACAACACTCAATAATTTTATTCTACATTTATTTGCTAGGAATCAATATGTTAAATTTCTAAATAGTTACAATCCTAACCCATATGTTGCTGTCATGTTATTCATGTGCCATGTTTGTAGAAGAAAAAAATTTGTTTGATCATCAATCGAAAGGCAATTATATGAAATTATGAGTAGTGGCCGCCTCTCATTGAGCCACATCTATTTTAGCTAACATGGATTATATAATATTATAATGCCAATCATCAATTTATCATCTATAGTTATATACCATATCGTGTCATATGCATTGCCACATGTGATTAGGTAACAATCTTGTTTTTTTTTTTAATCTACATATAGTGTATTTAGGTGGTATAAGATTCTTGAATATAATAATATTGAGATGTAACAATGAAATAAGTTAAAGTCTGGATCATATATAATTGACAGCATTTTGATATAGTAGTATAATCTGTATGTCTCATTACAATCTAGTTGTAATTTTTTCATCTATTTTACATTATTCATTTATATCTCTCTTACTTAATTTTTCACTTTATTTATTTTACCAATAATTTATTTATTTATTTAAATATGCTAAAAAAAACGCATTATCTATAATGGAATGGAGGAGTAAAATATTCATAATTTTATATGGTATGACATAATCCATTTGTTATACTAGTATCTGTTAGTAGCCAAAATATTAGTAGCTTAATACTTTCCCATGATGCAACTAGCAAATTAATTTTAAGAATAATATTAAATTAATAAGTTACTTATGGATCCTATTCTAATGCTTTTAGCACCCTAATTCAAAATCAAGACTAAATCTTCACACTTGGATTTTAAAATGAGTGGATGAGATTAAAGCTCACAAAATCTCAATAAATAGTAGACAAAATATCAACAAAAGGGTAATATCGTCATTATGTTATCATATGATAATTTTCGTGAGTGTTTTTTTATATCAACATTGTGTATTACAAATATCAACAATATGACATTAGAATATCAACACAAGAACAAGAAAATATCAACACATTTTTATTGAGATTGGACATGCATAATATTGAGATTTTGCCTACAATATATTGAGATTTTTTGTTGCATTTGTTGAAAATAGCTGCTTATCAACATGTATGAAAATTGAAATATAATTTATCAAATTTCATCACCTGAACATCGTCGGAACATATGCAATTGAGATCTCGTTGTAATCCTTATTAAATTATCTTTAATTTGATATATTTTTTGCGAAAAAATAATATAAATTGAGAGAGTTACGTAAATTTAAAGATTTGAGATGATTTTGAGGAGAGAGAAGTAGTTAGTTATAATTACTACATATAGGATTTGACATTAATACGCTTTTAATTTAATTAATAATTATTTAAATTTAAAATATATTACACTTGGCATTATATTAACCACAAGATCTTCTAATCTAACGGTTGAAAATTGGTCTCAATTTAGGATTGGTAATTAGCTAGCAATTGAATACAGTTACTTATATTCTTTAAAAATATAAACTATTTCTATTATTATTTTTTTCTTTAATAAATTGAGATTCATTTTTTTACTAATTATGCATTAAAAAAGTATACTATTTTAAAAAATTATACCATTTTTTTTTCTCTAGTACTATATTTTTCTATATTTAATTTAATAATCGCAAGTGATAATCATAGTGCGTTTCAATGTTTTGAGGATTGAGTTTATTGATCAGCTAAAATCAGACAAATCTTGACTTATCGCGTTGGGTGTCGACCGTGGTGGGGTACACAGGGCTATGCTGTACGCCGCGTACTACAGGATCTCCACTCCTGAAATGAATGACTATTAAAATAGCATAATTATGTCGAAGAAAGCACTTTTTTCACAAAGAAACTGCAAGTATAACTAAAACGTGCTGGATTAATAAGTCTAAGTTAGGTTAAGCCCTCTTACTATTAGTTGAATTTGCAATTTTAAGTATAGTACTACTAAAGAAAAAAAAAAAAAGGGAAAACTTAAGGGGTTTGGAGGAGTGGCAGGAGACTCGTTCATCTTTAACCATTTAACCAAATGATTAAGGGATCGATCCTTGCCTTGGACCAGCTATCCCACCCATTGAGATGCCTACAAATCAGCACGGGGAATAGTCACTTGATCTGCCGATAGATACCTTGTTAATCACCAAAAAGAAAAAAAAGGAAGAAACAAAAACATATAAAAAAAGAGTATTTTTTTATTCCATTACTCTTTAAAAATTAGTCCATTTTTAAATAAAAAAAATCTATTTCTATACATAGATATTATCCCAT